>NC_090931.1:1353613601-1353929684 GCF_040938575.1 Ambystoma mexicanum
ACACGCTTTGACACGCAACATTTTCCTACGCGTGCACGTGACTTCATAGACGCGCATACGCTGGTGATGCGTTTAGGCGCTAGGGGCCTTGCCTCGATTTACACGCAGACGTGTTTGATTTTCGCGTGCAAAATCACTGTATCAGGCTGGCCACGCGTTCACACACGGAAGACCACGCTCCTGGCCAGGAGGCCAAATTACTGCCCCCCAGAGCCCTGAGCACGCTCCCACCTGCCATCTGCTGCTGCCTGACTGCCTGCTGGCCACGTGCCCAGCCGTTTGCTGCCTGCACATCAGCCAGGGGTACTGTTGCTGTGACCACCCCTGCTGGAACCAAAGGCTCCCGACTGCTTTTCCGTCGCCCCACAGCCCTGCCCCAGGACCCAGTTGCCCACCCACTCCTGCCTCTGGGGTTGCCATGTCGGCCACTACAACAGCTGGCACCAGTGCCAACCCCTGGCCAAGGAGGCAGAGGGGCACCAGCTTCAGTGCCAGGGAAGTTGGTGTCCTGGTGGAGCATGTCCTGGGGCAGTATGATGCCCTCTTTGGAAGATTGCGCACTGACAAGGAAGGATGGACTCGGATCTGGATGGACATCGACTACATACGTGTCAGGAAGCGCTGGGAGGACTACAGGTCCAGGACCCTCAACAAGGCCCGGCGCCTCATGCTGGCAGCGGATGGTAAGGGGCGGCGGGGCCACTTGTCGGTAGATCAGATGAGGGTCCTGGAACACATATCCCCAGCGCTCCACATCCAGGTCCTTGAGAAGCAGACCCGTCTGGAGTCGAGCGGTAAGTGTACATGCATACTGATTGTACGCTGTGCGTGTGGTGGTGTGCCAGGAGTGTGCAGGTTGAACATGTATTTTTATGTGGCCAAGTAGGGGGGGTGTACAGGGCTGTGAGGGTGAGACATGCGAGGGGTGTCCTGTGTGACACATGGATGGTGCTTGTGTGTGTGGGCTTGCATGGCACAGGATGTGGAGGTATGATTGTCAGGTGTGACATGGATGTCGATCGGGACACTGCGACAGTTGGCGGAGGTGTACACATGCATGCAGGTTTGGTGTTGTGTGTGCATGTGTAGTGTACTCCCTATGTTGCATGTGATGTGTGGATGACCTTTGGCTGCTCATGCTGTTGTATGTGAATGGATGGTGCTGGCTGTTGCATTATGGCTGTGGTATGGCTCATGTGTGCAAGTTGAAATTACATGTGTGTTGGGGATTGTGATGCCATGTGTGAGGTTTACCAATGCCACTCATGTATGACTGTCATGTGTGTATTAGTCCATTTTACAGTGCCCTGATGCCTGTGTTTTCTTTCTCCCTGTCTGCAGCGTCAACTGATGAAGAGGGCGGAGGAGGTGCTGTGGAGCACAGCGGCAGGGGTCGCACCACCAGCCAGAGACGCAAGGCCCGGATCCCCTCCCAAGTAGTGATCTCGTTGGGGAGTGAGGAGTCTGGTGCCGCGTCCCAGGCCGCAGCTGCCGAGGGGAGGTCCAAGAGGCGGAGGTCGGAGTTGGACAGAAGGGGCAGCTGGGACCCCACAGGGCCCAACGGGGGAAGATGGCACTGAGTTATCCAGGTTGGTGGGGGTTTTGGTGGAGGGTGCCCCTGCACTGCTGGGGAGTGGGGGTGATAGGGGACATGAGTGGGGGCCTGGTGGTGGGTGCCCCTGCACTGCTGGGGCGTGGGGGTGGTGGGTGACATGGGTGGGGGCCTGGTGGAGGCTGCCCCTGCACTGCTGGGGGGTGGGGGTGGTGGGTGACATGGGTGGGGGCCTGGTGGAGGCTGCCCCTGCACTGCTGGGGGGTGGGGGTGGTGGGAGACATGGGTGGGGGCCTGGTGGAGGGTGCCCCTGGTGGCTGGGGTGTGGGGGTGGTGGGAGACATGGGTGGGGGCCTGGTGGAGGCTGCCCCTGCACTGCTGGGGGGTGGGGGTGGTGGGAGACATGGGTGGGTGCCTGGTGGAGGGTGCCCCTGGGGGTGGGGGGTAGGGGTGTTGGGAGACATGGGTGGGGGCCTGGTGGAGGCTGCCCCTGCACTGCTGGGGGGTGGGGGTGGTGGGAGACATGGGTGGGTGCCTGGTGGAGGGTGCCCCTGGGGGGTGGGGGGTGGGGGTGTTGGGAGACATGGGTGGGGGCCTGGTGGAGGCTGCCCCTGCACTGCTGGGGGTGGGGGTGGTGGGAGACATGGGTGGGTGCCTGATGGAGGCTGCCCCTGGTGGCTGGGGGGTGGGGGTGTTGGGAGACATGGGTGGGGGCCTGGTGGAGGCTGCCCCTGCACTGCTGGGGGGTGGGGGTGGTGGGAGACATGGGTGGGGGCCTGGTGGAGGCTGCCCCTGGTGGCTGGGGGGTGGGGGTGGTGGGAGACATGGGTGGGGGGCTGGTGGAGGCTGCCCCTGCACTGCTGGGGGGTGGGGGTGGTGGGAGACATGGGTGGGGGCCTGGTGGAGGGTGCCCCTGGTGGCTGGGGGGTGGGGGTGGTGGGAGACATGGGTGGGGGCCTGGTGGAGGCTGCCCCTGGTGGCTGGGGGGTGGGGGTGGTGGGAGACATGGGTGGGGGCCTGGTGGAGGCTGCCCCTGGTGGCTGGGGGGTGGGGGTGGTGGGAGACATTGGTGGGGGCCTGGTGGAGGCTGCCCCTGCACTGCTGGGGGGTGGGGGTGGTGGGAGACATGGGTGGGGGCCTGGTGGAGGGTGCCCCTGGTGGCTGGGGGGTGGGGGTGGTGGGAGACATGGGTGGGGGCCTGGTGGAGGCTGCCCCTGGTGGCTGGGGGGTGGGGGTGGTGGGAGACATGGGTGGGGGCCTGGTGGAGGCTGCCCCTGCACTGCTGGGGGGTGGGGGTGGTGGGAGACATGGGTGGGTGCCTGGTGGAGGGTGCCCCTGGGGGGTGGGGGGTAGGGGTGTTGGGAGACATGGGTGGGGTACACCTAATCGCGTGTGATAATTCCCACGCACCCCTATTATACACGTACCCAGCCAAATCGCATGTGATAATTCCCACGCACCCCTGTAATACACGTACCCTGCCAAATCGCGTGTGATAATTCCCACGCACCCCTATTATACACGTACCCAGCCAAATCGCGTGTGATAATTCCCACGCACCCCTGTAATACACGTGCCCTGGCTAATCGCATGTAAGACTTCACGCATACCCCTGTAATACACGTACCCTGGCCAATCGCGTGTTGAACTTCCCGCGTACCCCTGTAATACACATGCCCTGGCTAATCGCATGTAAGACTTCACGCGTACCCCTGTAATACACGTACCCTGGCCAATCGCGTGTTGAACTTCCCGCGTACCCCTTTAATACACGTACCCTGGCTAATCGCGTGTAAAACTTCCTGCGTACTCCTGATATGAAGGTTGCCCGCTTTCCGTTCCTTGTTTGGCAGCCCTGTAAAGTGGTCCAGGGTTAGCGCAGCCCTTTGCGATGATTTAGCGATTTTGATGGCTTTTCCTTGCGCGAGGGCGTTCTTGGGGGCGTTACTGGCGCTGCTGCAGGCTCGCTGCGATACTCTGCGCCACGGCTGGTTTGGGAGCATGAAATCCATGAATACGCTGTGCGCGGAAATCGGTTTTATCGCACGTGCCTGGCGCAGACAATCGCACGCGGACACTCTGCGCCAGCCGCTTGCGACACTTTTCTGCGAAATTCTATGAATTACCCTGTCAATGTTCAAATCCAATCCTTCACTGTGGGCAAATATATTGAATTATATATTTCACCAGATTATTGAATCACGCTGCATTCCTTTCTCATGAAAAACTTCCATATTATTGCCCATTCATAAGAAAGGTGATAGAACTCTCCCTCACAATTATAGACCTATTGTGCTTCTAGACGGGCCTGGGAAGCTCTTTGCTAAACTGGTTTTGCGTGATTTTAACACCTGTACAACATCTAGTAATAGCAGAGACCCTTTCCAAACAGGGTTTCTAGCAGGTATGGGCACCAACATCAATTTATTCTGCCTTAATGCAGTCAACAATCAAGCACAAGCATCTAGACAGGCTATTTATTTTGCCTTTCTTGACCTTCACACTGCCTTTGATGCAATTCCTCGGCCTCTTCTCTTTTCCAAACTAAAAAGAGATAATTGCCCATAAACACTACTGCAAATCATTCAATCCTTACATTGTGATACATCTATCAGAATAAGATTGACCTTAGAAGGGTTATTGTCTATGCCGATTTCCACTGCTCGTGGCCTCAAGCAGGGCTGCTTGCTTGCTTCTGTGATTTTTAATTATTTCATGCATGACGTACGACAATTTTTTGAGGCAATCCAGTCAGACTCTCCCAAACTAAAGAACATCCAGATCCAGACCCTTATGTATGCCGATGATTTGGTACTCATTTCCAAAATCCCTAATGGCCTACAAAATCTACTTGATGTATTTAATTACTATATAGAGAAGAATGAATTGCGTGTTAACACCACCAAAACTCAAATTGTTCTCTATAGTCCGAAGAGTGGATCTAAGAAAAAATCCATATGGACTATCAATCACTTCAAGTTCATGACAGTTCCAAATTACACCTACTTGGGTATGTTATTTGAAGGTCATTCTTTACCATTTGGCCACCACTATGTTATACATGACAAACTAGCAACAGTCATTTCTCAGACTAAGGTTATTATACATCGCTTTTGCACCTTCACTCTGAAACTAGCTATCATTTACTGGAAACAAATAGCCATCCCTTTCATTCTCTATGGCTTAGAACCCCAACCTCCTTGGTCTTCACAAGTTTTGGACAAGCTAGAAGCAAAGTTCTGAAAGGCAGTACTTCTACTTCCTCATTGCATTCCTGGGGTTTGATTACGCTATGAACTAGGCTTAACATCCCTCCATGCACAATATCATTGGAGAGTCTGTGCCTTGTTACGTAAATGGCTCATAGCGACCAACGAGAATAACATCTTGAAGTTCTTATCTGATTATGTATTTAAAACTAACCACACTTTTGTCAAATATTGGTTGCATGCCATTTATACCCTCATGGCTCAAGCGGAAGTAACTATTGATTTTTTACTTTGTAATCCTGACAAAGCTAAACGATTAATCTATTGTCATGACTGGATTAATACCAGACATGAATGCCCACAATATAAAACTGCTTCCCATGACAAATTTAGGCATAAAGTCTTGGGACAATGGAACCATATTTGCTTAAATTTCTATCAAAAAATACGCTGAGGTATTCTACGGCTGTGCCTTAACCTGTGGCATACCTGTGAACTTCTTAAGCGCAATCTCATTAAATCAGATTTGGAATTTTGTCAATATTGTTCAAACATCAAAGTCACTGAAACCTTGGAACATATAAAATCTGTATGCCCATCTTTGGTTCATGAACGTCTGAAGTTTTTTTTTCCCATCATCGTAACCATTTAAGTATGCTGGATCCATCACAAAGATGGTCAACATTGTTGAGCACTTTGAATATTTCCTTGTAAATAGCAATTGTACATGTTCTTTATGCTGTGAATTTAAGGTGTTAAGTTAAAAAATCGTACCCATTGATCATGATTATGATATGTTTTCTTGCTAACGTTCTTGTCTGTTTTAAATGTGAAGTTAACTTGTTAAAACTTAGTTGGATTTTGTTGAGCACGCCTAACTATTTGCTATCTTTTCTGTTGTTTTAAATTTAAATTTTGTTTATTGAAAAGTTGATTCATTTCAGCTAAATCAATTAAAAAACAAAACCTCAAGCTCTTAAAGTAAAATCCAAGCAAACATTTTAGCAGAGATATCCAGTATGGCCAGAAGGCGGTAGCTTTTTGGATCGTCATACCTATCCTTCAGATCTGGAATGATTATGCTATCCTGCCATGAGGCAGGGATTCTCTGCAACACCTCAATACTACACAAGAGCTGATGCAGAGCTTGAGACCAGACAAACAGGTCAGACTCAATGATGATCCTACAGATCCCATCAGGAGCCGGGGCCCTGGAGGATTTACTGGCTACAATGACCCCAAAGATGTCATCAGTACCCAAACCATAGATCCAGTTGTTCAAAGACAACATCGAACCAGTAGAATCAACAAATGTACCTCCCCATGGGCCTGCTGTATGAATTTAACCCAGCCTACATCAGATATATTGTTTATGTCTCTGACGGTCGAATCTCTACCATTTACAATTTTCAAGAATTCTATTTTATTCTTAGTCACGGCTGCCAGCACTAAGTCTCGCCAATGGAGACAATGGTTTTGCTTGATGATTCTAACCCTGTCACTTTGTGCTACAGGTTGTAACTCTAACATTGCTATGGCCCATAATTCTCCCCTCAACATCCCCTTCCTATTCCTGATGTCATTATCATAAGGATTTCAATGGGGATTTTTAACCGCAAAGGCCACCCTGCATATGGCAGAAAAGGCCCTCAGAGCACACGTTTGGATCATTGCCAAATGAGTATCAAACTGAGACATGACAAGCGTAGCACTCTCCAGAGGTAAATGCGCAACCTGAGTTACAAAAGCGCCCAAAACATCTCTTGTGACCGTGAATGATGGTCATTCTGTGTGATGCGATTCAATCTGAGATTGATGCTTAAATGTCTGGTCAATCTCGGACCGAAACTAGGGGCCTGCAAATTCAAGAATGTGATAGTGGTCACTCCCTGGACAGGCACCATTGATGAAAGAAAGCCAGCAGACAGGCCCATCTCATCCAACATTGATAGGCCCTTCCCTCAGTCTGCCCCAGGTCCTAGGGGCAGGCTGATTCACCCGCTAACAACCATGAGTGCAGAGGAATCCTAGCATTGAAATCTGAACACAACAAGACTAGGCCCTGTACTTCAAATCCCCCAATATGACCTCATTTCCCCAAGCACGGTCAAAACACTCCCTACATAAAAGAAAACATACATGTATGAACAGCAATTCCTGGGGGAATGATGAACCGTGCTGCAGAGACACTTTACCCATGAAAATATTCTTGGAGGATAAAGGAACTTCCACAAGCCCCATAGGGTTCCTTACACCTAAGGCAAGGCCCTCCTTGGCGCAGCCTCTATGGCCCTGCACCACCTCTTGAGTAATGAAGTTCCATCCAGCCACCACCAGCAGCTCTGTTAGTCAGGTCTCCTGGAACAGGTTGACACTTAGTCCATCTATATAATCAGATAGACCATCCCGCTGAATAAGTGAATGTTCCCATGTGTGTTCAACTAGACAACAGAAAGGGTAGGTTAGGACCATGGGCCTCATTACACGGTAGGCGAAGGACCAAGGTGCTATTAGCTATTAGTAAAATACCGGCACCGCCTTGGTGGAAAGGGGAATTACCGCCCTATTCCAAGGTTGGCGGGGCGGTAATTCCCCCTTCCCCCATTGCCCTTCCCCATTCCCATTTTTGCCCCATAGGGCTCTATGGGAATGGGGAAGGTGCTAAATACGGTGCCGCAAATTGCGGTACCATAATTAGCACCCTGGTCCCTTTGCGGGTTGGTTTTTAATGCCTTAAGTAACAGCAGGCGTTAAAGTACCTACCCGCAAAGGGACCTCGTAGTAAGGCGGTAAGGGTTTACCGGTACCAGTGCCCTTACCGGTACCGGTAAACCCTTACCGTCGTCCGTGTAATGAGGCCCCATGTCTAGGAGTGGGCAGGCCCCCTCATCTCCACTAGGGATGCCAACCAAGCCCAATGTAATTTATCTCCTCGAAACCCCTGCCACTCCACATCAATAGAACACCTGTGCGTCATTTGAGCCAACAATGTGGTAGTGACAGAAGCTCCAACCTGCCGTAATCCATTAGCAGGCTCCCTGGGTGGCCTGCTCGTTCTCGACAATACTTCCACAGTACCCAGAGCCCACCAATTCGACAATAGAGCAATCATACGCTAGTTTGTAACAAGCTTCCCGATGTTCCAAAATATTTTAAAAAATAATGTTTTCAGCATGGAAACGCACATGAGAAGTGGCTAGGTTAGGTATCCACAATCTTGATGTCACTAGTGTAGTGCAAGGGAGTTACGGCATATAAAAGACCCAAAAAACATGAGCGGTTAAAAGAAAATGGTTGCCTTCACAAAATATAAAAAAAAGACTTTCACAGTATTTGAAATCGAGGGATGAGTAACAGCCGGTGCACCCAAGGGGTATTAACATCCCTAAGGCCCAGATTGGCTTGCGTCATAACACAAGTCATCTTGAGATTCAGTACTCCACTCTCAGTGGCTGGTTTAGCCACGATCCATGCTTCAAGGTTGTATATAGGCCCTTCAGTCATCATCACGGGTCTGCAGATCTCCTGATGGTTTTGAGCCCACTCTTGACCAATTTCCTGCCACCTAGTGCCCTTATTGAGAATCTTTTGAGTTTTAGCCTGGAGGTGGTTAGGCTGCACCTTAGATGACCCTTTCACCACACCCTGATCAGGTACTCACCGGGACTTTTCCTTCAACACTCTCCACCTCCAAGGAGAGTGTGGTTGCAAAATTAGTGAATGTTAAGGGTTTATGTGCTCTTGTGATTTTATTTGATGCCGAGCTACTATTCTCAATAGGGTAAGCAGTGGAAGTGCCAAACCCCTGGTTCTTTGGATACATTGAACTTGCCACCTTAAATGTATTCCTTTTTTATTGGTTAAATTCTCATACATCATCGCCTGTCTTACCACCCTCTTTCTTGGCTGGTGGTACTGTAGGATATTTTGTGTAAATTTGGGGTTTGGCGGTATTTTCCTACTGTCAAACTATGAGCGGTAGTTTGGTGGTAATTATCCTTGCATTTAGATTGGGTTTTGCCTCATATATTCTAGTGCCCATACCTTGTTATATTATATTGGGGAATCTAGTAATATATATAATTTGCAGTATTTAGTGGTGATATATTGTTTGCGGTATTTAGTGGTGAGCATAGTTTCTTCAATATATTATGACCCCATCATAAAACAAAACATTTCTTTCTATTAGAGTACTTTCCAGTGTTCTATAGAGAGCCCTGGACCTATGCATATGATAGAAACCCAACCATTTTATATAGAGCGCCAACTACAGTTTGTGGCCGGTATCACTGGCTTATCTACACCAGCGATCTATGCGCCCGTAGGCATTACTGGCTCATGGAGCACCAGCAATCTATATATTATATTAGATTCCCTCCAAACAACATGCAAGGAAGGCACACACACACACACCTGTTTTATCACTGAATATGATCAGCTTATTCTGGGTTGTCATTCTATCTGCATGGGTAAATTGACCAATGCATTCACAAATGCAAAAATTTGACACTAAACCATTTGTTTTAATATTCTCATTATATTATACCTAAATACAATTCACAATTATCAGTTCTTACCATAAACATTTCAACATCATCTGTAATAAAAGAAAAAAAGAAACAGGGCAAGCAAGCCTTTTAAAACATGAGTTACTTTTTAACATTCTGAACATGACAAAGTAAAATGCAGGGGATTTCCTTTGCTATCCTGCCTACACAGCATTATAATTCAGTCATTCATGCGACCGCACACAGTGACCTCACTTAACTTATCTCCTTACCAAAAGAAAAGAAAAAAAAATGCCAGTGCACTTTTAAAAACAAATTATCTTTTCACCTCATTTTGCACATGAGACTACATTATAATGTTAAGGAAGTTAGCGTTAGTGATTAGTAAGTGTTAATTAAGTCAGTCAGTAATATAAATAATGTAGTCTTCTATGTATGAGGTATTAAAAAAATGGTGTACTTTATTCTCTGCAGTTTCACATTGAACTTTTGCTGTGTTATGAATTCTGTACCTTGCATGCCACCAGCAACATATTCACATGTTATACTGGCATCATAAAATAACTATATGTGTGTGCCATATTATTGCTGGCAACAACAACAACAAAAATTCCCATCACATTTAGTGAAGCGCTGTATATTCTTATAAAGCACTATATCTATTACTACAGAACCAAGAGGTGGAATCTAATACATTAGACTCTTTAGCTTCCAATCTGGATGCACCCTTTTGTGGCACATCACTCTTTGGAGCAACATTTTGAAACAAAGCAGCAATTATGTTATTTTTTTGCTAATAAAGTCCATACCTCTGGCTAAAGAAAAAGAGGCTTTCAAGAGCTCATTCAACGGGTGGGCAATCTTATCAAAGTTACCACACAAAACATTCAGCTTTTTAGCTGTAGCGTCAAACTTGAAGAGTCAGTTCAGTGAGTAAAGTTTCCAGCATAGAGTACATAGCTGCTGGTGAGCTGCTAACCTCCAGATCTTGTAGGCAGATGCTTGAATCCTCAGCAAACTCATCAGCTACATCAGCTAGAACAGACAAATTAGGCAACAAAGGTTCCAGAGAGGAATTGGTCAAATCTTGCAATATCATATTACTTGTGCTCGCACCACAACCATCCAATTTAGTCTTGCACACACACACAACATCCCAAAAATGCAGACAAGCCTGGCCATTCCTGGCCATTCAGTGTTAATAAAGGCTCAACCTCTATAGAGACCAACCTCCTACTGAGTTGCCTCAATGACTCACTGTGTATGGGGAAGCTGGAGGATACTTTGATAAACTGGTCCATACTACTGGTAATCAAAGTCTTTACAACTGTTTGTATTGTCTTGGTACACAGGCAGGGGACTAAACCATATGTTTTTCCATTAGGTCAACAAATAAATCAGTTACCATCTCTGTACTCATCGGACCATGGTCCATGTAGAAGTCTGGGATTTTCTTGTTGGGCTTACTTAGCCCTATGCCCATTCTCATGCACTTGCGCGTTCTCAATGTCACTGGGCCTAGTAATATCGTTGTTGTTGTTGTGTTGTGTTCTCCCCTGTTCCCTTCCCTTGCCTAGTCGCGCTCTGAAACACTTGTGTACGAGCGCAATACAAATAAAATATCATATCATATGTCCTCAGTAAGAATCGCAGTTTTTTGCGGGCACCGCTGGGTGACTGCGCAGAGTTCTGCAGAGATCTTTTCTGTGCCTCAAAAGGAAAACTTCCCGTGGCCATCACAGGCAGGGGGCCAACGGTGGTGGGAAGAGGAGACAGCGTACATTGCGTCTCCTTAATGCCCCTCTCAACCAGTGTTTCATCCTGAAGCATTGCCAAAGATGAAGAAAGATCAGACCAGAGCTGGTGCCTTTCCACCGCTACCCATTTAGCAGTGCCAGCAATGACAGCAGTGGGGGCGCGACTCTTCAGCATCAGTTAATGGCCAAAGACAAGTAGCAAACTGAGGCGCAGTCCGTCGTATGAAACAGAGTCGTCCAACTTAAACTTCAATGTGCTTGTCAAACAATCCGCACAGCTGACACTTACCACAACAACAACATTACGGCTTGCAGTCTGGGTCAATAGCAACACTGGTATGCAATAGGAAACTCTGCTGGTGCCCTGTATCCAGACATCAACGCATTCAGTCACACTCCGCTACGCTCTGCTCTTCCAGGTGCCTAAGTAGCTGGGTGCTAGTGTGCAGAGTGTAAATATTGAAGAAAGACTTCCACTCCCAGTGCTCGGTACAAGTGTTCCAAAGAGTTCTAAAATGCTATGGTAGTCCAAGATGCTCAGTCACACTCAACTACGATCTGCTCTACCAGATGGCTAAGTAGGTGAGCGCTAGTGTGCACAGTGTAAACATGGATGAAAGACGTAAACACCCAGTACTCCAAAGAGCTCCAAAACACTGTACTAGTCCAAGACACTCAGTCACTACCAGGCAATTTGCACTTGCAATGGTGCACGTTTTATGTATTCTAGCCCCTGATCAGTTGTGTATGGAATTATAAAAAAAACAAATGTGTGAAATTCAAGGAAACTTTTCAGTCCAGTATAGATACACCTTTTCCATCAAATCTTTGATGTCATGTTGGGAAACCCAAAAAATCCCAATATAACTAACGCTAAATCTGTTCATTGCAGTTCGAAATCAACATTGCTCTCATCAGAGACACTGAGATTCATAGGTCACATGTCAGGGAATCACAGCATTGTTTAAATATATTTTGGGGAAGGCTATTTATATTGATCATACCATCTAAAATAAAACACATAGTTTTCTATGTCTGTTCAGCCTTCTTTGGACCATACCATTCATTTGCGAAAATGACATTGGCTGTAGGGTTCCATCCATTAAATAAAAGGTCATACTATCTTTCAGCTGGAAGCATGCTGACATTTCTCATATTCTTTTTTATAGGGGTGGGAATCTGGTAAAATATATTCATGTGTAATTGATGGTGCATCTTAGGGTGTGTGCCATAATAAGCCATACATCATAAAGTGAAATTTAAAACAAAATAAAGATTAGGCAAATGTAGCAAGTTTACAGTAAAAATAATTTGAGTGGCATAATTAAAAAAATTAACAATCATGGCAGTAAAATCAGCTAAACATGAGCAATGCACAGCGCTAATACAATTAAATTGCAGCAACAGTATATATTTCAAAATACCTAGAGTTGATGTGAATACAGAATGTTAACTTGTTCCCTTAGACCATTCTACCAACCTGCTTAATCACAATAATGATCTATTTACGTATTTATTAATTCCAGTTTAAACAAGTAAATAATTAACAATTAAATTAAATCCATGATGAAAGCATGTAACAATAGCAGAGGGAACTTCCAAGTCATGAAGCACTGAGTCCACCCCATGCCAGACACTGCAATGTTCTAATCCACTGACAAATTGAAACCCATCAATGTCTTATCCACAGGCAAGTAAGACAAGATAAGAAACCATGATAAATAAAAAACACATCACTGACATCCCACACATATCAGTCCCCAACATATCAAGATGGACTTACTACAAACAACATGACAATCATATTCACAGCCCTCAAACCCATCCCATACAAAAACAATATCCTCCCATCTTCTGTTGTGCAGTACATCACCAATACCCAACCCAGACAATATGGCCGCCTATTGTACAAGCTGAGCACATTTATTGAGAACACCGTTGGTTACTGGAAAGGACCACTGAACCTATTTATCTTTGTTTTAGGTTGAGTTTGTTGATGACAATTGCAAGATATAGTTAGATAGAGATGCTTGTACTACAAGTGCGCCATCTTAAGTAACAGGATTGATATATGGCCACTCTTTGAAGGCTATCCAAGCCTTCCCTTTCTTTCTCCACCTTTTATTCTTTTGAATTTAACTGTTAATTTATGTGTTTTATTGTATGTATATATGTGATTGTTTATTTGTTTTGTATATCCGTGAACATGTTTTACATTTACTGTGATATATTGATATAAAATAAATACCTTATCGCGCATAAGGCTGAAAATATTATTGATGCATAAATGAGTGTTGTTCTTCCCATTAAGAAGTAGAAATCCTAGAGTATAGACTAGAATGCCAGGAGACCTCATACAATTGTACGAGGAGTTTGTACTAGTTTAACTGTGCAAAATTACAGGAATTAGGTTCCATTGTAAAATTGGGTTCCTGTCAGGACACTTTGCTGTGCCTTGGAAAGGATCACTCAACACAATTTTTTGAAAAGCTAACAGTCAATTTTCCAACAACATTGCAGTACAGCGACTATCTGTCGCTGAGAAACACTTGTGTAAAGGCACTTAATAAATGCCAAATCATATCATATCATATCGTATGATACCATCTCCTCCAAGAGAGTACTATAATGATCACGTATTTCACACAACTGAGTTGCATTGGAATTCTAAAATCATTTTTAAATCCACATACAAGGAATTTCCAGGCGGATAGAACATTTCCAGAAATAGGGACAACATTTTCCAGTTGATTATGGCTTTTAAAGATACTATACTCAACTCATACCTTACAACAGAAAATGGTATACAGTTCACCATAACAAAGCCTCAACAAATGGAAAAAAAAGTTCCACATTGCCATAGGGTAGTATCAATCCCATATAGTAGTTTTGGGACTACCTTTCTTCCATAATAGCGTATCACAGGCATCAAAGTAAATTTGCCATTTTTGGAATTGACCATGTGAAGTTGGGTAGCCAGGGCAACTGCCCGACTCCTAATCCAAGAGGACATTTTGGGAACACTAGCCCTAGAAGAGATCAAAACATATATGTAAATCAAGCTCCCTAGTTGAACCACAGGTTTGCAGCCTAGTCGCCATGATTAACCTTTCTTTTTTTTGACAATGAACACTGAATTATTTTAAGTTTAGTCGGGGTGGTTCACTTTTAGTGAGTGCTTGGTCGTGAAATAGAAAAAGGCATTGAGTAAGCGTTGAAGATCCACCAAGGTACAATCGTAAAGGCAATTGTCCATGTAAACCAACCAACCTGTGCGTAGATGATATAGTTTAGGGGTGATAAAGGCAGCTGGCATTAAACTTCTTCCTATATCAGCCATATAAAAATGTGAAACATGCAGGGAGCTAAAAAAAAAAAAAACCTGCCTGACACCACGAGAAAAGGATATAGGCTTCATAAATGCCCAGAATGATTGAGGCAAACTTGGATATTAGAATTGGAGTATAGACCAATATTCGTTTGTAGTAAAGTCATTGGAATCCACCATGTGTGCAAGTTGGACCACAACAAGCTTTGATCGACTGTATCAAAAGCAGCCACTAGGTCCACTTATGCAACATACATTGATTCATACTACCCGTTTAACACTAAATGATGAATACAATTAAATAGAAGGCCATTTAATGATTTTCCCATATTTCTTTGAAAACCCATTTGCCAACGTTCCAATCAACCAACTTCCACTGCCCACTGTTCGAGGTATCACAGCAAACTTGAGATAAAAATATTACTGTCAGCATCCAGTTTGGCTACTGGTCTATGATTGAGTGGGTCGGATCTCAAACCCTTTTTGTAGATAGGGATGATGTACGCTGTGGACCAGGATTCAGGGAAGACTCTAAGTTTATCGATGTTCTGAAACAAATAGGAAAGAGTTCTTGCCAGTGTTTCTGGGTTAGATTTGAATGCAGAATTTGATAACCCATTGGTACCTGGCGCACAACATGAGCTAAGTCAGGCAATTATACCCAGTGCCATTTCGTAGCCAAAGTCTATTGAGTCAGACTCTATTGAGTCCAAAAAAACAATACCTGGAAATAAATCCTCTCCCAAGGGAAGAGAACCACCCAATGGGATTCCATAACCGCATTCACTCGTTGTCCCACTTTAGATGCATCAATTCCATTTATCACCTGCCAAAAAGCGGATGTATTTTTATTAGACAAAATGCAATATGGTTGTTGCATTTATTGACATATGTCCGTCTTTGCCTCAATATTGATTTCAATATTGTGAGCCTAATATTCTTTCAAGTGACCAAAGCCTAATTATAAGCATACTGGTGCTTACCGCACTGATTCTTGCCTCCCACCTTTTTAGTCACTTTACTGTTACCTGAGACCTCAGTAATGATGGGCACAAATTGGTCCACTGATAAGGTATTACATTTCCACTCCTCAGAAGTATTTATCAAAAGAGTTGTAACTGATGCTTCCACTTTTAAGGCTTTTTCAGCATTCCACGATACTACAGTACCTGATGCGCTGACCATTATGGCAGCGAAAACCTGTATGACTGTGCTTTTGTTTTCCAGGTCTACTGATAATGAGCCCTCGAGCATTTAATGGTCACTCAGTTGAATTTGAGCAATGCCAAATTGTGTACAATTCAAATATAGCCAGCTGTCCGCAAAGATGTAATCAATGGTTTTATGGGTTTACCCATTAGACCAGGTCGTGGAAACAGCATCAGAAATATCATTTGGGTAGGCCAAACCCAAAGCCCTCAACCCTTTCAGCCATTGTTCAACATATAACTGCTTATTTCTCATTCTTATTACACCATCTTCCAGGTAATCCTCCCAATCGGAGGTAAGAATATTGGAGTTCAAATCTCCCATTAACATTATATGTCCTCCTTCCACTTTTATAAGGAGGTCCCCATATCTGTCATGACAACATGCCAATACACATAAATGACCAACACTTCAAATGATACTTTGTTTATAAATTTGACAAGTGCTTCAAACACTCCAAAACAGACATCCTCAGATTGTACTACTAACATATTTGGAGAGGATTTCACTAGGGTCCCTAGGCCCCCAAATGGGCAGCCCAAGGTTCCTTGTTTAGAAGCCTGACAGTACACTCCATATCCATTAAAGGATGGTGTGGTTTTAATCCAAGTTTCCTGAAGGGAGATGATATCATACAACTTAAATTTAGCCCCCACTTTTTTGTAAATGAATGTGTATGGCCTTGAGTATAGGCAAGGGATAGGCAATAATAACCCTTAAACTTGGATTCTCATAAAGCAGACTTAAAATTGTAGACTGATTTAAACTCAACGGCCTATTTTTAGATAACGCTCTCCAACAATACCACATGTGGGTGGCCCATTGTATGGGCTCCCCTACCAAGTGCTTTCACCAGCCGTTGATAACGCCCCCCACCTTCTTTCCAGAATTGAAACCTCTCTGAGTCGCCCACGGTCCCACTGGATAGCGCTCCCCTCCTCCATGTTACCAAGGGATGTGAGTTCAACTGAGTAACCATTTTGTC
The DNA here is from genome assembly GCF_040938575.1 of Ambystoma mexicanum. NCBI lineage: Eukaryota > Metazoa > Chordata > Amphibia > Caudata > Ambystomatidae > Ambystoma > Ambystoma mexicanum. The sequence continues at coordinate 1,353,630,150 of NC_090931.1, forward strand.
TGCAGTGAACTGCCCCATATAAGGAGCATGTGGGATATTTCCCTCTCCATGGTCACATTCCGCTAACCGGATTATGTTTGGGTCTATACCATCCAAGGAGGGAATCCCTTATTTTAAGGTAGTGGCAGATAGGCTAATAATGCTGCACTTCACCTCTTCCCAAGTTGTTGCCAACGCCACAGGCTTTTGTTGGGGCACTAGAAGAAACATTTTCCAATGTTACTCAGTTCTTAGCTAGGCATGATAACTGAGCAAAGGATTGCTCCTCAGATCTCCCCACTGGCTTAGCCCACTTGACACGTGTTGTGGTATTAGTCAAAATGTCTCTAGCCAAAGGTTGGGTCAGCAAGCTTAAGAAAAAGCAACGTGATGCCATATTATTTTCCTTTGGAGCATTATATATATGTATTTTTTTGTCAATATGCCCCTTTTAGCTCAGCCAGCTTTTACGGTTGAAACCTGGGGGCCACATTTGGGGGAGGGGGGGCAGCAGGATAACTGCTGAACAGCATCTGAATCAATCAGAATAACCTCTGATGGTTGGGAGAGTATAGGCATCAATGAGATACCATTCAATACCACCTCGAAAATAGATCACATGGAGCCATTATCACACAATCTTCCTTAGTCAAATTTGTTGGTAAACCACCACTCTGGATGCTACTAGTTTTGACTTGCTGCCCCCACCCTCAATGTATTCATTCATTGGACATAATCAAGGGTCACTTACAACTACACCATTGCCCCCCTTTGAAATTGACAGTGTGTTTTACCTATTTTCATTCACTTTTAACAGATTGTGATTAGTTAGTAACTCTTTAGATGTCACATGCAGCTTGATGTTACCAAATTTAAACAACAGTGATTCTAACATCCATTTTAATTCCTTCGTACAAAGACACCAATATACATAAATCTTGGTTGATTTCCTCTAGTGTCTGATTAGTAACCATGCCTTGAATTCTTTCTTCCTGAGCCTCAGATTTAGAAGATCTAATAAAGGAAACAAAAGGGGGCACAGAGTCTGAAGAAGGTGTAGAAGATTCAACATCTGGACATATCTTGGCTCTATTTCTGGTGGGGTATCCAAAAAAGTCAATGTCATCCGTTATTTATGTGGCGGTTATGGCTGCATAAGCTTGCATTTTAAATTTTCCACTGCACAGGTCGTACAAAAAACTAAAAGTGGCATTGCAAGCAAATAGACCCAAAAGTGCAAAACAATTCAGGCAATAACTCACTGATTGTTATGGGCACCTGCTTAGATTAGGCATTCACCTACTTCAGATTGAAAAATGTCATGAAGCAATCACCTGAGCCTTCCTGGGGTAACGAGACTGCCTCCACAGCCTTAGGAGGCAGGTGTTTGGAAGTGTGGCAGAGGTATTTGAAAGAAACTAACATTCTGGATGGTCACCAATCAGGTTTTAGGCCAGGTCATGACACCGAGACAGCCTTTTTGGCAGTCTGGGATAATATTCTTGAGGCTGCTGATGAGGGTGACATAAGGATATTTGACATGCTGGACTTGTTAGCAGCTTTCGATACAGTTGATTTTGCCATACTTAAATCCAGATTGATGTTTCTGGCAAATGTATCTGAGTAAGCCAACAAATGGTTTGACTCATTTCTAGTTGACTGTTCTCAACAGGTCAAGATAGACCCCCACTGCTCCGAAGAACTACCAGTTCCTTGTGGAGTGCCACAGGGTTTATCCCTATTACCTCTACTTTTTAACATTTACATGCGCCCACTTCTCAACATTTTTGCACAATTCAACCTAAAGTGCCATTCATATGCGGACGATATGCAGATTTACGTTTGTTTAATGCAGCCTTTGGAGGCAGTAATGCTATTTGTGAAGTGCGCTGAGAAAATTCAATTCTGGATGTTGGCAAATAAACTCCAACTGAATCCCTTGAAAACCAAGATTATTTTCTTTGGCTCGTAAAAGAAGTTGGCTAGGGTTATATCCTTGGTCCCCTGCCCTATGCTATTTGGGACTGCAACCAAGTATACCCGGTCTGTAAAAAAGCTGGGTTGTATCTGGCAGTCAAGTCTACCCTGCAACTCACAAGTTAATCATATCCTTAATTCTTTTTAATATCAATTGAAATGTTTAACACCTGTTCTTTCACTAATGTCTGAGACGGGTTGCCCCATTGTAGTAGGTATCCTTACCCATTCTAAACTGGACAACTGCAATGCTCTGCTATCAGTACATTCCAAAATACCAACTGCAATGCTTTCAGGTGGCTCAAAATTCAGCAGAGAACTTATTTGTTTCACTCACTCGGAAACCCCCTATTTTCAGAGTTCTGGAGAGCCCACCACTGGTTGCCAGTTCAACAGCGGATAGAGTTTAAGATCCTATGCCTTGTTTTTAAATGCATTCATGGACTTGCCCCAATCTACGTGACATCTAAGATTGTTGCCTACTGTCCCACTCTCACCCTGCGCTCTAAGGGACATGGTCTATTACTAAAACCATCTTTGAGAACAACTACTTTGGCCGATACACGGTTTGCCCATGCGGGTCCTTGTGCCTGGAAATCTGTTCTGTCACATTTATGCCAAATTAATTCCCTGCCCAGTTTTCAAAAGCAACTGAAAACGAATCTGTTTAAATGAATTATGTGGCTAGTTTAAAGCCGATAACCTGTTTCTATTCATATTTAATTCGGTCTGCGCCTAGATGCAGTTCTCTGCCAGGCTCTCCTTGAGGATACGCGCATTCCAAATATCTAAAGCAAATCAAACACCAAACACTCAGCTCACTGCGCTCGCTCCGCAGGAGCTGCTGTATTTGAAAGGGTCTGCTTGCCTCCAAACAGTGAAAGTAGAAAAGAGACTCCAATGGGTGAATTTGCAGACCTGCAGCCTGCTTACATCCGCTTTCACCAAACACTCAGCTCAGTCAAATATCCTAAAATGTGCTTCTCTGTCCGGTTGACATCTAATTACTTATTTCTGAATTGTTCCAATGTGGATGTGTGTGTATGCAAATATTTGTTGTCCAGTAACATTCTCATTTAAATCATCACTTAAAACAAATAATTTCGAGAAAGATAATGAGATCATTATATATCTTCTTTTGCAAACTAAACATACCGCTTTTTTATACATCTTTGGCATTCTTCATAAAATATGTAAGCTGCAAGGTCAAGAAGTCCAATGTGGGTAACGTTTCTCGTGACGAAGGGCCTGATCTATACAAATGTTTTAACAGGAGAACGTTGTAATGTTAGTCCCTAACACATTTGCATCTATAAACGTGCATGGCTGAAAAGAAAGAATTATGGAATAATTGTATGGTTTGCGCTCACCTTCAGGGAAGAGTTGTTTAATCGACCATTGTTTAATTATTATTTTTTTTACTCATTTCCTGCTTTTGAATGAAAGGCAATGATAAAGTGCTCTCCTGGCAGCTTCCGCTTGCATTTTTTCTTTGCAACTGCGGAGCTATTATACTTTTAATGTAATTCAAAAAGATGAAAGGTAACTATCTAAAAAGCTTAATTAAAAAGGCAGCATGGTCTCTTGTAACAGTAATTGGGAAATCGGTGAATAGGACATGGAATTAGTGGTACAGTTGGAACGACTTCAGGTGTTTCAAGGAAGAGCAATACAAGGTGACATCTGTTCAACAGGAAAACAACAGCTCAGGAGCAAAACAAATGCAGTACCAGAGAGTTTCCTCATGTATTTACAAGACTTAAGGATACATGAGTAAGTATTCATAAAGTCATGTCAGGTGGTGCGTGACACATTTCCTCCTGCAAGGGGAGCTCATGAATGTATTCCGCATGAATGTCAGGTTTGCTAACCAGAGTCATTTTCATAAATCACTCTGGACCTGACTAGGAGATGGATGGAGAGTTTGGTGGTAATTGCTTTGAAACCTGACATTCAACACAATTGACCACTGCATCCCACTCTCTCGCCTTCATGACAGGATGGGATTCTCTGACACTGTCCAGAATTGGTTTACCTCTTGGGAAGACACTAGGCCGTCCAGATGAATGTGGTGCATTCTAACTGACTCCAGGTCTTCTGTGGAGTACTCCAAGGCTCCATCCTTTCACCAATCTTTTTGAACCTTTTTATGAAGCCTCTGGGCACTCCCCTCAAAGGTCCCAATGTAGCCACCCACCAATCTGTTGGTGATACCAACTTGTACATGAAAGTAAATAGCCCACAGGACAGCATTTGTCTCTGTGATTACTTGGCCATCAACCAGTCCTAGATTTCAACTATCTACCTCAGACTAAACCCATCCTAGACTGAATTTGTCGTCTTCAGTCCATCCACTAAAAACAACATCCCTGTCACTGGCTCAATGATATGCACCTAGAATGATTTGATCTACAACTCTTGTACACAATCCTGAGGCTTCACCATTGGCATCTGCCTGTCCTTCCAGAAACACATAGACAAGAAGGGCCAAACAGCCTGGCGTTGACTTTCCACCATTTGCAAAATCAAACCCTTCAACCCCCTCAGGATACCCAGTCCATATTGAAGGCCCTTATCGTCTTGCACATGGATGAGGGAAATGCCCTCCTGATAGGGCTCCCTTATTACAGGTGAAAAGACATTTGAGAGAAGCAACCCCATCCAAATTGAACTACATTGGCTTCCACCCCAGGCTAGGTTACTGTTTAAGACTGCACGTACCATCTACAAAACAGTCACGAATAGCACACCAGCATACCCGGCAGCTAAATTCCGCATAGAGGGTGGCACACACTCCTCGTGCATCAAATCAACCAACCGGCTTCAATCATAACATGTCTGCAAAGAGAGTACCCTCAAGCAATCTTTCTCTTGTAAAACATCCATCCTCTGCTACTCGATCCTGGTGCCGGCTCTGAATGCCCTTACAGTTCTCCATTTTCCCAAATCTCCAAAACACCTGACCAAGGAATAATTTCAATGGACACACATACTGACACACAGACTTAAACTCACAGTACTAAGCTACTGTTACATGATGCCAACCCACATGCTGTCTACCCACAATGTGTACAGTGTTCTGCTACTCTGAAGCAAGGTCTGCACTTTAAACAATAAAATACATACAAAATAAAAGAATTCCTCCAGATGGAATTCTGTTATCTCTGTGGTGTCCGTCGAAATTACTCTCACATTAAAAGTGGACTGGTGCGTGCACCAACCATCGGGGTAATGATAAGTCCATCTGGCACAATTATTGTTGGAAATCATCTTAGATAGGTAATTCCTCAAAATTGTGCTGCAATGAGGGTAATGGCTGAAAAATTGGAGGAATCACTGAAATGTCATTCTATCGATGGAAACAATGTAGAGTGGAAAAAGCATAATGTAAAAAAAAACTAAGCTCAGCTGTGGCTATCTTTTGCATCTCAATCTATGCTGAATCCACAACTTTCCAGAGCCATTCGATGAGACCAGCATGCCAGGATACAAGGACAATTGGAGGGTGCCTGCATTTAGGGTTCACAAACTCAAATTCAGGGAGGCTCCGCTGCAGGATTTATCAGAGAGGTGGTGGAAAATGCAGAAGAGCTTTTTGGAAGCCACCATTGCAAGACATCCATCCACCATCACAAGACAACAATATGGATATAAAGAAGGGACAAGGTATTGGCTGTGGCCACTATGCAGCTAAACATTGAAGACGGCAGTAAGAGCTTGAACAACCTCAAGGTGCATGTCTGCAGTCTCATTTCCACTCACTGGCACAAGCCATCTGCCCCTAGAGGAGGAACGCTGGAGTCCCTGCACCTCACCCACTGGGAGGAGAGAGAGGCAAGCATTCGCACATCGCATGGATAGTGAAACTAAGAGCTGCAGAGGCAGGAAGACAAGCTGAACCAGGTGAACACAAAATAACACCATGTGGTCAGTTATATGTGGAGTTAGTGCATGTGTCCCAGCCATCTTTAGGGACACGTTCAGGTGACATTGTTGATAGCTTACTGCCAACAATACCACAGGTGTACAGATGATGACCCATTCCATGTGTACACCTTGAAGTCACACCATGTTGGACTATTATGACTGCAAGCATCAGCATACCTTTCACATCATGCAGCCTTGCTAGCCAGCAATACAAAATGCCATGACCATCAACCCAGAGATAATCCCTGTGCAGGCGATATTCACCTTGCTAAATGAATGCAATTACCAGACCCCTACACATGAGCAAACACATGCACAGACATGTAATAAGGGGCACATTGCAAACAAACTTGTCAGGAGCCAAGCCCTACAATGAGTGCCATACACCGACCATCACATATATCTACCCATGGAGTCGGAGAACTGTTTCAAGCATGCAAAGTTACATATGGCTACATAAAACTGAAGCCGGCTGCGCCAAGAAAGCATGGAACACATGCTAGCAGCTACACCAAAATATTGACACACATGCTCCCACCATCAATCATAGACCAGCTAATTCAGGTAGATGTTGCACTGAAAATATTGCATCCCCAGTAACATGTGCACAAGACAGCCATAGCACCCACATATGTAAATCTACCCAGTTCACAGACAATTCCCTGTGTCCTGTGTGACCATTGCCCCTGCCCCTGTATACATTGCAACTGATTCTAAGTCATTCCTTCCATTACGGGCACACCAGGAATCTGGGGGTGAATATACCAATCCCAGTGCAGCAGCGCATCCACATTCTGTGTCTGTCACCCTCAACAGAAGACACTGCCACCCTGAACACCTGCTCCGACATCCCTGCACGCCATACTTTGCAAAGGGCGAGGGTTGTTGTCCACCGTGAGGAAAGTGATCATTATCCCCTTTTTGCTCATCTCATCTTGTATAGCTATTCGGCAAGCTCTGTTCAATATGGCAATTTAAGTTTTAACTCCTCACTTAACCAAATTTCTTTGAGTGACAGCAAACTAGGGGAAGTATCATGTATGCTTCAGGCCTCTCTTGGTGACTATATTACAGCCAGTATGTATGTGTAAGTTAATCTACTTTAGCTTTCGCTAAGCAAGCTATTACTCACTATGAAGCTTGCCTGGTGAATATTATATCAAGGTCTTTTGTAAAGACAGTAACTTGCTCCCAAACTGTTATTGGCCTTAAGACACTACAGCAGCGCATCTTTGATAAATAGATTAAACTTAAAAAATGGCCATGCAAAAAGGGCTATGCAATTTAGTATCTAACCCAGTTGAATATGCCCATTGGGCGAAAAATAGAAAAATGAATTACCGTAAATGGTTAATAAGGCACAAGAATCAGCTTGAATGTACTCGCTGGAGGGCAACCCCACTATGTTCTGGAAGATCATAAATGGTAATAAGTTCATAAATAGAGATATTAATGGTGCTCCACTACAGGTTTGGGTCAAATACCATTCCCTCGTCAGCATCTATCTCCAGTGTGGGTTCCAGCAAGGTGTTCCAGCAAGGTGTTTCACAAGGGCAGGAGGCCGCCCGGTCACATCCTGTGTTTGAGGTAAGCCCACTGGGGCTTATAGGGGTCAACATCACCTTGGCTGAATTGGTGTACCAAATGCACTGAATGCATGCACTTTTGGAGAAAATTTAAAATGTTTTGGCAAAAAAAAAATCAATTTATTGTGTAGTTGCAAGATGTTTAATGCTTCTGGGTGTTTCTTTGAACTGCGTGCCTCATCCTGTTCACCAGTGGCACAAACTCCAGCATGGCCACTGATGATCTGCAGGCACAGGAATGCCTGGCCTGTGAGGATGCTGCACTCTGATTGGGCCTCTTCCCTCTTCTAAGAGCCAATCGTACGAGCTGGAAGGTGAAGCTGGCCACTTCTCAAGGCCTGTTTCTAAGGTCCTGTCTGTTCCTTTCTGGGCCCGGCTGGGCTTTGCGGGCCACCGTAACATACCACAGGCAAGGAATGTATAAAGATGCTGGGTACTTTGTCCACACAACTGTCACGATGCCTGCCGCCGGAAAGCCAGCCCAGGCCCAGCAACCCTGGAAGCAGGCATCATGCCACTTGAAGCATGCCCAAAAACCCCAGTTAGGGGCTCTTTGGCTACAGTCCTGGCGCCTATGGCGCCAGGCTCATAAGAAAAAAGTCAGTCCTGGCACCATGGGCGCCAGGCTCATTACAGAAATCTTACCTGTTGCAGACCATGCTGCATAACTACCTGATGCAGACCATGCTGCACGAAGTCACAAGCCAAATGAGGCTTAAAGGGACTACTTTACCTCAGGGACTCCTTTCCTCTCGGGTGGGGCTGTGGAAGAATACTTACCTGGGACTTCTTCCAAGGCTATTTAAGCCACACCCGGACAGCCACACGTGCTTCGCGTTATTCTGCTTGCTGCAGCGTAACGCTCACCGTGTCTTCAGCAGCTCCAGTCTTCAGCCACGCCCGCTTCAGCCCTGGAACACCTGAAACAAGAAAAGGAGAAGGAGAAGAGGTCAGAACAAAACCCTTACCTGAATCCTTGATCCAGCACATCGTCGATCTGGAAGAGAGAAGCCTTCTCAGGTGCTTGCCAAGCAGCTCGCAGAGCCGCGCTGATCTCACCAACCGAGGCTGCATTCCTTTACTCCATCGCGAATCCAGCATCTCCAGGCCATTCTTCAACACCTGGGGTAGACAAGAACAGATAGGTGAGCAAGGGCAATACAAACCACCCCCAAAGACTTACCTGATTTACCATAGGGGGGTACTCACCTCATCTCGGGTCGGCGTAGTCAATTCTGCATCACTGCCGCACCCTGGCCCCTAAGGGGAAAAAACAAGGACAATACAAATCACCCCCAAAGACTTACCTGATTACCACAGGGGGGTACTCACCTCATCTCGGGTCGGCGGAGTCAATTACGCATAACCGCCGCACCCCGGCCCCTAAGGGGAAAAAACAAGGACAATACAGCCTAACCCCAAAGACTTACCTGATTTACCACAGGGGGGTACTCACCTCATTTCGGGTCGGCGCAGTTAATTCTGCATCATCGCTGTACCCCGTCCAAAAGGGGAGAACCACAATAGACTTACCAGCATCTTACCAATTGCCACTTGGAACTCTTCTGGTGGTTTAAATCCTCAACCTGCAAGGAATCTGGCAGAGTGAAGATCAGACTTTTGAACTCTTAAGAACAATTGGACTTAGAGTCAATACTGGAACTCACCAATTCCTCCACGCCAGTGAAGTAACTGGTCGTCTACGCGCCCCTGCGCTCGACGCAGGATGGAAAGCTCATCTTTCCAAATCTTCAGGTGAGATTAAGAGGGAACTTCAGGAGTGTTCTGTGGGCAGACAAGGGAGTGGGAAGGCGGGTTAACGCTCAGATTACGGGAGGTTAATTCCCTTTCTCCATTGCAGAAAGATATTCATACGAGTCCAACAAACGAAGCTAAGTGGGTCTGTCCAGTCTGTCATCTCGGCTCTACGTGTTACTCTGGTGGAAGCAACAGCGGGCCAGTCCAGATCGACGCCCCCGTGGGAATCAGGTGAGCGTAACAACAACCTTCAACTATGGCAGTTGTTAGGCAGAATCATATGCAGTATCCTTTGGTAACCCCACACACAATTAAGATTACAAGTGTAAGTACAATTTCACCTTTGGTACAAGCCTGTACTACACAGTAAAAGTGGTAGTGATGGCTGAGCAGCCAGACTTATCTCAAGAGTAAATGAGTAGTACAAGAGGTTACACAAATGACAACAGTCACTAAGGTTCAAACAAACATTGATTCAAGATTTCTGAGTAAAATAATATACATTTATTTGCACCATCAGTTATAAAACAGTTCACTAATATAAAGCAGCAGAAACAAAATCACAATCTTACTACACTACAATGATCCTCAATCAATTGTACTGAGGAACTTGGCTGCACCAAGTTTAACTCCTTGAATCCTGTCTTTGGTACTAGAACAACTGGACTAGACCATGGACTGGTAGATGGCTCTATAACCCCCGAGATCAAGCATCTTGTTGACCTCCTCCTTTATGTGGGTTCTTACATGGTCAGAACATTCTGTAACCTCTGCTTTTCACAGGTAAACAGTCAACAGTTAGAATTTCATGCTGGCCCCAAGGGGTCAAGCCTGGTGATAGTGAAAACAGGGAGAAAAACTGATTTCACAGAAACTTGCACTCCTTCTGTTGTTCAGATGTCAGATTTTAAGAGAGATTAACTCCTTCTATTTTCTCATCTAAAGGCTGTCATCTGAGTAGGTCAGATAAAGTTTCACTCTCCTCCTCATCTTGCGCTGAAGCTAGAAGCAAAGCTCCAACTTCTGGTCTCGAGACATAGGTCTTCAAACGGTTGATGTGAAAGATTCTGGGTGCCTCCTTAGGATTGCCTAAATCCATCAGATAGTTCACCTCTCCAAGTTTTCCCACAACCTTGAAGGGTCCTATCCAATTGTCCTGTAAGGCCCTCTGCCTTGTTGGTACCATAACTAGCACAAGCTGGTCTTGAGCGAACCCAACCCTGTTGGCCTTCTGGTCATGCCAATGTTTGACCAGAGCCTGACCTACTTTCAAGTTATCACTAGCTTCTGCCATCATGTGTGACATTCTCCTCGGAAACCTATCACATAGTCAGTCACTCTGACTGGCTTGGGGGAAGGAGCACTCTCCAACCACTCCTTAATCAGGGCCAAGGGACCTCTGACTGAATGGCCATAGAGAGGTTCAAAGGGGCTATATCCAACTCCTTCCTGAGGGACTTCTCTATAAGCAAAGAGAAGGCATGGCAGTAGAAGGTCCCACTTTCTTTTAAGGGGTTCTTCTAAAGCACCTATCATGCTCTTCATAATACGATTAAACCTTTCAACCGGTCCATTTGTCTGTGGATGGTAGGCTGTAGAGAACTTGTAAGTGACACCACAGTTTTTCCACATAGCTTGCATGTAGTGGGACATACAATTGGACCCCCTGTCGGATATCACTTCCTTAGGAAACCCTACTCTGGTAAAAATACCAAATAGAGCCTTAGCCACAGCCTGATCCATAACAGTCCTCATAGGTATTGCTTCAGGATACCTAGTAGCATGGTCTACTACAACCAGGATAAACCTGTTTGCTGAAGATGTGGGAGGGTCAAGGGGACCAACAATGTTGATGCCCACCCTCTCAAAAGGAACTCCCACCACTGGGATAGGCATCAGAGGTGCCACATTCTTGGCTCCACTCTTGCAAGAGGTTTGGAAAGTTGGACTGCTCCTACAGAATTTGTCAACTTCTGCACCCATTTTAGGCCAGTAGAAGTATAAAGCGAGCCTTTCCTTTGTATTTTTGAAACTCAAATGACCAGCCAAAGATATCTCATGGGTGAACTGTAGGAACTGGAGTCTGTTTGCTTGGGGCACTACACATTTCTTGCAGTCCCCAGGGATAAACTCAGTCGGCTCACTGTAGAAGTGGCCATCCTCCCAGTGCAACCTATGCTTCCCAGGCTCTTGCCCATCGAGCTGAGAAGCTAGCTGTAGGCGAAGACCTTCAAAATTAGGACACTCTCTTTGACCTCTGCTTAAGTCTGCCCTGTTGGCTCCACCTTTTGCCAGTAAAGACTACAGGGTCCAGATCTCCAGCCAAAACAATGTCTTCCTCCAGATCTGACAATTCAGAAACTGGATCAACCACACAGGGTTGTGCCTCACACTCTACCTCAGCAGGTGGAGGAGTCAAAGGTTTGACTTTGGACAATCTTGGGAATGTCCTTGTTAGTAGCACAGGGGTGCTATCTGTCTTTTTCCTTGAGGTTCTGGGTTTCCCCTTTGCCTCTTTCTTTCCAGAAATAGCAGTGAGCAACTGCTGTGGAGTGGGAGTGATAGTTTCCTATATCAACTCCTCTGGAGAGCCTGTCAAGGTCCTCTCCCTTGCAGGCTTAGTGGGCTACTGTTTCCTTTTACTGGGAGGCCTGGGGGTACTTGACACAACTCCAAGAGTTTTCAGGTCATTACCCAACAGGACTCTCACAGGCACCTCACTCTGCACAATAACCGGTATCTTGACAGTCATATCACTATACTGGATGAGAGCTGGTAACTGGGGAAGCATTTGCACAGGGCCACCAGCTAACTTGGTGAGGTTCTTGGGTGCCTTAGCAACATCCTCCACCTTGAAAAATTATTCATCCACCACAGTTATGCTGGATCCAGTGTCTCTGATGGCAGGAGTCTCCTGGCCTTTCACAAGAACACTATCTTTATAATACTCTTCAGTATTATCTGGGATGGAATTATAGACATATAAGTTCTGTTGTTCCCACAAGCCTAGGGACACTAAAGAAACACTATCTGAGATTCTCATGGGTTCATCAGCCAGTAGATTAAAGTTTCCACTTGCCATTGGTACTTCTTCTTCTGGGGAGAAGGCTAAGGAGACAGTGTGGACCCCTGAAGGTTTACCCTTACATCTGGGATCCCCTTTCACATGGTCAGTCGACCCACAAACATAACATTTCCCAAATGTCTTGATGAATGGAGGCTTGTTCTGACCTCCATCTGGTTTGGGTCTAGATGGTGCACTAGCCTGATTCGGTTTCCCTTGTGGTTTACCCTTATGTTGCTGTTTGTGGCCCTCTTTTGTATTGGAGGTATTAAAATTCTCCTTGGTATCTTTCTTTAGCTGCTTTCCCTCCTCCTTCTTCTGAGTTTCCCCAGAATCCTTATGAGTGGTCCTGTGGCAAACCCACACGTCAGCAGCCTTAGCTAACTTCTTTGGATCTATCTCTTTAGAATCAGCCAAGTGCTGTCTGATCTCAGGAGAGCAGGCATCATAAATTGACTCCAATATAACAAGATGTTTCATACCTTCATAAGTGTTCACTCTGTAACCCTTAACACAACCATCTAAGTTTTTCAAACATTCACATACCCAGGTAGCCCAAGGGGTACCATCATGCTTTTTGAGGGTCCCAAACCACTTAAGGTACTGGGAAGGGGTCTTCCCAAATCTAGCAATTAAAGCTAGCTCATGCACTCATAATCCACCCTACCCACCTCCCCCGACTCCATCACAACATCAGATGCAACAGTGGGTAGCCGAGAGAAGAGCCGAGGAAGCAAATGATTCCCTGTAATGTCTTGAATCCCATGGTTTTATTCAAACATTGTCAACCAATCCAAAATATCAAGATTAACCTCATACATACCAACAATTTCTTTAGGCATACAGGGTCTCTTAGGACTGGAAGACCTAGAAGACTCTGGGAGAGAAGTGCTCTCCAGAGATAACTTTTTCATTTCTAGTTCATGATTCAACTCCATTTCTCTGAGCTTAAGTTCTTGATACTGTTGTTCAGTTTGAGCATTTAAACGTTTAAATTCAAATTCAAACCTCATCTTTTCTAGAGCAATTAATTCAGGACTGAGAGTAGGACCTGATGGGGTCCCAGTGGGCAAAGGTTGAGGTGGCTGAGCAGGTAAAGGAGCAGTGAGGCCTACATTTTGTAACACACTTGTTTCACTTGACTCATCAATAATAAACACATGATCATCCTCATCATTATCCATATTTGCGGAGGGGTTAGGTATTTTAGAACCACCCTCCAGTCTTTGTTTCTCTAACAACCTGTCAATCAATTCAGACTTTCTGCCTTTAACAGAGAGATTCCTTTCTCTACAGAGATTTTTCAGATAATCCACAGTGTAACTCAGGAGGGTCGCCTGACTGGAGCTTCCCATCCCAGTGGATGCAAGGATTAAATTCAAAACCCTCTGCATTGTCCACAAGGCTTTCTGGGGCCTGGGTTCAACATACCTTCAGCTATCCCTCTGCAAATACCTCCCATCTCGAGCACTCCGCTCCTCTACCTCTAACTCCCTCAGGGTCAGACGTTTCTCAAAGAAACGAGCTGGGGGTAGACCTCTGTCTTCGGCCGATGCCTCCCTCTGGAACAGCCTCCCTGACACTCTAAAACTTGAGCAGAACCACCTCCGGTTCCGGAAGTACCACAAAACCTTCCTCTTTGCTTCTGCCTTCTCCTCTCCTCTCCCGTGTTGATTCTACTCTCCCTCGACACCATGCACCTGGCCACCCTCTGTGCTCTGGGCCCAGGTACCTGCTCATCTTGCCACACTCACGCACTGCCTCCGGGCCACCCCTTGCACTGTGGTCTGTATCTGTACCCATACAGCCCTCCCCTTTTCTTCCTGCACTTGCAAGTAACTCCATACGTCATCGTCCGTACACCCTGAATCATTGTCTGACATATCTATTGCCATTAGATCTGACACCAGAGTTTCTTTTAACACATACTCTTTGGAAACCTTCTTTGGGGCTTATATTTTATGCCCTAATACACTTGTTGCTTGTGCGCAACATCCCCCTAACACTGAGCATATACCAGGGAGACACTGTATACAACAACAAAGAAACAGAAAACTTCCCTAGATAATCAGCAGGGCCGAAAACAACTTCCATCCCCATGACCGTAGGAGGTCCCAAAGCCATGTACCAAGTTCCCAGTTTCCCTCAGGAACATGTACTTCTGAATGAAGAACATGTAGATTTTGGATAGCCCTAAAGATCGTCGGAGAGGAATCTGGTACGTAAACGCAGCAAGCGGACCCCACTAATTTACATACTCCTCCTCGCTCTGCAAGGATGACATCTAATGCCATCCGGTTCTGAAGAGCCACTAATCTTATCGCTCTCTGCTCTAACGTCATATTATAGAGTATATCAGTTGTCCGGTTGATGGTTCTCTCCAATACTCTCGCTAGTCCCCTGATATCTTCTGAATTCGTAATTTGCCTAAAAAATGGCACAAAGGATTTCATAATATCTCCTAGAGTTTGCGCTGGAGTATCCCCTTTCACACCTCGTCGTGGATGAGTCTTCGAAATGTTTACAGTACTGGCAATAAATACCCCAGGTAATAGAATCCCTAAATAACAGGTTCCTTGTCAATCCCTGGGCAACCATGGAAATGCCACATTACCGCAAACAAAATAGACAGGTTTGCCTACGTACAGAGGTCTGTTTTCACTAGTCAAATTTGCAACGTTGGCGCACTTTCTAAAATTACCCATTGACCATGTTCCATTCCTCTGTATGCAGAAGGATACTGAATCGGGGCTATGATTAACAGAATAAGATGGAGGCGGGGCATCCTTATTGCCTATAGGAGCCATTTTGAAAGAGATTAAAGACTGAAAGGGACGAGACAATCTATCAGAGGGCCTAACAGAAGCAACGTTTGGCTTACTTCTATTTGCAAAAAGCGAGCATTGCAGGGGCATCAAAACATTCTTTTCAAAACTATTTAAATTTGTACCATTAAAGTTCCCTGAGATGCTTTCATTCCATTGACCAAAAAATAGTGCTCTAAGAGAAGCGTAACAGGCAGTTGTCAAAGGTAAGGGATAAATATGCCAACCTAGCCCCTTATCCCCATGTTGCGGTAGATGTGTGCAGATCCAGCAATTGGTCTTATTAAAAATTGCATGAGTGGCATTCATTATTAACAAAAAGGTGTTATTCTGATAGTGCCGTCTATGCAAAGAATCTCTAGGCGACGAAGTATGCAATTGCACAGAAGGAGTGGGAGTAACAGATACATTTTCAATAGGTAAAAAGTCCTCTAACAGATATGCTTCCTCCAGATACCATAACCCAAACCCAACAGTTACTAAAAATCTGGTAATTATCACAAAAAGGCAACAATACACTTTGGGGTCCCCTTACATGCTTGATCATTGTCTCTTCTAGTCAAATGTTTATCTAAAGGTTCAGTACGAGCGGTAGTGGGTGCAGGCATTGTCGTCTTCTTCCGAAAAAACACCAATTGTTTGTTTGCTGGCGACTCCAGTCACGTCTTCTTAATGTCTTTCCCACAACACTTAGCCAACAGAATCTTCCCGCACAGTCGGGCCAAAAGGTAAGCCCTCAAATGATTTTCTCAATCGCACACTCAGACCATGCTATACATTTACTTCCTTGGGCGCAAATTATATTTTGCAGTTTCTGGTGAGGATAAAGTGTCGTCATTTCCTCCTGGAAGTGGCGAATGGACGGAAATGGGATCAGAAAAGGATTGATCCAGAAGTTCCACTGTTGGGGAGTGCGGAGACAAGATGGCAGTTTTTTCTGGCCTTGCGGATTCTGAAGCGGTCTCCGATTCTCCCTTGTTGGTTGTTGCTGTTTCAGGTACACTAGTTACAACAGTGGGAAGGGATTCTGTGTCTTCTGTTTCGTACGGCACGGGCTGTGGGATCCATTTGGTGTGCGTTGCATGGATCCAGTGTTTATGACCCGCTACCCGCACGGCAGTCTGGGTGACTAGCAGGACTTGGTAGGGACCCCTCCACCGAGGTGCAAGGCAAGACGACCTCTCAAAAACCTTTGTGAGGATCCAGTCCCCCGGTCGTAGACTGTGACCGGACCCTTGTAGCGCACAGGTAATGCCTCTCGATTTTTAGTCAACTGGTTACAGTAATCTGAAAGAAGCACATTTTCTATATCCCGTAATGAGTGACTTTTTGGCATACCCCAAATATTAGCAGGTCTCCCCATTACCACCTCAAAGCGAGAGAGCCCAGTCTTAGTTTGAGGGGTTGTTCTCATCGACAGTAACACAATCGGTAAGGCGTCCGGCCATTTTAGCTTGGTGCCAGCACACGTTTTAGCGAGTTTGTTCTTTATAATGCTGTTGTGCCTTTCCACTATTCCAGCACTTTGGGCATGTCTTGCTGAATGGAACCGCTTGTCAATCTGTAATCCTTTGCAAATTTGTAGGATTACAGTGGCAATAAAGTGTGGCCCATTATCTGACCAGATGACTCTCAGCAGCCTGAACCTAGGAAAAAACTCTTTCAACAGAGTTTTTGCCGTGGTTATGGCTGTTGCATCTCTAACCGGGAAGGCCTCAACCCACTAACTAAAGGCACAAATAACAACCAATACATATTTAAGATTGATACACCATTCCATTTCAATAATATCAAAGTGAATAACCTCAAACGGGACAGAAGGTGGAGCAAAACTTCCTCTAGGAGTCGAGGTACCTTTTCCTACATTGTGCTGCAAGCAAACCATGCAGCTTTGGATAAAATGCTCTGCAGTTTTGAAAATCTTATCATTGGTCCATACTCTGTGTAACATTTTAGTCAATTTCCGCGCACAAACATGTGTCGGACCATGAGTCATAATAACCATAATTGTAATGTAGGCATCAGGGAGTAACCATTTCCCTTCAATATTGTCTACCCAACACCCATCGTCATCCAATCTCCCTGGACCCTCGATCCATCTCTTAGTTTCCTCTATGGTAGCATCTGCTTGAATATCTTTTTCAGCATCGATACTTTCACCCAAAGTGCAAATATTTACAATTTCTTTTACAGCATACATTTCTGAACTGAAATCAGTGGCAGTTTGTTTAGCTATCTGATCGGCGAAAGCATTCCCTTTTCCTACATCATCTGTAACCTTTTGATGTGCTGAACATTTTATGATAGCTAACTGAACAGGGAGTGCGAGTGCTGAAAGTAATCGCATTATTAAAGTGCCGTGCTGGATATTCGTTCCGTGCGAGGTCAAGAAACCTCGTTCTTTCCAAAGTCTACCGAAATTGTGGGCCACCCCAAAGGCATACTGACTATCAGTATATATATTCACTGTAAGCCCTTCAGAAAGTTCACAAGCTCGAGTTAACGGTATAATTTCTGCAGCCTGTGCAGAGTTATGCATAATTCTTTTAGTTTCCACAACCGTGCTTAAAGTAGTAACAGCATAAGCAGCAATGGATGTAGCGTCTGGAAGTTTAAAACAAGAGCCATCACAAAATAGCTCTCCTTGTGGGCTATTCAAAGGCGTGTCTTTCAGATCGATTCTGCCTTTAGTCTCTTGATCTGTCATATAAAGGCAATCGTGTAACGTATCGTCACCATTAACAGTATCTTGCGAGACAGGTAAATGTTAAGCCGGATTTAATACACAACACCTCTGAATTTTAATGTGGGGGGCAAACAGGATTAGTTCATATCTTGTCAATCGTGTAGAAGTGAGGTGTTGCGTTTGAGTTCTATTCAATAGAATATCTACAGAGTGAAGTACCATTAGGGTTAACGCATGACCCAGGACCATTCCCTCACTCTGTTTTACAGACGCAGCAGCAGCAGCAACAGCGCACAAACATCTTGGCAAAACGCATGCTACAGGATCAAGGGCAGAGGAATAGTAGCTGCACGGCCTATTTTTCCCTCCATGCTCCTGCGTTAACACAGCCAAAGCACATCCATCACGTTTATGCACAAACAATACAAAGGCCTTGTCATAATAAGGAGTTCCTAAAACCGGCGCTGAACACAGCGCGGATTTGAGCAAATCAAATGCTGTATGGTGTTCCAAAGTCCATGGCAATGGCAAAGAAATGCCCTTCTTTGTCAAAGCCAATTGTTAACGAAAAGTTAGGGATCCACAATCTACAATAAGAAGCCATACCTATCAAGGCTCTAACTTCCTTTGCGTATTTGGGACAGACATGCCAGAAATGGTCTTTATTCGTTCAGGTGTCAACCGTCTTCCCTCCTTTGACAGGAGGTAGCCTAAATAGGTGACCTCCTGACAACAATATTGGATTTTTTTAAGTGAAGCTTTGTGGCCATGTTTTGCTAGATGACAAAGCAACAACACGGTGCCTTCGTTACAGGCGCTCTCAGAATCACCAGCCAAGAGGAGGTCATCTACATACTGGAGTAATGTGCAAGTAGTAGAGGGTATCGAGCTGCTCTTTCAATGCCCTACTATAAATACTTGGACTCTCTGTGTACCCTTGTGGTGCACGAGTGAATGTAAACGAGCGTCCACCTAGGGTAAATGCAAATAAATACCTGCTATCCTTGTGTATGGGAAAACTGAAAAACTCGTCTTTAAGATCAACAACGCTAAAATGAGTGGCAGAAGCTGGAATCATGGTTAGTATCGTTGTAACATCAGGTACAATAGGAAATTGAGGAGCCACAATTTAGTTAACAGCGCGTAAATCAATTATAAAACGAAAGGGAAACGCATTATCACCTTCTTTGTATACAGGCAAAATGGGGCTGTTACATATGCTACCCGTAATCTCCTCAATTACTCCACGATGTACAAAATCAGAAACTATACATTTCAAAGCCTGTTCGCCTTCAACTGAGATCTTATATTACGGGATGCGAGGCAATTTTACTCCATGTTTCAAAATAATTTTAACAGGTTCAATTTGAAGAATGCCCACATCATTATCATCAATTGCCCATGAGCATTCTGGAACATTACTAAATTCTGGCGGTATAGGTCGAGTCAAAAACTGAGAGGCGAGTGATTGCTGAGGTGAAATTGTTAGGCGAATTCCGTCCGGAGAACAATGTATTACTGCATTCAATGCCTTCAACAAATTTAGCCGCAGCAAGTTCTCCCCACAGTTTGTGGTAAGTAAAAATGGACACTGTTCCGTGAAGGGACCCAGTGTTATCGGTACCGGCAAAGAAACCGGGCAAACTACAGGTGTGCCTGAAAATCCTACGGAAACGTTGGACTGCCCTGACAGGGGAATATTTGGAACCTGTGAATGATCAATGGAACATATCTGTGCTCCAGTATCTACTAAAAATAGATGCTTCCTATTTCCCAGAGCCATCTCAACGTAGGGGCCTTTCTGATGAACGGGAATAGGCGTAGGTTCCAAATCCTGCTTCGGGCAATCCTAGCGAAACAGAATATTATGAAAAGGAAGCTCTTCAGAGAGGTACGCGGCAGAAGGGTGATCAAAAATGTTTCTATTATCCACATTGGAAACTTGCTTATCTTGTGAAGGAGGTTGCTGTGATTCTGGTGCAAACGGACCTCTGCCAGGGCCCCCTGCACCTGGGCGACCTCTGGATCGTCTACCCATGTTCCCAAATGACCTTTGCTGCAAGGTCGGACATTGTGTGCGCCACTGGCCTTCATGCCGGCAATATGCACACTGGTTAATGGTTACCGGAGCCAAGGGCACACTTCCCTGTGGAATGTACTGACCTCTAAATTGATTACCCCCTCTAGGGCTTCTAACAATCTGCTGTAATAAAACCTTAGTTTTTAGGTCACATGTACGAGTGGGAAAAAGGCTCACACTCTTACCAGGTGAAAAAAATAAATCCTAGAAATCCCGCAAAGTTGCTGAGGGACTCAACAGGTAAGGGAAATTAGCCATTCTGGAGTATTCTCCCTAACAGCAGTGCCCCTCATGCTATTACGTGAGTGCTGACTGTTTGCTGCATTTGCATACCTCATACATCCTTAGCTCTGTGCCACTCCTGATATTGTCACTGATCTATCTCAACTGGCACTTTGCTTTGCTTCATGGTCAAAAACTCTTACATTGTCTTCCCTTTCTGAGCTTTTACTTCCACTGCTTCCCCTTCTGCACTGCTGTGCTGCAACACTTGTGACATAAAAATCAAATTTAGGTGTGCTCACATCCTTCATTGTTTTTTGTGTCTGTTAGTTTAGTTTAAAATCAAATATTAGGTGTTCTCACTTCCTACACTGTTTTAGGTCTGTTAGTTTAAAAATTAAATTTAGGTGTACTCACATTCTGCATTGTTTTGTGTCTGTTAGTTTAGTTTAAAATCGAACTTATGTGTGTTCACATCCTGCATTAATTTGTGACTGTTACTCTTTAGATCCACTTGGTCGCCTTTGAGTTAAGGTCAGAACTGTGCACTCTAGCACCCCCCAGCCTCTCTGTCTCACTGCCTTTCGCTTCCCTCCTCTTGCTCTGAGATGGCACTCTCCACCTCTCCAATCTACTCCAAATGCTACACTATCCCCTACCGACCGTTTCTCACATAATCTGGACAGAAAACGCAGAAAAAGATATCCTTGCTGCAAACCCTGGCCTCCCAATTGAAGACACCTATGTCAGTGCATCCGCAAGAGAAATATTCACTGACATCCTTTTCTCTGTCTCATCTCCAGATCTAAGGACTTCTCATCTCATCTCTACTCTCTCCCCCTAATCTTCCACAATCATTAATGGCAGCACCAAGTGGGAAGCCCTCTTGGGGGCTTCTTCTCATCTTGCTTCTGCATTAATGTCTATTCATGGGCACAATCCTGGTTCAAGATTCTCAGGTCAACCTCCTTCTCTTTGACGGATCCTGCCGTCTCTCATCACATTCTTTCCTACTCAAGCCTCTTTCACTAATTCCTCTCTGCTCCGCCACCTCTGACTGAAGTAACACACACCTGTAATCCACCTAAAAAAACTTTCAAAGGTAGCAATCATCTCCACCTGGTGACCCTCAATGCATGCTCAACCAAAAAACACTCTGCTGATATTTGCTTTCCCCTTGAAGACACTGACCTTGACATTCTCGCACTCACTGAGACTTGGTTCAATGCCAGCTCAGTCACTTTGACTCGCTTTTACCCAATGGTTTTAAGATCACTTCCAAGCCTCGACCTCACCGGGCTGGTGGTGGGGTTGCCTTAACCTACCCTGAGTGGATTCCTTCTTCAATCCTACAAACTCAGCTCTATTCGTCCTTTGAGAGCCTAGTATGAAAACTGGTCATCTCTCCCTCCTCCACCCTGACCATTGCTACTACTTACTGGCCTCCATGTGCTTACTCTCTGTTTCTCTCTGAGTGGGCTGATTTATGTTCCTCCTTAGTCTCTACCACCTTCAACCTGCTACTCCTGGGTGACTTCACCATCCATTTAGACACACCATGCACATCATCCACAATCTTCATTGCCCTCTGCACCTCCCTATCCCTATCCATTCTTCCATCTGGTCCAACCCACTCTGCCGGACACACGCTGGACGCCATCATCCATTCCGATACCCCTCTCTCATCTTCTCTGGTTACCCCTTTCTCTTGGTGTGACCACTCTCTCCTCTCCTGCCTCCTGAGTCCCTATGGCCCTGTGACAACTCATCCAAATGCCCTGCCAACCTCGTTCATGAACATACGTCCGACTAAATGAATGTCAGCTGCTGTCTTCATTTACACCTTAATTCCCGTTTGTCCACCCAATTCAGACTCTACCTCTCATTTTGCTCTCAGAAACCTCTAATTTCCATTACCAACACCCTTGACGTCCTTGCCCAGTCATGAGGATCCACCTGAAACCAGCATGCAAGCGTAACATCTGGTACGATTCTGATCTTGCAGACCAAAAACATAAGTGCAGGGCTGCAGAACCGAAATGGCAAACTTCAGGTTCACCCTCTGTCAAACTGGCCTGCCGCCTGCTCCAAAGTTATTACATGCTCTCTATTTGTGGAAAAGAAAGGGCCCACATTCAGGCACGAGTATCGGGCGCAACCAACAACATGGCTGAACTCTTCAAAGTCTGCAGGGAACTTGGCAACTCGTCCGCAGTATCATCTGCCCCAACTCCTTTCCAGGCCATTTGAAATGCACTTGCCACTCACTTCAACTCCAAAACCCAGGACATACTGAACAGCCTTGTCTCGCACACTTCCTACACATCCCCCCTTGCCTCGACTGACCACTCACCATCCTCCTTCTTCCTTTCCCTCCTTCACATCTGTCTCTCCGGAAAAAGTCACCAGAGTTGTCAGCTTCATGAAGGTCTCTTCCAAATAGGTTGCCACCTTGCTCATCCAGAACCATCAAGGACAACATTTCCTCTTTTGCCCCTGTTCTCGTTGATCTTTGTAACCACTCCTTTGCTACTGGTTCGTTTCCATCCTCCCTCAAGCACTACCTTTTGTGTCCCCTCCTTAAAAAACATTAGCAGACTCTTCCTGCTATCTATCGCCCCACCTCCATCACCCCTTTCACAGGGAAACTGCTTGATAAGTTGGCACTCCCCCAAATGAACTCCCACACGTAACTTGCTGGTGGTCTTCACGACCATAAGTCTGGATCCTGAGCAGCCAGAGGCATGTAAAGTGCTATTCTGAACAACCGTGAAGAACTGCTTGCACCCCTTGATTCCAACTCCCCTGCTGTCCTCATCCTCATTGATCTCTCTTCTCAATTTGACACAATGAATCACTCCATCCGCATTAAAAGGGGAGCCTTGGTATCTCTGAGTGGGCACTGGACTGGCTTAACTCCTTCCTCACTGACTGCTCTTCCAAGTCATACTGGGCATCTTCTCCTCCTCCCTTACTTCCTCCTCCATCTGCGGCATCCCCCAAGGCACCATTATTTCATTATGGCTCCAGTGGTATGCTGATGACATACAACACTTCTTCAAACTTCCTACAGATGCCCGTGCACCCTCTTTCATCCCTCACTGCCTCTCAGCCATCCAGACCTGGTGTACTTCTAATGATCATTGCCTCAATGCCAGAAAAACAGAGGTGCTCCCTATTGGAACCCAGACACCCAACTTCTTCCCTTCACTCTGGCTTTCTTCTAAGGGCTCTCATCCTGCTGTCTCTTTGGAAGCCAGAAATCTCAGTGTTATCTTTGAATCTTCTCGCTCCTTCCTCCCCATACTCAGGACTTTGCCATGAAGTCCCACTTTCAGATTTTCCTTCTAAAAGGAATTCTACCATTCTTCACCTCTCCCCAGACACTCAATGTTACCCAGGCTCTGGTTCTCTCTAGACTTGGCTATTGCAATAGCTTCCTTCTTAACCTACCTTTGTCCACTCTGGGACTCCTCCAGCTAATACAGAATAGGACAGCAGGATTTATCCTTGGCCTCAAGCCCAGGGCCACATCTCTCCTGCCCTACAAAGTTTCCACTGGCTCCCGATTTCATCACAGATTAAATTCAAATCCCTCTGCATCATCCACAAGGCTCTCTGGGACCGGGAACATGCTACCTGCAACTCTTTCTGACGAATTAATCCCCCTCCAGAGACCTGCGTTCCTCTGGAATTGACTCCTTGCGTGTGAAGCAGTTTGCTAAACAGAGAGCAGGTGGTTGATCGCTTTCCTCAGCAGGCTCCCTTTTTTGGAATAGCCTCCGCCTCCCTATTTGTCTTGAGCGGACGTCCTTAAGTTCTGGACTAGCCTCGAGACCTTCCTCTTTACCTCTTTCTTCCCTCCCACTCTCCCCGGCTAATCGCACAGTAGCTTGACTGGTGTGCAGGGCCCTTATGCATCCAAGGGGCCCTGACCTCCCACATCTTATCATCCCAGCTGCTGTCTATCCTATGCACTTGCCTCGGGGCACCCTCCGCCAGGGGAGGTTGCACGTATATTTCTTCATAGCACTTGACCTGCTGTTCTTCATGAGCACCACAGAACCTATCCCATACCCCTGCCCCTTCTACACTTGGACATTCTGAACACTCACAGGGCATAGTAGGTTTGTCTTTCCCTCCCCATTGTCTCTTCTTTTATTGTATTTAATTATTAAACATTGTTGTAATTACATTGTCTACCATCTCCTGACCCCTCCCTGTTGCCCTGTGGGCCCTTTGAAAGAGTATTTGCTTCCTGCACAAGCACCTAACAAGTGAACACTAAACAAATAAATAAATAAATACATATGGACAACACAACAGTCTCTCGAGGGGGGCAAGGTGACGCTGCTTATTCCAGCTAGGATATCTACTGGTTGTTTCAAAAAGCCATAATGACATCCGTAGATTAATCATCTGGCCCAGGTGACATCTGCAGCTCGCTGATTAAGGAGGACCCAGAACTCTGGTCGACTGCTTTATTCTGGTTATTGCAGTGGATCGGTTTGACTCAATCTATCCCTTCCTCATAGCGGGACAGTATAATTGTTCCTGTGCTAAAAAAAGAAAACCATGCATATCCACAAAATTACTGCTTCTATGCGATATTAGACATCCCAGCTAAACTCTTTGGCCAAGTATTCTTGAATGAGCTCAGGGAATGGGTAGAATTACATAGTCTCCTCCCATTTAAACAGCCTGGGTTCCGTAAAGGTCTCAGCACCACGGGCATTGCTTTAGCCTTGTTTACCATCATACAGCAGGCGTGTACGGTACAGAGGAGGCGGATATGTGCAGCATTTATTGATTTTAGTGCTGTATTTGATAGCATGGATTGAGAAAGACTTTGCTAAAAGCTCCTTCATAGGAACATTCCTCCTGTTCTAAAAATGAACATTTCCCAACACGAGCAAAAAAGGGTAAAGATGCAACTGGACAAACATGGTAGGATGTCCAGTTGTATACCTACCCAGAAAGGAATAAACCAAGGATGTATCCTTGCTCCAATGGTGTTTAAACATTACACGTCCAATCTGGGTGAGGCTATTATAAATCCATCTTTGATAGCCCTGAAACTAGATGATACACCACTACAATGTATGGGCTATGCCAACAGTATAGTCTAGTTAGACTTTACCCCTGGTGGCCCACAAACTTCCTTGAGTTGTTTTAAAGTGTATTCTTACCTACACTCCCTGGTAGCTAACGTCACCAAAACCAAGGTTATGGTTTTTACACCACCTTATAAAATGGTGAAAAAGGCGTTTTGCCACATGGATGGGAAGGCAATCACGGTGGTCTGTGAATATAAATATTTAGGCCTTAATTTGGATACAGGGCACACAGCACCTGGATCAAGTACATTTAAAAACTTCACAGATAGCATGTAGTATTGGCTCCTTTGCGCGTAACGGTGGGGGATAGTCAGTCGGAATTTTGCCACAGTTATATGAAGCCAAAAACAAACTTTTTATGGTGTACGGGATGAAATATGGGTGATTGAAATGTTATTGGAAGTCAACAAATTGGAATCTACACTACTCAAGAGACTTATGAGATTGCCTCCCCGAACATAGATTGAAATGATATATCTTGAATTTAATATCATGCCATATCATGTGAAAATGCAGCTTTCTTGCTTAAATACGTATTGGAAATTGGGAAACACCACAGCTAATACTTTGAGCAATTTAATCTATGAAACGTTATTGTCCATAGCTAGTCATATGTCTACTAGCTGTATTTCTAAAATTAAGCTTATTGCACAATTAGTTGTTGACTAAGCAACTAAAAGCAACTCTATAGTGTTCGTTGATTATATCCTGAACCGGGCGTAATCCCCAAATGATATCCAACATTTTGTGGTAATTCATTGGTCTGGGGTTACAAAAAATTGAAAATGAATATTGTGAAGACCTTTAAGATTGTTGGAACCTGGTTGAATATATCGAGGGACCACAGGCAATGTTGCTTGTGTAGTGAGACACAATTAGAATCTGTTAAACATATTTTATCTGTATGTCTCTCTCTCTCCTGGAACTACAGTTGACTGCTCTTAAAGCTGCTGGACTTGGGAGTGCACTCTCAGTGGAAGTTCTCTGGTCCACGTTTATGAATGGAAATCAAGAATCGTGTATTATTTTCCAAACCATTTTCTGGAGAAATGTTTTGATTATTTTGGATATTTTGGCATGACATGTGAGATGCAATCTAATTTGAATAATGTAGCCGGTTGATTCTTGGAGCAGTATATGCATGCTTTTGATTTTTACTTATTGATTGTTCCTTGGTTTTTTTGGTGTGATCTTACCTTTGGATTTTAACTTTTTTGTTATTTCAGGTTTTATGGAAGATTGTTTTATTACGAGCTGAAGTTTGTTTAACTATATAATATGGTAATACAATCAAATAAAACAATAAAACATTGTGTGGTTAGCCAGAGGGCAAGAGCGCTTTTTTTGGCACTGGCAACTGGCCAGAGCATATACAGAGAATACTTCTCCTTACAATGCAACATATGAGTCACCTGGAGTCAGTCAGCGCTGCCTCAAAGAAGGGTTAAAAGCTGGGAATCCCGATTGGTGGTCATTGGTCACACAGCAAATGGGGCTTCTGCTATAAATAAAAAACACAGACAAAAATAATTGCTGGGCCCTTACATGACATTAAGGTAGGGATTGAGAGTGGAGGGAGGGTCTGGGTCTTGCTGATTGAGATTGGTGGGATGGTATGGGTGTTTCTTTGAATACAAACTAAATCACATTATCATTTAGTCGAGGGGACAGTCATTTGTTTGTGGGTGTGACTATACATAATTGTGTGATGTATTGATGTATGTGTAATCAAATGTCCGTAAAATAAAATATCAGCCAGTTTCTAATGCACAATAAGTCCCTTCCTGCCCTTATCAGGGTCACTGTGTGGCAGCAAGTGGTAGCCAGAATGTGTGTCATTATTTTTGTATTTATTTTATTGGACATTTATAAGGTGCTTTTAAAACAAGACAGTGTTTTAAAGCGCCACAATACTGGTGGAGCCATGTCAACATCTGGGGGCGTCAGGACATAGCTCCTAATGAACATGTTGTGCAGTCTGGCACACACCACAACATTTTTACCCACTATCTGGCTTTTACATTGTGTACCTCCTGTCTGATGAAAACACTGTGGCATTAACACCCGATCAGGTGGGTCGGGTGTTAAGGCCATTAGCACCCTGTGGTACCAAAGCAGCAACCCGGGTTACTAAAAGAAATAATTTTCCTTTGTTCCTTTCCTTCGTGCGCCTCCCATTGAACGAAGGAAAATCCTTTCCCAAGATGGCTGCCATGGAAAGGGAAAGCAGGGCTCTGTACGAAGCCCCTCTTCCCTTTCCATGGCAGCCAAGCAGAGCTCTCAATATGGCAGGGAGCAGCTGCGGCAAGTGGCCAATGCCGCCGCTGCAACCAAAAGGTAAGTAGAGGAAGGAGGATTTAGGGTATATTTCAAACAAATAAAAAATGGCGGCCTGCGGTGGGGAGGTTCTGTAGAATGCAGGCTGAGATCAGAGATTTTGTCCCGAATTCTGCGGAATCTGATTGGTTGTCCCCCTCCACCCCGGGTGCTAATGGAAGTGTCACTTCAGCAGGCCACGGTTATTTTCAATTTAGAGTCTGGTCCTTATTTGTGCCTCATTGTACACCTCTTCCTGTACTGTCCGTGGGTCCAGACAGGTGTCATCAGCCACAGGAGGAAACGATAGCCGGAGTCACCTGCAAAGAGAATGACAATTAGAGTGGGTAGCATAAATAAGAGCAGGTGTAACAATTAGTTACGGCATTATGGTCAACATGTCAGCCACTGTACATTTGGCATATCGTAAATTCATTCTCTCCCTTCATTATTTGATGCTAATGGAATAGCAGAAAAAAGGCTAAATATCACAAAGGGAATAAACCATTTCGCACATCATTGCCCCTTCAGAGCTTACAGTCATACACTGCAAATGGATTGTCAAAGAAAATGTTGTCTGTGGATAGTTACTACTGCGAACTCTTGCATGTACTCAGATAAGCTTTCTGGTAATTTTGTGTGCTTTGTGATAGTGCTTCCCCTCTTGGGAAATTACATTCACGAGTTGCAGCATGCATGCCATCACGGCCTGTCAGCATTGCGCTATCATCGTGCACAAGAAAACTGTGCTGTGTCTTGCGTGTTTATGGTTTTCTTGTGCATTGAGAACCTGTAGTTCACTCTTAGTACATTTCTTAGAACATTTGGGTTCATGCATTTCTGTCAAGGTCTGATGTTTTTCCTGTCAGGCCTTGTCTGATTAAATGTTGTTTCGTATGTGCTCTGTCAGAGAGCAGGATCTTCATGCACATAGCTGTGACAGGGCATGAACTACATTGACATC
Source organism: Ambystoma mexicanum (assembly GCF_040938575.1). Taxonomy (NCBI): domain Eukaryota; kingdom Metazoa; phylum Chordata; class Amphibia; order Caudata; family Ambystomatidae; genus Ambystoma; species Ambystoma mexicanum. The sequence goes on from NC_090931.1 coordinate 1,353,658,651, forward strand.
AAACAGGTTTTCGCCTCCTCTCCCTCCATCATTGAACTGTTTTTACTTGAGAAGCCTAGTTGTGTTGTATTACAGCAATGTATCCAGTTCCTTTGCCCTCAGTGGGTCTCCATATTTGCTGCAGTGTACAGTTTCAGAGGACCATGGCAACATCGGTGGAACCTGGGAACCAGGTGTAGCAGTGTGTCACAGTGAGGTCTCTGTCACTGGTCACCAGTACGTTAAGGGAAATGTTGTTTCCTGCCTCTAAACACATCTTCAGATGCCTGAGGGGCCACCATTGAAACAGTCATGCAATCCATAGGTGCAATGACGTTAGTGAACTGGGCAGCTGCATACCACCATAACTGTGTTGCATGTATCTGTGCAGGGGTGGTGGGCAGGGAAATGTGCTGGAGCGCATGCTGCATGAGTGTGTCCAGCAACTGGCCAAGCATGATCTAAATTGTCAGCTGTAACATGCCATGCAATATTCTCACAGTGTGCTTCACCTAAATAGGCTTCTGCAGTGGTGGAATTGCCATTTGTATGTTGATACAGCTTTGTAGATAATCCTGTATCAGGATGAATAGCTCTGGTATGGTCTCTCTGATAAGGTGGTCGAGAGTTATTAGCTGCCCATCAGTTAATGCTCAGTGTGATAGCCTGACCCTGGGAATGGGTGCTGTTATTGCTAGGTATCTCATCTGCCTTTCTGCCGCATGCTGTCAATGGTACTGCTGTGCATCCCTCTGCGCTCAATGTGGAGCAGCAGGGTGTGGATCTCGAGGTTTGCTAAGCCTTGTGGTGGTATGGTGTTGGGGAATTGTGTTTGGGGAAGGTGTGGTTCTTGCATACTGATTTGAGTGCCATTAGATGCACCTGTACCTTCATTTCCTGGACTTGTATGCATTTTTCTGCAGCTTTTTTGGTAGCAATAACTGCACTGTGTTTTGGTGGAATTACAGCCCAAATACTGCTGGTGGAATTACCGTCGCTGTAATTTCTGCTGGTTTTCAGTGGGATTTTCATGTCTGGTACTTCAACCAATATTCAGTTTCACTTAATTCAGCAGAAAAGTAACAGTGGTGGTAATTAACTCATAACGAGCCCCTCGCTCCAACAGGTGAAAAGGAGTCTGTATTTACCACCTGCCATAGTTTTGGTTCAAAATCCACCTAACTCTTAATGAGGTGCCTTACACCATAATATGCATCCATTATTTGACATGCCTGAAGCTGTTGCAACACATAGCTCCCTGAGCTGAAAATATTTATAGGAAGGAAATGTGGACATGCAGAAGGTGCACAGTGGTTGAAGCTCCAATATACACATATTACATAATTGGATAATTTCTTTGCCAAAAAAAAACAAATGGGGATTTGCGGGCAGAATGGGACACAAATCCCGTTTTTTCGGCACAAATAATCCATGAATTAGGGCTTCTGTGTGAAGAGATTGCAGCCCGATTGCCCGCGACATGGCACACCGCAGTAAAGGTAAGCCTTGCAAGGCTTTTACAGTCTACAAATGAAGAGGGCAACGAAAACACGTTCCCACATCATTTCGGCACCAAAACGTCTTCATATGATGATTAAATACCAGTGATATCTGGCCTACATGCTCCAAGGCCCCTCTGCTCCAGCTCTGCCTGTGATGCATTATTACCACACACTGTGCTGTATTTTGATTTTTTGTATTCCAAGATGGCGGAATCACCATACCACATCGAGGATATGCCTGACTTCATGCTGGGGATTGGGTCCCTTCAGGATTGGTCCATCTACGCCTTAAAACCACCAATTGGGAGCCGGCAGGTGAACGCTGGCCCTCACCAAAGACCCACACACAGTCCCCGTTGCTCCGATCCACCATTGCATCATTGGAGAGCCTACCACCTTGTTGATGGAGCCGCAGCTCTGTGTGAGGAGATCACAGTCTGATTGCCCGCGACATGACACAACGCAGTAAAGGTAAGCCTTGCAAGGCTTTTACGCTCTACGAAAGACGAGCGCGACGAAAACACATGCCCACATCATTTTGGCACCAACATTTCTTCATATGATGATTCAATGCTTGTGATATCTGGCCTACATGCTCCAAGGCCCCTCTGCTCCAGCCCTGCCGTGATGCATTATTTGCACACACAGTGCTGTATTTTGAATTTTCGTATTCCAAGATGGCGGAATCACCACACCACCGTCGAGGGTACGCCTGACTTCCTACTGGGGATAGGGCTCCTTCAGGATTGTTCCATCTATGCCTCAAAACCACCAATCGGGAGCCGGCAGGTGAATGCCACCCTCCACCAAAGACCCACACACAGAATATGTTGCTCCAATCTGCCATTGCATCATTGGAGAGCCTACCACCTCGTTGATGGAGCCGCAGCTCTGTGTGAGGAGATCCCAGCCTGATCCCCCACAACATGGCACACTGCAGGAAAGGTAAGCCTTTCAAGGCTTTTACCCTCTATGAATGACGAGCGAAACGAAAACACATGCCCACATCATTTCTGCATCAAAATGTCTTCCTATTATGATTCACACCAGTGATATCTGGCCTACCCCTCTGCTCCAGCCCTGCCTGTGATGCATTATTAGCACACACGGTGCAGTATTTTGATTTTTTGTATTCCAAGATGGCAGAATCATCGCAACGTCCTCGAGGGTCCACCTGACTTCCTGCTGGGAATAGGGTCCCTTCAGGATTGGTTCATCTACGCTTCAAAACCACCTTATCGGGAGCCGGCAAGTGAACGCCGGCCCCCACTAAAGACCCACACACAAGACCACTGTTAGTGCCTGTTTGTGCCGATGTGCGGCACAATTCCAGGCCTTCGTAATAATGTGCCCATTACCGTCAATCAGGCCTGGCAAACTTCCCGATTCATTGCTTTCAATCACTTCACAACAAGGTACATCTCCTATCTATTTGGACTACTGTAATCAAGACGTCTATAAAAAACTGTTTACCTAGTATTCACGCGCTCAAGACTCCCAAGCTAACGCCAGCGCTACATAATGGCCCTTCACGGGCAGGAGCACCTGACCTTCTGCTAATGTGTATTGCAATTGTCTCTTACAGTGCATATACTTCCAGTTTTGAACTTACTCGCCAGAATATATATTGAAATCGCTATCTGCCCAAAAGGCCTATTATGCACTCAGCCAACCATGTTTAACAATGTGGGGGTTGATTAGAAAACGTGCACGGCTTGTAGCACGCAGCCCGCCCTACCTAACTGTGTACTATCTCTGAAATGTGTACTAGCCTGCAACGTGAATACAGTGTGCTATGCTAACATTGCACTATTATTGAAACTGCATAACTGTGTAAAATCCCTGAAACTCGGACTAGCCTGTAACGTGAACAAAGTTTGCTCTGTTAACATGTCACTATTATTGAAACTGCATAATTGTACTCCGTCACTGATATTAGAACGTGTCAACCTGCGTATGTCAACTCATACTGCTTGCCTCCCGACTTAATATGATATGATATGATATGATATGATATGGCATTTGTAACGCGCCTATACACAAGTGTTTCAAGGCGCGACGAGGCAGGGAGTGGGGATCAAGGGGAAGACAGACAACGATCCTACTAAGCCAGGTGTCATTCAGATCGCGCAAGTGCAGGGGTAGGGGGAAGGGAAAAAGTGCAAGGGGAAGGGGGAGGGGGGGGGAGAGTGCAGTACAAATAAGTAGAATAGAAATAAAATAATAATACATATTGATCTTATGCAAATTGCCTGGCCTGCACCTCTAGTCTTAAACTGCACGTAATCTGCACTACTATCAGCTAAATCGAATGATCCCATCATAGCAAACATGATGCCACAAACTTGTTGTTTCATCTTTGGCAGCAGATTGTGCTGTTTTACCATCGTTGGCCATTTCTAACCAGCCTAACATAGCCAACTTGCAGCTCTACTCAAACCTGAGAAAACCGCTGCTTCCACCTACTGTTAGCAAATCGAACTTGTCTATTTCAGTAAACTTGTTGCTTAAACTTTGGAGGTTGACCCTAGAATAGCACACCATGTAGATTTACACATACTGTTTTCACCCTATTATAGCAAACTATGCTGCCTTGAACTGGGTGTTCCACCCTTTCACAGTAAATTGTGCTGCCTCACCCAACATATCCAATATCTAACTGGCCTAATGTAGCAAACTTGTGATTTCATATTGAATTGTGTTGCTCTGCCCTTCTGCTAGCAAATCGAAATAGCCTACCTTAGCAGACTGTGCCTTCTCACTCCATTGGTAGCAAACTAGAACTAGCCTACTAGCAAACAACAATCTACTTCAAGTGCACAATGTTTGTGACCGGCATATACACTATCCTGTTGCGAGCCATTTTAGCACTGAACTCAATGACTTGCTTCAAAGACCCATACACCCAATCCTCTTCTAACCTAACCCCTAGAGTTAACCCACCAGAAAGCGTGGATGCTCGACGACCTAGTTCACTGCCACCAAGTAATCCAACTCAAGCCTAAATGTTAAATCCTGATTTTTACCCCCAGTTTCTACCCATAACTAACAGACAATGTTGCACCACCGGTAAAAACCACACACTCTGTTCTAGATTACCTAAAATATTTGAACCTCTTGCTAGGACAATGACCAATAACAATATCAGGAAAAAATGCCAACCCATCAAAGAGCCCAACAACGAGACTATTACTAACCATTTCATTCAACTGAAAAAGAATCACCAGTATAATAATCCTGACATTGTGTTACTAAATGATAAAACAAACAACCAGACTCCATCTAAACTATCTAAAGGTGATACTACCCCGTACTGCAAAGGGGCTCTAATAAATGCCCGATCCTTAGTAGCGCATGCCAAAGAGATAGCAGACCTCATACAGATAGAAAAGTAGGACTTTCTAGCTATCACTGAATCCTGGTTGCACACTGCAGCCGGCCCTGCCCTCATGCTCGCAGTCCCAGGCGACTATATCATACTTAGAGTAGACAGATCTGAGGCGCGTGGGGGAGGCATGGCTCTTATAGCTAAGCCCAACCTTGCACTGAGACTAGTCCCGTCTCCAGATGTTAAGTCATGCAAATCCTTGACTGCTAAACTACCATTAGCTGGATCACAAACACTAACTATCAACCTTATTTTTAGACCCCCAGGCCAAATCGGGTCATTTGAGGAGGACTTAACCATCATTCTATCCAATAACCTAAAATATTCCTCACAAGTACTCTTGTCAGGGGACTTTAACCTGGGATATAAAGACCCCAAAGAGCAGCAAGCTGCAGTAATCAGTGACACCCTAACTGAACTCGGCTTCACTCAAAAAGTGACACTTCCAACTCACAACAAAGGAAGAACTCTCGACTGGGTTGGAGACTATAATTGCAATGCTTCCATTACATCCATTACACCCCAGTCATGGACAGACCACCACCTCATAGTATTCTCATTAATAGCTAAAATGACAAGAGCCAAAAACTACCCTGCGGCCCCTTCTATAGTGACCAGGAACAAAAAAAAATCACAGTAGATAATCTTCTACCACTAATATTACCTACACTCAACTCTCTGCCAGAGTCAACCGATGCTACTACCTTAGTCAATGAATATAATAAAATTATGTCTGAAGCATTAGACTCTATCGCCCCACTAAAAACTAGAAAAAGTAAACCTAAAATGCATCTGAACAACTGGTTCACCCCACACCTTAAAACCCTAAGAAAAGAAAATAGAAAATGCGACTCCATATGGAGGCAACTACCATCAGACGACAATAGTTCCAACTTTAAGAATATATCTGCCCACTACAAAAAAGAAATACTCCTCGACAAACAAGATACTTACAACAAGAGAATTATGCATGCTAATTCTAGTATAAAGGAGCTCTTTGTAATTCTAAAGGAACTTGAAATACTGATCCCTGTGCCAGATAACTGCACAAAGGACAAAAACTGGTGTACCAACATACATAAAGCCTTAAATAACAAACTAGCATCCCTCCAGGACAATATTGCGATTAAAAAAGCCAACCTCCCCAATAGGATGACTCAGCACAGCAAACTGACATCCTCATCCAAACCGGCACTCCGCTTTAGCTTCTTTAAAGTCTCAATCCTTGACGTCGAGAAAGTTATCTTCACTCTCAAACCTTCAAACTTCCAGGGCGACAACTGCCCAGCCCAATTTATCAACTATGCAGCCAGATACCTGTCACCATTAATTTCAAAGCTTGTTAACACTTCTTTCTCCACCGGTACCATCTCTAGTAACCTAAAGGAGTCGTGGGTACTCCCCATCCTTAAAAATCAATCCCTTAATCCAACAATACCCACCAACTACAGACCGATTACTACAGTACCATTTATGCTTAAAATCTTAGATAGGGTAGCATACCTCCAAATTCAGAAGTAACTAGAACAAAATCAACTATTAGGAGTCCGTCAATCAGGTTTTAGGCCCCAACTTCTGACTGAAACAGCATTGATAGACCTTAAAGCCCAAAATGCTGCACTGAAAGACAATGGAAAAACTGCATTGCTACTTCTACTTGATCTCTCAGCTGCTTTTGATTTGGTGGACCACAAGGACCTCTGTAACCACTTGGAATCAGCTGTGCATTTCTCGCAGGAGGCCATATGCTGGATACAATCATTCCTGAATAACAGGACTATGCAAGTCTTCTCACCATCCTCATCTGCCGACCCCATCCCTATCACTTGCAGGGTGCCACAGGGTTCATGTGTCTCACCGTCTATGTATAGCAAATTCACTAAGCCCCTGTTCGATGATCTTGGTATCACCTACACTAACTATGCAGATGATACCCTGATCCTCATACCACTTACGGGAGATTACTATATGGATTTGGTCTTGGTGAATAGAATATAACTCATCACCCAGGCATGGATGGCTGCCCACGACAAAACTGAGCTCATCACCCTTGGCTCTACCTCAAATCTCAATCAACTTGGACACAACTAGTCCACCTTTAACATCGATGGCAACACCATCAAAGTTGCCAAAGAGGTGAAAACATTAGGATTTTACCTAGACACCTCCCTCACCTTCACCAAACAGGTAAACTCTATGGCCTCTGTCACTGCTTACACTTGTAAGCTAATCAGAGGTGCTAAGCCTTTGCTCTCTACGTACAGTTGCTCCATTTTGGCTAGACCACTAATTCTGTCCAAATTGGACTATTACAACGCACTTTACCTGGGAGCTAACAAATATACCATCAATAAGATTCAGATCCTCCAAAATAACAACCTTAGAGCAGGATTAGGCACTTCAAAAAATGAACATACATCACAGATAAGGAGACAGAATAACTGGCTTACCAACAATGATAACATCTTACTAAAATCTGCCTCCCTAAGATATAAAAGCCTGAACAACGCCGCCCCACGCTACCTCACAGAAAGATTCATTAGAAAATCATCCAACCAGCCAACAAGAATAGCCAACTCCAATTGCTTAATGGTTCCCAGGTTCAAACTTACCAAAGTGGGAGGATGCAGCTTCCAAGTTAAAGCTGCCTAGCTCTGGAACTCCCTACCATCCTCCTTGAGAGCAGACCAAACCTACTCGCTCTTCAGACGTAATATTACCAACTGGATCAAAGAAAATGACTGCTAAATATTTTATATCCACCATTGTATATACCTCTGCATTTGTGAATATGTTACTTTTCGACTCCCCCAACCTGCCTGTATATAATACTTAAGATTTTTTTCACTTCTCAATTGTACCTGTAGTAAATATATTGACTGTATTCCATTGTATATATATTGCGTTGCAAATTTAGCACAGCCTTGTAACCTAAACTGAAAAGTGTCTTGTTTCTTCTGCACCCGGATACCCTTGGGTTTGGCGTGCATTATAAATAATAAAACAAACAAACAATCACACACCTTTGGCAATAAGGGACAAACTTCACCTCATATAAATGTCCATTCACCGTTTTCTTTCGTGCTTTCGTACTGAAGAGAAATTACGGTATGGGTTGTACAATGGCTGCTTTAAGTGCATTCATTTTTAACAGCAATTGGTCAAGAGATGCTATTATTTTTTATGGGCATACCTTCTTGCGGCTTTCAAAAATGGAGACAAACCTAAGGAAACTTTCCCCCCAAAGGATGTGATTGCAACATTCACGTGAACATGTTGTGACGTTTTTCACATTTACCAGTGACAGCAATGTTTCATGTTAAAACATTGAGCTTTTCAATTAAGTATTGTGGCTGTGCCAGATTTGCAACCTCTTGTACATTAGAGGCTGAGATGGAGTAGAGATAAGCAACATCCCGAAAAAGGTAGACATAGTGGTATAAAAGAAACACCACAAGTTGTAGTGCAAACTGTATGTGATGCTAATACAGATTGTCTGCATGCATTAGCATTGAACTGTCAACATATGGTCAGCAGGGACGTCGATTCACCAAAATGCCTGGGCTGGTAGACGTGACATCACATACCTGATGACCTCACAGGACGTGATGTCACTTGATCTTTGACCTGGATGGCATCAGTCCTCTTTAACTCTGGTGACATCAACAGAAGTGTCTTGTGGGCATTAGTAAATAGTACATAAAATGCCAAATATGTACTAAAGCAGACAAGAATATTTTACCACATGTTATTAAGGGTGCTGCCTTCATATACCATGGATGTGGTCATGATATCATAGAGTTAGACTCAATAGAATCAATGTAGGCCAAGAGGCCAAGACACTGCCATAGAAAAGACACTTCAGTAGTGTATGGCAGTTACTTCCATGTTATGCCATTTATACCTGCATGTTAGGTATTGTAATTATATGATAAGCGGATCCCCTACATTGCCAGTTTCTGTGATATTACAGTATCCAGAAATACCACAGATGCAAGTCACCAACAAGGCATAGGGGCATTAACACGTTGATTCATGATACTGATTATGTTTTGTATATAGCACTTTCGCCAACGCACTATTCATAGCACATATTTAAATACAATTATCTTTCCAACCGAAGTTGGTACTCATTTATCAACATCAGAATAATAAAATGTTGAGTTGGATGTGCCGGGATTTGAACCTGCCAAATGCAGCATCCAAATGTATTGCAGCAGTGAGAGCTCAATTTGATGAGCTATCTTACCGCTTTGTTACTGAAAATGCAATGACACTGTAAGAAAACGTATCAAAACTGGTTGCACAACATAGGCTAGACACGTAATGCCACTTATCTTGTTTGCTGTAGCTTTGGTGATGCACAGTAAAAATGCCATGCCACAGTAAGTAATACCTAGATCGGTTTCACCAAAATGGCAATCTAACCGCGTAATAACACTTATCATGCTTACTTTATCATACATGCCCAGAAAATATAGCATGCCACAGTACAGAAAGGCTAGACTGGCTGCACCGAAATGCAAGTCTAGGTGGGTAATTATACTTATCATGATTGCTTTAGCAGAGATGCCCAGTACAAAATGCCAAGCCACAGTAAGAAATTGCTAGACTAGCTGCTCCAAAATGCAAATCTAGCCATGTAATAACAATTGTGATGCTTCATTATATATGCATGCCATTTGTCAGGATGAGCCTCACCCAGAGCTCAATCACACACTGCATGAACATGGAGTCAAAAACATGACCATCTCAGATATTTAAAGCAAAATGTTTATTGATAGGCAAAACATATTTCAAAAAGAACAGTAAGGCAACACAATAAAAATGCAACAAAAGATATAGTAAATTAAGAAACACACATTCTATTCTGGTGTTCTTAATATTTGTGAAATACAGGGAACATTAAGCAACATGACTTCTAAGTGAGGCAGCTAAGATGTCAAGTTAAACACCAAACAAATGATGCTCCTAACACCTATTAAACACCTAATATCGGGAACCAGTCCCATCGTCAGGGGTATATCCTCATTCAGTTCCTATAATCCAATGCAGAAATAACAATCTTAGTCTAATGGTCAAACTAAACAATTATCACATCCTGTCCACCCTCTCTTCCTCTACCTCCTCTTCCTCCTTCTCTACCACTCCTGGCCCGTCTCAGTCAGTCTCTCCTGCTCCTTTCTCCTACTTTCCCCTGTTCACCCTTGACAATGTTTTTATACAAGACTGATCTATGAAAGTCTCATCAAAGCAGGGTCTCCCCTGCTCATTCAGAGCCACCAAGGACCACATCAACACCCTTGCTCCAGCCTTGGCCAATTTCTGCAATCACTCATTTGCCACTGGAACATTCCCCACCCCCTTCAGCACTCTCTTTTGTACCCCCTTCTAAAGAAGCCCACGGCCGATCCTTCCTCTCCGGCTAACTATCGCCTGATCTCCATCATTCCATTCTTAGGCAAACTCTTGGAAAAGCTGGCCATCTCCCAGCTTAATCTGCATACTGAGCTTGTTGGTTGCCACCATGACCACCAGTCTAGCTTCTTACCTGCCAGAAGCACGGAAACTGCTCTCCTAAACATCCATGAAGACTTGTTCTCAAATCTTGACTCTAATCTCCCTTCTGTCCTCATTCTCCTCAATCTATCCTCTGCTTTTGACATGGTCAAGCATGCCATCCTGCTCAATGTACCACGACAACCTTGGTATTACTGATCAGGCCCTGGCCTCCTTTCTCACCGATCAACCCTCTCAGGTCCAACTGGGGTCTTTACTCTCTTCTATCTCTCTCTCTACTTGTGGTGTTCCCCAGGAGTCTAACCTCTCTCTATGGCTCTTCAGCCACTCACTACCTGGCACCTCTTGCCCACCGTATTGCTACTTTTTGCTCCAATTTTTGCGGATGGCAATCTCTTTCAAGCTCCCCTCAGTTACCTTTGCTTCTTCTCTCATACCAGACTGTCTGGCCACAATTCAGGAATGGTGTGCCGCCAATGTTCTCTGTCTTAATGCCAGTAAGACTGAGACCCTCCTCATTGGGACACCAGCTCCCACCTTTCCTCTCTCTCTCTCTCTCTCTCTCTCTCTCTCTCTCTCTCTCTCTCTTTCGCCACCCACTCTGGCCCCTGCTCCTGCTCCTTCCTGTGAGGTTAAGAACCTTGGTGTGATCTTCATTCCACCTTCTCCTTCTCTCCTCACATCTCAGACATCTCTAAGAAGTCAAACTATCAGCTGCACCTCCTCAGAGGTATTTTTCCTTTTCTCACTTTCCCCCATAATTCCCCAGAGCTCTAGTCCTCTCTAGGCTGAGCTATTGCAACAGTCTCTATCTAAATATTTCTGTCTCTACTTTTCAACCTTTACAACTTATCCAGAACAGGACTGTGAGACTTGTCCGTGGCCTCAAGAATAGCAATCGTATCTCTCCAGCTCTGCAATCTCTTCACTAGCACCCCTTGGCTGCAAGGATCAAGTTCAAGACCCTCTGCATCATCCATAAGGCTTTCTGGAAAATGGCACAGGTCTACCTCCATCTTTCTCTTCTAAAACATCTTCTTTTCTCGAGCTCTCCGCTCATCTACCTCCAACCTCTCTGAGGTTCAGATGCTTCTCCAAGCATAGAGTTGGGGGCAGATCTATCTCCTCGGCTGTGGCCTCCCTCTGGAACAGCCTCCTGCTTCTCTCACTCTTGAGCAGAATCCCCTCCAGTTCCGGAATCAACTCAAGACCTTCCTTTTCACTTCCATTTTCCCTCTTCCTCTCCCCTGCTGATGCACCTGATTGCTCCATGCACTGGTCACCTGGTCACCTCTGACCTCAGGCCCAGGCTTCTGCATGTCCAGTTGCCCTTGCACTTCCTCTGGGCTCCCCAGCACTTAAGGTTCTGTATCTGCAGCGCTACAGACCCTTCTCTCTGCACTTATGAGCCACCCGCTGGCTGCACTTGTGAGTTAACTGCACTTTCCTATTCCTCTCCACCCTGGCACTTCTCCCCTTGCAAGATCTGAATGACACAAGGCCTAATAAAATAATTATTTTGTCCACCCTTTGTTTCCCCCTCCTTGTCTTGTCACACCTAGAAACACTTGTGTACAGGCACATTATAAATGCCACATCATGTCATATTAAATCATTCAATATAACCAGCTCAGGACCCCAACTCATTCCACTCCCAACTCATGGTAAAGAAAAGAAATTAAATCAGAAGACAGAAACCTCCACCCCTAAGCTGTTACTTGCAGCACTTTAACAGATAAAAACAGGTCTGAACAATTTCGCCAGCTTATCCAGTTTTAAAGTTGTAAGGTAAAATAACAAAGCTGTGCTTGTAACACTAAATATGAAGTAATGACCTAAAGCAAGGTAACCCCTCAGTAAAAAAGAACATACTTCTAAAATCTGTACTCGACGGAAAGCCCAATGTGCTGGAAAGAGAAATCAGACATTGTACCACAGACTCGCTAACTTCAGATAAAGGATTCACTAAAGGAAAAAGGAACATAACCTGAAGGTCCGTACCGGCTGGCTATATCATAAATGAACAAGTCACCATATAATGTGGATTATTATGAAATAAAGCTTACTGCTTGAAAACTTCAGGATGAGCCCTAGTCACATGGTGCGCGAATGTAATGGTAATGAAGGTGCTGATAGAGGCTGGTAGTACGCGTCATTTTAAAGAATTATGCCCTTAGCTTCCACATTCAAAACTGAAGGAAACCACACATTATTAAACATAGCAGCTGGACCACTAGGGTCACAGATGCAGTGCCAGGGGTCACAAAGGTGTTACCAAGGGTTGCAGTTGTGACCCCTAGTGACTCTCAAATGACTTCCCTGTTGGGCAGCCTTCCCCCATGAAATGCTGTGTTCCTCTTGTGAGACTCTTGAAAGCACTCCCACATAGCAAGGGATAGTTTTCCAGGGCACGGCTGGCCATATCCGTATCTAAAGAAACCCTCTGGCAGGGGGTTCGTAGAATTGGAGGAGAGAATTACCAGGGAGACTATTGATCAGTGGGATGCAGAGTTGATGGAGAAGAACATAGTACTGAGAAGGAAAGAGACTCAAGATTCTCTTACCTGGAAAAATAGTTTCATATAACTTCCTTTTGAGCCGACATGATTCCCTGTAGACAGCAAATGAGAGAAATAATTTTGTTAAAATGACTATGTTTTGCTCACGGCTAATGGCTTGGAAATGCGCCAGGCCTCTTCCAGGATGTTACTACATTAGGGATGAGAACCACTCATTATTTGAATCCTTTGGAACTGGTCAGGTACACGGGCCATGACATTGTCAGTATATGAACAATCCAGAGGGTGCAAGACCATGTCCATAAACCTCCTCAGAGGGGCAAAAATAGTGATGTGCTGAAAAATCAACAACTTGCCCTTTGAAAGGAGTACTGGTACTTGTAATATCCATACTACTAGGAAGGAGACCACGAGAAGCACGAGAAGCCAGCATGAGAGGCCGGGAGCGTGCCAGCGATATTACGTAGGGAAATGGAATGTTTAATACTGGTTGAAGATCAACTGCTGCCAGCCCGGACTGAAGGATGTACAATCTTCCTCCTCCCTAATGTTCACATCTACTTATTATTATAATTAAATGTCACGTTAACTTACTCCGTAGTCTTTTACTGTTTCTCCGCCGGACACTTCAGTACTTAGGCAGCCACCAACTGTTTTATAGTAAGCCTTATGTAAGCACCTTTATCTTCCTTCCCTGGCCCAAGGAGGCGAGGGAGAGGGCTTCTCTTCTTTAAAATAAAAAAAAAAACTATCAGGGAACCCACAGTTTTTTGTATAATTCAAACCGAATACCCCTGTCAAATACTGTTTCTCACTATAATAAACGTGTCTGTGTGAACTGCATGGACCTGCCTACCTTATGGTCCTATGCCTTAAGCCAAATGATGATGCCTGGCCTGAACTTTCCAGTTCTGCTACCAGGGGAAGTGCCAACAAGGCTGCTTGACACCGTTGAGCCTGTTTAAAAGACTAAGGGAGTGAAACCATGAACTGGATGCTTCGCTGACTTGCATTCTAGGTATCTGGCCATCCTGTCCTTTTTAATTTAGGTCCCAGAGAATAGTTAGGCCACATTTAGCAAAATTACTCAAAAACATGTTTAAAGGACCCGATTTCGTTTGGTTGTCACTGTTAGATTTATTCATGACTGTTTAGTTTTGCTTCCGCATTAAAATGCACGCAATGTATCTTTAGCCTGCATTATCAGTGAACGTGCATTACTTGGGTGGGTTCTTGGTGCTTTTATTAGTTATATACTCTGAAGTAAAATGCATATCTTTCATAGAAACCTGCCTGGACATTTATTTTATGTTTTGATTAAAATACTTTTGTTCTTCGGATGCTTTCATTGCAGACTCTCATTTCTGTTAGTGTAGCCTGCCCAAGGCCCATCTTACCAAAATAAAAACAAGGATTTATACATTTTCTTTTTCCCCTGTTTTCCTTCATTACTAAGACATTGCTTGGTCCTGTTGTTTTATGTTGTATTATGGGTTGGGCATTGCACTTGAAAGCCCTTGATCTTCCCTGGTACTTCAAATTACCAGTATATGTTTGATCAAATGGTTGGAGGACTTGACTCCTCCTCCTTAATACATATTTACAATACAAGTCCTCCAACCAATACTTGGAGATGTCACCCTGACATATAAACAGTGGGTCATAATGCAACATGATGACATGACGATGGGCCATTCTACTCTAGTTAACAGACAATTGGTAGAGCTTTTAATGTATCCCCAACAGCACTTAATGACAGTGCCATTATAAAATATCATATACTGTAAAATAACATCACACTGTAGACGGTGGTTTACATACAGTAACAGAAATGCCCCACTATATATCAACACTTTGTTTGATTGCCCAATGCTTTTGCCCCCTCATAAAAATAAGTGAAATTGATTATGTTTTTTCTGAAAAACACACACTTACAGAGCAGACCCATTCATGGTTATTTGTTCTAGGCTTTTCGATATACAAAAACTGAAAAATGCAACTCTTCTTTTTTGATACTTTATCATCAATTGTCATCATACGTCTCTTAAATGTTTCATCAAGAAAGCATCCCAGGACATACATTGAATTCATCTTAATCGATACATTGAAAGAACTGGTTGCAGCGCTGCGGCCGGTGCGAACTCCAGCTGCTGTTGTTCATGCATATTTTTGAGTCATGCATGCTTTGCATTTAATTCTCAGGATTAACAACGTGTTGAATATGTATGCAAAGCAGTATCGAGCAGCAGTTGGAACCGTGATTAATGGCATTTCCTGAACACAGACTTGCAATATTATTGCAGCCCTCAACCATTGCACAAATCAGAGGATTGTGTGTTGCATTGCACGGAGTTTGTCAATGAAACGGAATCAGCAAATCCCTGCACTGCATCACAGTGCATTCTGGATAGACAAAGGGTGAGCACTAAAGCATTGTTAAGCTACCAGGCACAGGGTTTTACTTGAAGTTTAAGCCCCTGCACAACATGGTCCTATTGTCATTGAAACGTACCCCATGGTAAGAAGCTCACTGCTTCCCAACAAATCTGATTTCTTATCTATTGTACATTCTCTTGTGCTTAAAAGAGCAAACGAGGTAAAGTATCCAAGTGATGTGATAGGTTGTGGGTGAGCAACGCAATCCTCAGCTCAAGTGCACTTAATGCTTTAAATTGCAACCAGAAGGCCAGAGTATGCACCTCATTATGCATCAATCTAGAGGTGTGCAAATCTTGGGTGCTTGGTGTGGCTTTATCTTGAATTTTTCAGATACCGTAGTCAATTGAAACACTGCCCCATGTTCTCAGTACTTGCACACTACTATTGCCTACAAACACTGCTTGGAAACATATAAACATATGGGATTGAAAAACTGCAACATAAGCATTGTGTGAGTATTTATAGAAAGAATTGCTGTTGACGGATACATTTTGCTAACATATCCCCAAGTGACAACTGATGTAATCTTTAAATTCACCACAAACCAAAATAAATCACAAAGACCCTGAAATGCTCTAGGTGTCCACTTGTGGTTTCAATTGAATTCAAGGCATGCTTTATTTCAGACACATTTTCCAAAAAAGCAACACCAACCAAACAAATATAGATACAACACAATTCAGTAAAACAGCACAAAATACAATTTTCACCATACACTTAATAAGTAAACTAAAAATGCAATTTTTAAAATCACTGCTTTCATCTCATTCCCCTAAAGTGTCAAGTACACATGCACATAGAGCAAAACAGATTTACGGTTTTCTAAGCATTAATTAAAATATCAAATGATGTTGCCATGTACTCAAATAGTTAATATCAATATTCAATGGGACTGCACCATTGCAAAACACTTTTCTAAATCAGGTCCTAAGAGCAGTGGTTCTTCGACCGAGATCCTTGGACAGAATGGTTATGACGGAATGCATGATAAGGAATATCAAGATTACATGTGCATTCTTGAGTCCCACGAACCTCCTACCTGTAAGTCACAGCTTTTAGCAGTCACATGATTAGCCTAATCTTGTTTAACAGAGAAGTTGTGTAGAAGCTCTTGACCCAGGTTAAGTCATTTTTTGGGTTAGGTGTGGTTTTAAGAGGGGAATGCTGTCGTACCGTAGGCGTTTGGAGTTTGCTTCCTTCTTTGTGTATTATAATCCTTAAAATTGAGTTCCTTCAGAAGATTTCTAGAGCGCGGGTGCAAGCTATCTGGGGTAAGATCCAAGAGTAAATATCCTGATTGCTGAACATCATTTTCAAACATTTTAGCCATTCCATGCAACAGGAAGTGTGACTTTTGATGAATTCCTGAAGGAAACCATAGTAAATTCTGCTGAAGAATTTTTCTAAACTGAACACTGAACTAAAAGTGATTTCACACAGATATAATCCATTATGTGACAGGTCATAGGGAGGGGTACACTGTGATGAAAGCAAAGATAAAATGGAGGGCAGCAGGGTGAGTAGGCAATTAGGCTGCAAGGGATCGACAAGCAACTACGGAAGAAAACGGGGGAGGCAGGTCACTGAGTCTCAGGTTAGGGGGGGAGTATGTGTTGACCCAGGTGATAGGGACGAGCCATTTATTAAAGAGGAGGGTCTTGAGCTCCTTCCTGAAATGTATAAGTGAAAGAATCTGTCTGGAAGGAGGATCCAGATTCTAGGGGCATAGACAGAAAATACCTGTCTTCTGGTAATTTCATTCATGCACTGGTGGAGTCCAGGTCTGCACACGTCCTTATTTCTGGTCAATAGTCTGCCTCTGGAGATGCAGAGCTTCCATGCAATGTTGCTTTGGGACTTCAGGGTGAAGGCATTGTAGATGAATCCATAACATGTATCTAAATCTGAATGTAAAGCAAAGTTTGAGCTGACTGCGACAGTTTTAAGAAAACGTGTTCTATGTTGGCCAGAGATTGAACATTGCCATGATAAGTATGCAAGTTTACTTTAACTGGGAGACTACCTGTACAGGATGCAAACGGGAATAACACAATATTATCATGATTCATGCAATTAACCACGTTTAAGATCTGATTGGACCATCGTGATATGCTGGAGTTAGAGATAACAAGATTGTAAAATGAACTGACCTAATCATATGTTTGGCACTTACCTACCGTAGCATAGGTAGCTTTCTTAGCCCACTAGCCAAAGCATTTGATAGAAGAATGTTTGAAAATAGGCTCTGGCTCTCCATAGATTCAGTACATTTGTTGACTAACATCTGAAGTTCTCAATTGGCATCAATTCACTGAATGAGCATATGAGATGTAAGTGATTTCAATCTGGCATACACCCAAGTCAACGCCTAGCATGTAGTGCACAACTGAAACCCTTATTTATTTTTGTCTAAAAGTTCTTTATTCTGAACGATATACCACTCATATCACGCCCTTCTCCTGGAACCCCCCCGATCACACTGAACCAGGAATATGGCTGGTTTGCAAAGGTAAATATTTATTATGTATTTAAAATGTTATCACAATATGTCTTAATAGGTACACAACAATCACCAATGGGGTGATGTAACAATGAATGATCTCTTTAATATACAAGGATTAACAGTGAGCTGTGGGATGTTTTTACCCATGCATCCGAGCCCTACCACAAAAACTATGCAGTACTGGCATTGAAAACATCATGATGGCCAGAGCTTCCCAGAAAATGCCCAGGGAAATGCATGAAGAATAGGCTGCCACCCATTTTTGCCGATGTTATGGGCACAGAAGGGCACTGCCTAAAACCACCATTGGACTACCCACACAGTAGCCTGAAACCATTGGGAATGGCAATGCTGATTGCCAAAAGCAACCTAGAACTGTGGGGAATTCATTTTCTTAAATCCCAAAAATGGTTGCATTACCAGTACTCACCACTATCAGAAAGCCGGCGTTTTGGATCCCTTTTACTAAACCATTTTACCACCTGGGCCAACGACGCTCCCTGCCAAGACAATCTCCAAACCGGCTTCAAAAAGAATCTAGGAACCAACGCCAATATACTAATATTAAGTGCCTTGAAAAGCAAAATTTTGGAGGGACGTCCAAGTCTGTTTATCGCGTTCGTCGACTTGACACAGGCGTTCGACAAGGTAGATCGCGACAGATTGTGGGAGAAACTTGCACGATGGAAATGCCCTCCTGGCATCCTCACCCCAATCAGAGCCCTTTATTCCAATACCTCAATGCGAGTACGCCTTAACCAACAAGGCCTCCTAACAGAAGAAATAACAACGGCTAGAGGGGTAAAGCAAGGCTGCCCCCTAGCCCCGGCTCTGTTTTGGACCTATCTAGGAGATTTTCAGGAAACAGAAAAACTGGTGAGAGCTTTTCCTCCTAACCTAG
Organism: Ambystoma mexicanum; assembly: GCF_040938575.1. Lineage (NCBI taxonomy): Eukaryota > Metazoa > Chordata > Amphibia > Caudata > Ambystomatidae > Ambystoma > Ambystoma mexicanum. Next base: position 1,353,677,402 of record NC_090931.1, read on the forward strand.
GAGGTGACCAGATTAGTCGCCTCCTTTACGCGGACGACCTCATCCTTTTGGACAACACTCCAATAGGCTTACAACGCCATCTCTCAAATTTACAACAATACATGCTGGCAAACAACTTGGAAATTAACCAAGCAAAAACCAAAATGATGGTCATCGAGAAATCCGCAAAAAGGAAAGCCATTCAACCTTTAAAACTAGGTTCGATCACCATCGAGAAAGTCTCCAGCTTTAAATACTTGGGTGTCATCCTAGACAGCTCGCATAGAGAGAACGCGATGAAGGAAGAACTGCACGCAAAAATCATAAAATTGGCCGCACAAGGGAAAGCCATTGATATAAAATTCGGCAGATTCTCAATCATTCCGGTACGAGACTTCTACAAGAAGAAAGTCATACCATCGTTGACCTATGGTGCCGACGCAATGCCGAATCTCCCACAAGAACTGTGGCAAAGCCTGGAAGCAATCTTCTGGAGATCAGTCCTTGGCCTCCCAAAATCTACCCCGATAACACTAATCAGACGGGAACTTACTCTCTCCTCCTTAAAATCTACCATGGATAGCAACAGTGTGCTACTATACCGGAAATGTATTCTGCAAGATGCCCCATACGCTTACAAGCTGATAAGAGAAGAAATACGTCTCGGGACATGTCAAATGCTTACCCGATGGGAAACCAAAATCCTGGCCATGCTGGACTCAGTCGCCTGCAACATGGAGGACCTCGCTAGCAACCCAGTTAGAGTAATCAAAAAAATCAAAGAAATGGACTGGATTAACACCCTTAAAACAGCTACATCTCCCTCCGTTCTGTAAAAAATTAGACTCTGTTCAACCATACTTAAAACTTTTCCCTAATAGATCAACTAGAAACTTCTTCTTAAAAATTCGACTTAACATATTAGAAACAAACGAAATCTTGGCGATTAGACGCAAATCCACGACCAGCAATTGTCGGCTCTGCAAATCTCCAGAGTCTAAAGAATCCATAAGACACCTACTCTTGACCTGCCCTGCGACGACAGACATCCGTCGAACTTATTTGAAAGACACCTTCTCAAACTTCACCTTGCAAGAAGAAGAATCATGTTGGAACAAATTGATAGATGGTGACAAACAAACATGGCAGTTGGCAACAACAAGCATCATGAAGCACATCTTTAACGTTCTACTTCCACTGCAGTCACAAAACAAAGTTCCACCGACTCAATGATTTTCTTTCTTTTCCTCCTTCCATTAACAAACACGTGAGGCAGTTCTCGACTTAACTACTAGGAACGTCAAACGTCACACCCGCACCAAATGCGTTTTCAACTTCTTTCTTTGTTAAAAAATCTTATTTAGATTAATACACAAATAAAAAAAAAAAAAGCCGGCGTTTTAAAACCACCAGACTTTTGTGTAAAACTGAATAAATGAACCCAAAGCAGGCCAAAGAAAGACTTACTGAGAAGTGGATACAATGTAAAGTTATATTCTGAAGTGTCTTGAATGTTCATAACAAGACTGGCTGAGCTCTGCAGGTCTGCAGCAGCCTAACTGAAACTGGATTTAAAACTACCAAAAATCGAAAATGTTTAAATTAACTGAGTGACCTACTTTTGAGTGTCACATAGTTTGTCACTGTTGAAATGTCATAGTTTTGAACTTAGAATCAGCATTCTAGCTGCATATGTAAAAATTGTCTTGACTTAAACTGGGGAACAAAAAGTGACATTTTATCTGAAACCTGGCTTAATGAAACTGAATTCTGCCCACCAGCTACCCCTGACAGGAGTTGAGACTTGCACAACAGCTGTGTTCCCAGGCCTAGCTGCCTTTTGCTGTTCCCACCATAAGGGATATGACACTTCTCTGATTGAATTACCTGGGCTCTGCAGGAAATTGAACAAAGCCCTGTCCTGACTCAGGCAAATGTTTTATTATGGGGGTCGTAAAAGTGGCTTCTTCCTGGAAGGAAAGGGGAGGAGCACTGCCTGTGAGAGCATGCTGGCTTGGCAGAACTGGAAAAACCAGAAATTCAACCTTGTGCTGGGGGGAAACCACACCCCTTTGGGGCCAGAACATAAATCTAAAAAGATGGATCATTCATAGAGCGGACTTTTGAAAATGTTATAAGTGATATCATTATTCTTGTGATTTTTCTGTGCACATTTGAAGACGTGTTAGAACCCGGTGGTATGTTCAGGGGGGTTTTTAGCGGAAAAGAGGATATTACTCTAAATGTATGTATGTTAAAAATCTGACACTCCACCACCTAATGCCCACATGCTTTGCGAACATTTGTGTAAATGCGGGGACAAATCCAATATTGGTAACCCGACCAAAAAGTGAAATATGTTGCCATTTTTGAACCCAAGCTCCTAGAAACAACAGAATTGGAACAGGGGCTACCATCATTAAATGCATGATGTGTGTATGCAATGCCAAACAACTGTCTATCGGGGAAGTGTGCATTTTGATCAAATATAGATTTGTGGGCAAACTGACCAGGGGAGGATCCTCTGACCCATAAAACCTACAGCATCACTCTGACTCACAGTTCCTTCCCCAATCATGGGAGAGGGGAGAATTGGGCCAATGACAAGTTGAAAGAGGGGCTGGCTAGTGATGCTGCACACACACCCACTTTCAAAAGACATAAAAAGAGCCACTGGAAGCTAGAGAGGACCTTCAATTCCATTTGCTGCGGAGCATGCTGCCGGACCATACCACATCCAGAGATCCAGACTTCAAATCCATCAATCTCCAGGAACCTGTAGCAGTACCTAGAAAGCAGAGCAGTATCCAGAATCCAGAGAGGCTAGACCAGCAGAGCAGAGCTGACCCAGACCGCTGTTAGCCGAACCAGAGAGCTGACCCAGATCACTGTGAAGTGCAGAGACCGGAACCGGAGTCCAGTCCAAAACCTGACCAGATCCGTGGCGAGGCCTATTTCTAAATATATTGTGAGTACCTAGCAGAACTGTGCAGAACCAATCTCTTAGTTAAAATAATATAATTAAATCTATTGAATCAGCGAGGGGTTCTGCTTCTTCTGTAGCGTGTGGCGTCGGGTGAGGAAGTTTCTTGACGTGCGTCGCGTGAATCCAGTTCTTCTTTCCAGCCACCCGCACTGCTGTCCTGGTGACCAACAAAACCTGGTGGGGTCCCCGCCAGCGAGGCGCGAGACAGGAAGACCTCTCTTAGGCCTTCACGAGGACCCAACTACCAGGCTGTATATTGTGTCCTGGGCCCGTGAACCGTACAGGTAAAGCAGCATTCACCTGGTGGTAAATGAAATACAGATGTTTAGTTAACTGGTTACAGTAGTCTACAAGCAATACATTCTCCACCTCCCTCAGGGCTTTAGGTTTCGGGAGACCCCAAATGTTAGCAGGCCTCCCCATTACTACCTCAAATGGAAAAAGCCCACTTCTAGTCTGAGGTGTGTAACGCATAGCTAATAACACAATAGGCAAAGCATCTGGCCATTTTAGTTTGGTATCAGCACATGTTTTCGCAAGTTTATTCTTTAAAATACCGTTGTGTCTTTCTACCAACCCAGCACTTTGAGGATGTCTAGCTGAATGAAATCGTTTCTCAATACCTAGGGCTGTACAAATTAGCAAAATTACTGCTGCGATAAAGTGAGGACCATTGTCCGACCAGATTATTCTCGGGAGCCCAAATCGAAGAAAGAATTCTTTTACCATAATCTTTGCAGTGGTCATGGCGGTAGCATCTTTGACGGGGAAAGCCTCGACCCATTTACTAAAAGCACAAATAATGACAAGAACATATTTCAGATTATTACATCGCTCCATTTCAATAAAATCGAAGTGAATTACCTCAAAAGGGACAGAGGGGGGCCCGAAACTTCCCCTTGGAGTCACTGTCCCTTTACCCACATTGTGCTGTAGGCAGATCATGCAGTTCTGGACGTGCCTCTTTGCAGTTTCCAGAATTTTGTCAGTTACCCAAACCTGTTCTAACATTTTCGTGATCTGCTGGGCACACACATGCGTAGGACTGTGTGCCATCGTAACCATCGCCAATACATAAGAATCAGGAAGCAACCATTTCCCTTTGGATGTATCCACCCAACACCCTTCGTCATCCAATTTCCCCGTTCCTTCAGCCCACTTTCTAGATTCTTCCATCGAGGCATCAGTCTGAATATCTCGTACAGACCCAATACCTTCATCCATAATGCAAACATCTCTCATTTCCCTTGAGGTATACATGTCCGTGCTAAGGTCTGTGGCCGTTTGTCTGGCTATCAAATCTGCAAAAGCGTTCCCTTTGCCCACATCATCTATGACCTTGCGATGTGCTGCACATTTCATGATCGCTAACCGTTTAGGGAGTGAGAGGGCCGAAAGTAATTGCACTATCAAAGGGCCATGCTGAATCTTGGTCCCATGTGAGGTCAGGAACCCTCTTTCCGACCAAAGTTTTCCGAAGTTGTGAGCAACCCCAAATGCGTAGTGGCTATCGGTATATATATTTACTCTTCGCCCTCGGGAAAGTTCACAAGCTCGGGTCAACGCTATAATCTCTGCGGCCTGCGCGGAGTTATGCGAAATTCTCTTAGTTTCAACAATCTTGTTCAATGTAGTAACTGCATAAGCAGCTGTAGCTGTACCATTCGAAAGTTTGAAGCAGGAGCCATCACAAAACAGCTCCCCTTCTGCATTATCCAAAGGAGTATCTATGAGATCTATCCTGCCCTTCGTTTCTTGCTCGGTGGTATACAGGCAGTCATGTGATTCTTCATCACCGCAAACAGTGTTTTGCGGGAAAGGTAAGAGTTCAGCCGGATTGAGAACACAACACCTCTTAATTTGGATATGAGGGGCAAACAGAATCAGTTCATACCTTGTTAACCGTGCAGAGGTGAGGTGTTGCGTTTGGGTTTTATTCAATAGAATATCAACAGAGTGAGGTACCATCAGAATCAAATCATGGCCTAGGACCATTCCCTCACTCTGTTTTACAGACGCGGCAGCAGCAGCAACAGCGCGCAAAATCTTGGCAAAGCGCATGCGACAGGATCAAGGGCGGAGGAGTAGTAGCCGCACGGCCTATTCTTCCCTCCGTGTTCCTGTGTTAACACAGCCAAAGCACATCCATCACATTCATGCACAAACAACACAAAGGCCTTGTCATAATTTGGAGTACCCAGAACCGGTGCCGAACATAGCGCGGTTTTGAGAAGCTCAAATGATCGTTGATGTTCCGATTCCCATGGCAGTGGCAGAGAAATGCCCTTCTTCGTCAAAGCCAACATCGGTTTTACCACTAGTGCGAAATTCGGGATCCACAACCTACAGTAGGACGTCATCCCTATCAGGGCTCTGACTTCCTTCTGCGTCTTTGGAACAGACATGCCAGAAATGTGTTTTATTCTTTCAGGTGTCAATCTTCTCCCCTCCTTTGACAGGAGGTAGCCTAGATAGGCAACCTCCTGACAACAATATTTAAATTTTTTAAGCAAAGCTTTATGACCATTTTTAGCTAGATGAACAAGCAACAGTATGGTGCCTTCTTTACAGGCTTTCTCAGAATCTGCAGCCAAAAGTAGATCGTCAACCTATTGAAGCAGCGTGCAAGTAGGTGGCAATTCAAGGGTGTCGAGCTGCTCTTTTAAAGCTCTACTATAAATACTAGGACTTTCAGTATACCCTTGAGGTGCCCTTGTAAATGTAAATGAGCGTCCCCCCAAGGTGAACGCAAACAGATATCTGCTTTCTTTATGTATAGGGATACTAAAGAAGGCGTTTTTCAGATCCACAACACTAAAGTGCATAGCCGTAGCAGTGATCATTGTTAATATCGTCGTCACATCAGGCACAATTGGAAATTGTGGGGCGACCACTCGGTTAATAGCACGAAGATCGATTATAAACCGGTATGGAATTGCATTGTCGCCTTTCTTATATACGGGTAAGATCGGACTGTTACACAGACTACCTGTAATCTCTTTGATCACCCCACGATGTACAAAATCGGAGACAATGCATTTCAAAGCACGTTCGCCTTCAGCTGATATTTTATACTGCGGAATGCGTGGCAGTTTCACCCCATGTTTCAGGACTATTTTAACGGGCTCAATATGTAATACTCCGACATCATTGTCGTCCACCGCCCACAAACATTCCGGAACAATGCTAAACTCGGGAGGTAAAGGTCGAATCAAGAACTGGGAATTAGGAAGTTGCTGTAGTGAAACCGTTAGCCGTATTCCATCCGAAGAACAATTAATTACTGCGTTCAATTTCTTTAACAAATTCAACCCCAGCAAATTCTCTCCACAGTTTGAGGTGAGAAGAAAAGGGCAATGGTCCGTTAAGGGACCCAAAGAAACGGATACCGGCGCAGAAACCGGACAGACGGTTGGTATACCAGAAAACCCTACGGAAACATTTGTTTGCCCTGACAGTGGGATGTTTGGAACCCTGGAATGATCAATGGAGCACTTCTGTGCTCCAGTGTCAATCAAAAACTGGTGTTTCCTATTCCCCACTAATAATTCAACGTAGGGGCCTTTTTGATTAACGGGAATAGGCAAAGGTTCCAAACCCTGCTTCGGGCAATCCTAATAAAATAAAGCCTCGTCAGAAGGAAGCTCTTCAGAGAGGTAGGCGGCAGAAGGGTGATCAAATATGTTTCTCGAGTCCATACTCGAGGTCTGGTTTTCCCGTGAAAAAGGTTGCTGAGAATCTTGCAAAAGCTGACCTCTGTCAGGGCCCCCTGCTCCAGGGCAGCCCCTAGGTCGTCTACCCATACCCCCAAAGGAACTGCTTGACCTCTGGCGAAGGACAGGACACTGTGCTCGCCAATGACCTCCTGGCGGCAATAAGCACATTGATTAATATTTATAGGACTCAGAGGAGCATTTCCTTTTGGAATGTACTGACCTCTAGTCTGTGTCGTACCTCCTCTGGGGTTTCTAACAATTTGCTGCAATAATACTTTGGTTTTCAAATCACCCTTTCTCTTTTCGATTTTCTCCTTTTCATTATTAACACGGTTCTCATAATACTGAGCCATGTGCAAAACCTCAGATTGAGATTTTGCCTGCCAAGCGCTCTCAGAGGACATAATTTGTGACTGGATGTCAGGTAACAATCCACGTACAAATTTGTCCACGAACAACCTCTTCCCCGACTCTGTACCTAAATCCTGTCTACTGAAGTCAGAAAATACCTGCTCGAATCTATTGAAAAATTCAGTGGCGCCTTCAGTTTTCCCTTGAACACAGGCCATAAGCTTGTCCCAAATAATCCTTTTTTCTGGAATTATAGTTTTTAGTTTAGTGACAATCCTATCAGGTAAAGTAAGTATTACCTGTGGCGGTTTCTCACCAGCTGGTCTTTCTCCATCAATTCTAATCAGATTTGCCCACGTATCCCCAGCCCTGGCACATCGTCTATTGTCCGAACCTGTTTCCATACATCTACGGGTAGGAGCACAGGAAATAACAAGTCAATGTCACTCAAGGTGAACACAGAGGATTGTAGAACGGACTCTATTTCTTTGTAAAACCCCGTCGGGTTTTTCCTAATATCGGGAACTGATTGTCTAATTGTGTTCACTTCCTGTCGTGAAAACGGGACGTGAACGAATTGCGATACATAATGTGCAGGGATATCCACCGCGGGGGCACCAGTCGCCGCGTTGGCCGGGATCTCAACTTTTGGGACAAAGGTCGGAGGAACCTCTCTCATAGGCAACTGAGATATAGGTACCTCCGGCCGCTTACTAAGCAATAGAGCCAGGTCGAGCGCTAAGGCAGCTGTAGAAGTGTCAGGTGAAAAAGCCCTTTTACAAATCCCCAATAAATCTATGGGGCAACTAACCTTCTTCCTTACACATTCCTCTTGTAGGTGCTGTACCATTACCTGAATTACTTTTCTTTGCATCTCTACTGTCTACTGACTATACGTGTCATATACTTCATCTGGCGGTATCGATGAATCTGAGATCCATCGAACCGCATCTTTAGTACAAATTCGTACTTCCTCAGGTGCTGTTCTTTGGCACGGAATGTTAGGCAGAAACCTGTGCAGTTCCCATGGGGAACACTGCAAAAGATTTAAGACTACAGGTATAGCAGTAAACCCCTTTGGTAGCAGTCTGTACCACCCAGATTTACCTGGTAGCTGTGGCTGAGCAGTCAGACTTCTCTCAAGAAGAGTTAGGCAGTATGCAAAGTATACACAATAGGTACCAAAACACAATAGCACAAGCAAACACTGACCAGAGCTTGGTTTCAAAAGAATATAGTTATTTATTTAAAAACACACATAAGTAAAAACACTCTAGCAAAGAATATGGTAAAAACACTTCAACACAGTTATAATGAAAGTAGATTCAATCCTTTCTCCTATCTAGACAACTCTAGGTTAACACCACTTAATTAAAACAGAGGTGAGTGCTTAACGTTAGATGACACTCTAGTAGTTTCCAAGAAAGGGAGAGAAAAAGCAGAAATAGGTTAAACACACCACTCTAAGGTCCAGAACACTTGCAATAGGCTTAAAGAAGAACAAAGTCACAGGTGAGCAAAAGTCACTAGGCAGGGCCCACTCTTAGAGTAGCCGGAGCGAAAATGTGCCCAAGATCACACTGTTCGTTAGAGATTCAAAGTCTTGCAAAGAGTCAAAAAGAGTTTAGAGTGGCTCAGAAAGTTTAGCCAAAGTGTCCCAGGCAATCCCAGGTTCGAAAGCCGGGGACTAAATCTACCCCGTACAATCGGTGGCAAGGGAAGCCAGGCGGAACACAGTACCTCAAGCGGAAAGGATCCTCCAGCGGTGGCAGTTGTTCCAGGCAGTGACAGCAAGGCTCGACGTCGGTCAGGGGAGAAGAAAATCTCGCTGAAGAGCAGAAGAGAAAGGTCGTAGCACTGCCCGGGAAGAAACCAGCCGCGGAGTCCTCCGGTTAAACGGTTGTACCGACTTTCGCGGTATGGGGGTAAAGTGTGGTATTCCGGTTGCCGGGGTGCTTGGCACAGGCAAGGCGGTCACGAGATACCTCAAAGAACGGAAAGAAGGCGAAAACTGGTTGTCCCCACCAGTCAAGGGAAGGAGCCACTCCGTTAAGAGTTCTCCTCGGTCGTTGGGAAAAGTGGTGAGACGGTTCAGCAGGGCTCCACCGGTTGGTGTCGTCGAAGCAGGTCGGCTCAGCTCTTCCCTCGTCGGATTCTTGGTCCTGTGGCGACTTCTGAAGTTCCAGTCCCCAAAGCCCTGCTTTTATGCAGCAAACCCCCATTCACCCAGCCTAGCTGTCACTCAAACATGCTAAGTGGTGAGCCGGGCGGCTCACCACTTGGGCCAATCAGGACGGAGTGCGACTTGAGTTACCACGGTAACTCAGTCCAGGGTGCCTAAATTCCCCTCCACCCCTCCTAAGTACCCCAGACAGAGTGGCACCACTTTGGAGGGCTTCTGTGGAGAAGCCCGCCAAAAGTGGAACAAAGGGCTCCACTTTGGGTCAGAATTACAGAGGTGAATACCAACGCCATTTTAGGATCAAGTTTTGGCAAAATAACCCGACCGGAGTTATAATAATAAATATATAAACCGGCGGTATGTTTAAGGCTACCGTAAATAAATAATTAAATGTGTTAGCCTAAAACAATGGGAAATCCCATAGGGAAATATTCGCGGTCGAATATAAAGAGTAGTTTCCACTGCCACCAGCCAAAACTCGATCAGGGGGGACGGAGACGTGCCCCCTCGACTAACAGACCCTGGGGCAATCGAATTGCCCCAGCCAGTACGTCCACAATATGATGGTTTGTACTGGTTCTGTTCAGGATTCAAGACTAATAAAGCCTTTGGTGACTTTACATGCCCTGGGAGACAGTAGTCAGTCCCAGGGTATGGAGTCTATGTTGGGGAGTCCCTAGGACACCCCTGGGTTACTGCACAGAGGGTGCTGTGTAACCCATATTCCAAAAATACATGATGCCCTATGGAGTAAAAGACCCCATAGCCCATTCAACACAAGGTTTGTCCAAGATCACACAGTTCAACATGTCCAAGAGTGAGGGTAAAAGAGTCTCACTCTTGGCAGGAGAAAAAAATAAACCCCAGAAATCCAGCAAAGCTGCTGGGGGACTCACTAGGTAGGGAAATTCAGCCTAAACAGAGAATTCTCCCTAACACTCCCCCCCCCCCAGACTAAGGGACAGGAGGATTTAATCCACTCCTGGATGAACCTCATACCTCTAGTCGATGATATACATCCTAGAGAGTCCATCAGCATTTTGATGGTGACACCCTGACCTGTGCTCAATGGTAAAATCAAACCCTTGCAGGCAGATTGACCATCTCAATAGTTTTGGATTTTCCCCTTTCATTTGCATTAACCATCTCAAGGGTTGGTGGTCAGTCTGAATAACAAAAGTAGAACCATACAAGTATGGCCTAAACTTCTTCAGTGCCCACACAATAGCAAAGCATTCTCTTTCGATAGTTGCCCACCTTGTCTCAGGATCCTTCAGTTTTCTACTGATGAAGCAAATGGGGTGCTCCCTACCCTTCTCATCCAGTTGGCTTAGAACTGCACCTATACCTACATTGGAAGCATCAGTTTGTACAATGAAAGTTTGGTGGTAGTCAGGAGCTCTCAACACTGGAGCTTGGCAAAGAGCTCTTTTCAGTTTTTCAAAGGCCTGATTGCACTCCTCATTCCATTTTACCTTTTTAGGGAATTTAGGAGAGGAGATTACATTCAGTGGAGAAGCTATGGTCCCATAGTTCTCAATGAAATTCCTGTAATACCCAGTGAGGCCTAGGAAGGCTCTCACTTGGGTTTGAGTAGTTGGTGTTGTCCAATTTTGCACAGCTTCAATTTTGCTGAGCAAAGGCCTTATTTCTCCACCTCCTACCTCATGTCCAAGGTAGACCACTTTACTTTGACCAATCTGGCACTTACTGGCTTTGATTGTCAAATGGGCCTGTTCAAGGGCCTGCAACACATGTCCTAAGTGGTTCACATGTTCCTCCCAGGAGTGGCTGAAGACTGCAATGTCATCCAAGTATGCCATGCAGAAATCTTCCATCCCAGCTAGAACTTGGTTCACCATCCTTTGGAATGTGGCAGGTGCATTTTTTAATCCAAAAGGCATGACCTTAAACTGGTACAAGCCAACTGGGGTTGAAAATGCAGTTTTCTCCTTGGCATGGTCTGTCAGGGCTATTTGCCAATAGCCTGACGTAAGGTCAAATGTGCTGAGGTACTTGGCTGCACCAAGTTTATCCACCAACTCATCTGTCCTGGGTAAAGGGTGGGCATCAGTCTTGGTGACTGCATTTAGAGCTCTATAGTCCACACAGAATCTCAAATCCTTGGATCCTGCCTTTGGTACTAACACAACTGGGCTAGACCATGGACTAGTAGAGGGCTCTATTACCCCGAGATCAAGCATCTTCTTGACCTCCCCTTTGATGTGGGTTCTGATATGTTCTGACATTCTGTATCCTCTGCTTTTGACTGGCAGACAGTCACCAGTGAGTATATCGTGCTGGCCCCAAGGGGTCAAGCCTGGTGACAGTGAGAACAGGGAGGCAAACTGGTTTAACGTAGCTTTGCACTCCTCTTGTTGCTCAGGTGTCAGGTCTGAAGAGAGATTGACTCCTTCGACTTTTTCATCTAAAGGCACACCTCTGAGGAGATCAGGGAGAGATTCACTCTCTTCTTCCTCTGCAGCTGAAGCTAGAAGCAAGGCTCCTACGTCAGGTCTGGAGATGTATGCTTTTAGTCTGTTGGTGTGGAAGACTCTAGGAGCTTCCCTGGGTCTGCCCAGATCCACCAGATAGTTGACCTCTCCAAGTTTTCCCACAATCTTGAAGGGTCCCATCCACTTGTCTTGCAAGGCCCTCTGCCTTGTTGGAAGCATAACGAGAACTAGCTGGTCTTGAGTAAACTCAACCATGTTAGCCTTCTGGTCGTGCCAATGTTTGACCAGAGCTTGACCAGCTTTCAAGTTGTCACTTGCTTCTGCCATCATGTGTGACATTCTCCTCCGGAGACCTATCACATAGTCAGTCACTCTGACTGGCTTGAGGGGAGGAGCACCTTCCAATCCCTCCTTAATCAGGGCCAATGGACCTCTGACCGGATGGCCATAGAGAAGCTCAAAGGGAGAATAACCTACTCCCTCCTGAGGGACTTCTCTATAAGCAAAGAGAAGGCATGGCAGTAGAAGGTCCCACTTTTTCTTAAGGGGTTCCTCTAAAGCACCTATCATGCTCTTCATGGTTCTGTTGAACCTTTCAACCAACCCGTTTGTCTGAGGGTGGTATGCTGTTGAGAACTTGTAAGTAACTCCACAGGTTTTCCACATGGCTTTCATGTAGTGGGACATAAAGTTTGACCCCCTGTCAGAGATTACTTCCTTAGGAAACCCAACCCTGGTAAAAATACCAAGGAGGGCCTTAGCCACAGCCGGAGCTGTAACTGTCCTCATAGGAATTGCCTCAGGGTACCTAGTAGCATGGTCTACTACAACAAGGATAAACCCGTTGCCTGAGGAGGTTGGAGGATCAAGGGGACCAACAATGTCAATCCCTACTCTCTCAAATGGGACTCCCACAACTGGGAGAGGCACTAAAGGTGCCACATTCTTGGATCCAACCTTACCAGAAGTCTGGCAGGTATGGCAGCTCTTACAATGTCTATCTACTTCTGCCCCCATCTTTGGCCAATAAAAGTAGAGTGAGAGCCTTTCCTTGGTCTTCTTGAAACTCAAGTGACCAGCCAAAGGTATCTCATGGGCCAGTTGTAAGAACTGTTGTCTGTTCTCTTGAGGGACTACAAGGCGCTTGTAGTCTCCAGGTTCAGACTCGGTCGGTTCACTATAGAAGAGGCCATCTTCCCAGTGTAACCTATACTTCCCAGGCTCTTGCCCATCAGCCTGAGAAGCTGCCTGGTGGCGGAGACCTTCCAGAGTTGGACATTCTCTCTGTCCCTTACGAAAAGCGGCCCTGCTAGGTCCACCTTCTGCCAGTAAAGACTGCAGCTCAGGATGGTCCTCAGGGTCCAAATCACCAATAAGGTTTGGGCCTCCTTCTAGCTCTTCTTCAGAGTCTAGTTCAACCACACAGGGTTGTACCTCCCTCTCAGCCTCAGCTGGAGGTGGAGTTACAGGTGTAACTTTGGACAACCTCGGGGAAGTCCTTGTTGGAAGCACTGGAGTGCTTGCTGCTGGCTTTTTCCTAGGAGTCTTGGGTTGCCCCTTTGCTCCTGATCTGGTTGTTACTGCAGTAAGTTGCTCCAGTGGGAGAGGAGTGATTTCTGTCATCATCTCCTGAGATAACCCTCGCAGGGTTTTCTCTCTTGCATGTTTTGTGAGCTCCTGTAACCTTTTGCTAGGGGGTCTGGGGGTATGAGATACAACTCCAAGAGCTTTGAGGTCATTACCCAACAGAACCCTACCTGGCACTTCACATTGTACACTGACAGGTATTTTTACAGCCATATCATTACATTGGATGAGAACTGGTAACTGGGGACACATCTGCACAGGCCCACCAGCTAACTTGGTGAGGCATTTGGGTGCCTTAGCAACATCCTCTGCCTTGAAAAATGATTCATCCACCACAGTTATGCTGGCTCCAGTGTCCCTAATGGCAGGAGTCTCCTGACCATTCACCTGGACACTGTCCTTGTAATACTCTTTAGTATTATCTGGGATAGAGTTATACACATCTAAATTCTGTTGTTCCCACAACCCCAGAGAGACTAAAGAAACACTAGCTGAGACTCCAGTGGGTTCATCAGCCAGTAATAGAAAGTTTCCACTTGCCATATGTACTTCCTCTTCTGGAGCGAAGGCTAAGGAGGCAAGTTGGACCCCTGAAGGTTTACCCTTACATCTGGGATCTCCTTTCACATGGTCAGTAGCCTTACAAACAAAGCATGAGCCAAAGGCTCGCTGGAATGGAGGCTTGTTCTGACCTCCTTCCGGTCTTGGACCAGAAGGTACACTAGCCTGATTCGGTTTCCCTTGTGGCTTACCCTTATAGTTTTGTTTGGGGCCCTCTTTGGAATTTGTACTATTAGAATTCTCTTTGGAGTCCTTTTTAGGCTGTTTCTCCCCATCCTTTTTCTGAGTTACCCCAGAATCCTTGTGAGTGGCCCTGTTGGCAACGCACAAGTCAGCAGCCTTAGCCAGTTTCCGGGAATCTAATTCCTTGGAATCAGCCAAGTGCTGTCTGAGCTCAGGAGAGCAGGCATCATAAATAGTCTCCAACATAAACAAATTCTTCATACCTTCATAAGTGTTCACTTTGTAACCCTTAATCCATCCCTCTAAGTTTTTCAACCCTTCACTCACCCAGGTAGCCCAAGGGGTACCATCATGCTTTTTGAGGCTTCTAAACCTCTTAAGATACTGGGAAGGGGTCTTCCCAAACCTAGCTATCAAAGCTAGTTTCACACATTCATAGTCCTTCTTATCCTCCTCCCCCATCTCCATTACCACATCAGTTGCAACAGGGGGAAGCCTAGAGAACAACCAGGTGAGTAAGTCATTTCCTGTGATGTTCTGGAGCCCATGATTATATTCGAACAGAGACAACCAATCCAACACATCCAACTTAGGCTCATACATACCAACCAATTCTTTAGGCATCCGGGGTCTTTTAGGACTGGAACTTCTAGAGGAGCCAGAGAGAGAAGCATTTTCGACAGACAATTTCTTCAATTCTAGCTCATGCTTGAGCTCCATTTCCCTTAGCCTTAGTTCTTTGTCAGTTTGAGCATTAAGTTTCTTATACTCCAATTCCAGTTTCATTTTCTCCAGTTCAAAGTACTGAGGACTAAATGTGGGGCCTGGTAAGGGCCCAGTAGGTACAGCAGGTAGAGCAGGCAGAGGCCTAGGGGGGACAGTCACACCAGCCTCACCCTCCTCTTCTGACTCTTCCTCAGAATTATCAACATTTTGATCCATGTTAACTTCAATACTGTCATCTACAGTTGCTGGAGTGGTAGGTTCCTCTGAACCATCACCCAGACTTTGGTTAGCTAACAATCTTTCAATCAGCTCCATTTTCTTGCCCTTAGTCATGAGATCCTTATGTTTACAGAGCACTCTTAAACAATCAGCAGTTTTGGCTGCCAGGGACTCTTGACTATAGCTTTCTATAACTGACATGTTAGAGGTTTTACTTTTCTAGTGCTAAGCTTTGTGGTTAGTTGCACTAAGGTATCTAAAGCACACTAAAATGTATACTCAATACACATCCCACCGCTGTACACCAGTGTTAGGCAGAAACCTGTGCAGTTCCCATGGGGAACACTGCAAAAGATTTAAGACTACAGGTATAGCAGTAAACCCCTTTGGTAGCAGTCTGTACCACCCAGATTTACCTGGTAGCTGTGGCTGAGCAGTCAGACTTCTCTCAAGAAGAGTTAGGCAGTATGCAAAGTATACACAATAGGTACCAAAACACAATAGCACAAGCAAACACTGACCAGAGCTTGGTTTCAAAAGAATATAGTTATTTATTTAAAAACACACATAAGTAAAAACACTCTAGCAAAGAATATGGTAAAAACACTTCAACACAGTTATAATGAAAGTAGATTCAATCCTTTCTCCTATCTAGACAACTCTAGGTTAACACCACTTAATTAAAACAGAGGTGAGTGCTTAACGTTAGATGACACTCTAGTAGTTTCCAAGAAAGGGAGAGAAAAAGCAGAAATAGGTTAAACACACCACTCTAAGGTCCAGAACACTTGCAATAGGCTTAAAGAAGAACAAAGTCACAGGTGAGCAAAAGTCACTAGGCAGGGCCCACTCTTAGAGTAGCCGGAGCGAAAATGTGCCCAAGATCACACTGTTCGTTAGAGATTCAAAGTCTTGCAAAGAGTCAAAAAGAGTTTAGAGTGGCTCAGAAAGTTTAGCCAAAGTGTCCCAGGCAATCCCAGGTTCGAAAGCCGGGGACTAAATCTACCCCGTACAATCGGTGGCAAGGGAAGCCAGGCGGAACACAGTACCTCAAGCGGAAAGGATCCTCCAGCGGTGGCAGTTGTTCCAGGCAGTGACAGCAAGGCTCGACGTCGGTCAGGGGAGAAGAAAATCTCGCTGAAGAGCAGAAGAGAAAGGTCGTAGCACTGCCCGGGAAGAAACCAGCCGCGGAGTCCTCCGGTTAAAGGGTTGTACCGACTTTCGCGGTATGGGGGTAAAGTGTGGTATTCCGGTTGCCGGGGTGCTTGGCACAGGCAAGGCGGCCACGAGATACCTCAAAGAACGGAAAGAAGGCGAAAACTGGTTGTCCCCACCAGTCAAGGGAAGGAGCCACTCCGTTAAGAGTTCTCCTCGGTCGTTGGGAAAAGTGGTGAGACGGTTCAGCAGGGCTCCACCGGTTGGTGTCGTCGAAGCAGGTTGGCTCAGCTCTTCCCTCGTCGGATTCTTGGTCCTGTGGCGACTTCTGAAGTTCCAGTCCCCAAAGCCCTGCTTTTATGCAGCAAACCCCCATTCACCCAGCCTAGCTGTCACTCAAACATGCTAAGTGGTGAGCCGGGCGGCTCACCACTTGGGCCAATCAGGACGGAGTGCGACTTGAGTTACCACGGTAACTCAGTCCAGGGTGCCTAAATTCCCCTCCACCCCTCCTAAGTACCCCAGACAGAGTGGCACCACTTTGGAGGGCTTCTGTGGAGAAGCCCGCCAAAAGTGGAACAAAGGGCTCCACTTTGGGTCAGAATTACAGAGGTGAATACCAACGCCATTTTAGGATCAAGTTTTGGCAAAATAACCCGACCGGAGTTATAATAATAAATATATAAACCGGCGGTATGTTTAAGGCTACCGTAAATAAATAATTAAATGTGTTAGCCTAAAACAATGGGAAATCCCATAGGGAAATATTCGCGGTCGAATATAAAGAGTAGTTTCCACTGCCACCAGCCAAAACTCGATCAGGGGGGACGGAGACGTGCCCCCTCGACTAACAGACCCTGGGGCAATCGAATTGCCCCAGCCAGTACATCCACAATATGATGGTTTGTACTGGTTCTGTTCAGGATTCAAGACTAATAAAGCCTTTGGTGACTTTACATGCCCTGGGAGACAGTAGTCAGTCCCAGGGTATGGAGTCTATGTTGGGGAGTCCCTAGGACACCCCTGGGTTACTGCACAGAGGGTGCTGTGTAACCCATATTCCAAAAATACATGATGCCCTATGGAGTAAAAGACCCCATAGCCCATTCAACACAAGGTTTGTCCAAGATCACACAGTTCAACATGTCCAAGAGTGAGGGTAAAAGAGTCTCACTCTTGGCAGGAGAAAAAAATAAACCCCAGAAATCCAGCAAAGCTGCTGGGGGACTCACTAGGTAGGGAAATTCAGCCTAAACAGAGAATTCTCCCTAACACGGAAGGAACCGTTTCTGTACATATATTCTATCGTCCTCATCATCCTCATCTCGTGATTTTTCAAAGTCTCTCCTAAACTCAAACAATCTTTCGACATGTCCATATACTTTCTGCTCTGTGTCCCTCGAAAGTGGCAGAACATTCAGATCTCTCACCCCTTGTGGAAGATCCGAATTTTGTAATCTACCCCACATTACACACAAATGAGTCCCCAAACCTTCGATAAAAACATTTTTCTCGGGAAAACTATTCAAATTAGATAATGTAGAAAAAACATTAGCTTGATCACCTTTCTCCATGCAATGCTTAGCCCATGCAAACAATTCCCGTTTCCTATCTGCAGAAACAGTACTACAAGTCACAATCTTTGACCCTGTACCTGGATCGACTCCAATCAATGCGGGGCCACTCGGGAGCGGAGGTATAGGTACATTTAACAAAGGTACAGGTGAAGGGGGAAGGGGCGGTGCGATAGGCGGAGGAACGACAACCAGAGGACTAGGAACAATAGGCTGTACAGGGGGAACAGGAATAACAACAGGAACAACAGCAGGAATGGGCAGAGTGCCCAAGACAGGAGCATACAGAGGTGGCGCTGAGGCATCGGGCATATGTTCATTTGATAACTTCTCAATAAATTCCTCAGAAACATGGAAATCTTTAGAGGGGTACATTTTCTGGACCCCGAGTGAAAAGGCTCTATCCATATTTTTAACTAATTCTGACCGCTTTTATTTATCATATAATAATGCTTTTTCAGCGTTTGTTTTATGACGACGTGCATGTTTATCCCTACTTTTAAGCTGCTGCAATGCTTCTTTCTTCCAATTTTGTAACACATCAAAGGCTGCTCGTCTAGCCTTTTTCTTTAACAAGATCGATTCTAAATATTCAATACGGGGGATCTCAAAACTACCATTGATTGGCCACTGAAATTCGGAGGCATGTCTGGTCTGTCTGTGCCAAATGTCATTAAATACGATACTACCAATGCCATACTTACAGTACATAGTACACGCCGGCGACCCCTCCTGTGGTGCCGGACGGCTAAATTCCAAAGATTGTCGATCGCTGCGGAACAGAGCCCTAAAACAGCTAGACAATTTCCTAGGCATTTCTCAAAAAATTGGTGTTACCTGGTCCAATAATTGTGTCTGCAGATACAATACGCCAAATTCAAATTGTCAGGGTTAAATTAAGAGCCGGGTCACGACTGCACCTGACCAGACCTAAGGAGGACCGTACGGTTTACAAAGGACTTACCTAACGAATTTTACATTGCGTTTGGTGGTTTCGGCAAATGTGCCCACCTCAAAAATTGGACCCTCGTCAAGATGCCGTGTCAGACCACACGACTATCGTCCAAGGATCGGATCGTGCAGCGCTGCCGAGGTATCGCGTCTCGATTGGTCGGGCCCGCAGAATCACACCGTCCGATCCCGGTTCGATAGTCTGCGTCAACCTTCAATGATCCGGCATCAATCTTGAGGGTCCTTATTCGGGCGCCAACTGTGGAAACAGAAAAATTGATATGAGGCCGGGAAGCCCAAAGGAAACACACCAACACAGGTTACAAAGGACATACAAAGCGCTTTATTCAAAGTTACAACAATTACCAAAGTCAATTGACATACGGATAGCTATTCGGCCCTCAGAGTAACAGAACGAACCATCAACGGTAGTTCGCCGTGTTAGTGTGAGAGACCGAACATCGGGATACTTGGGTTTTTATACTTTTTGTCCAGCCTTGGCCAACCCCCTCGCAAGTTAACCATTCTCTGAACCAAACCTAGGGTTCGTAGCCAGGTCAATTCCATAATATATGCAATTTGATCAGTTCCGCTGATACAGTTGTTCATTTACACATAGGTCAGGGAGATTACAAGGTCTCAGTTCGCGACCCTAACAAGTGGCCTGCGGACATATTATTTATTCACGTGTGCGGAGGTCACAACAGCCAGAATCCCACTCAAAATGTCATTCGGCCTCCATTTTGTTGTTCAGGGTGACTTTCCACACTGCAAGAGTACCTAAAATGGCGGCTTAATCCAAGATGGCGATTTGCACAATACATTAAGGTCAAGACCTTGCCGCGGAATCTATGTACACAATGTTTTTAGACAACTTGGCGTAGGCCAACATACATTCAAACAATGCGATAGGAGGTATAATATTATTTCGATTTCCACATCCTGATTTAAATTTGACCACCTGTCAAGGGGAAGTTGGGAGATTGGGATGTTCTTTTTTTTTCTTTGGTCTATGTGGCGAAATTCAGCTGCTTCTCCCATCAGTACTGGAGGTGGCATGCTCTTCTCGCCGGTTCTGGATGGGAGTATGGAACGGCACTCCGGGCTCCTTGGGTCTTTCCTCCCGGTCCCCGAGTGGTCCTCCTTGGTAATTAGAATTAGAAATTCTTAGTTCCAATGCTGTGAGCCAGAACAGAGCATGGTTATGGAAATTCCCCAATATTACTTGTGTAGTAGGGCAGATGCATACATTGAATATAATTTACAATATTCTCCGCCTGTATTTACTAATGGTTTTAACAGGTGGATTCTTCTAGGTTGCCGGAATGTCCCCCTCTGGGTTTCCGGTTGGCTCCTCTATTTGCCGCAAAGTATGCCTGGGATGGCAACTCTTCAGCTGGTTTATATGGACCCACTTGTCTTCCCCTTCTACCAAACTGCTCTTTGGGATGCAGATTTTGTAGGCGACTGGTGAGATTCAATCTAGAATTTCAAAAGGAACCCGCCAAGATGGGAGGAATTTGCGCTGTTTGGCTTGGTTCCTTTGGAAATTGTACAAGTAGACCCGGTCTCCTACTTGGTATTCTTTTTTAGTTGTTTTAAGTTCATAGTGGGTCTTCATACTGTCTGCAGATCTTTCTAGATTTCGCTGAGCATAGGCAAAACCATGTTGAAGGTGTGTTCTCAGATTCTCAACATACTCATGAGTTGTGGAGGCATTTATCAAGGTCTGCTCTTGAGTTCTGTAGAGCAGATGCTGGGGTAGCACCATCCTTTGTCCAGTCATCAGCTCAAATGGAGACATTTTTGTTGCAGAAGAAGGGGTAGATCGGATAGCCATCAGGACAAGGGATAATCGAATGTCCCAACTTAGCCCAGAATCTGCCACATTTTTTATTTAATATGCTCACAATAGTCTTGTTGTATCTCTCAACTCCACCACTAGAGGATCACCGGTAGGCAATGATGTAGTTTCCTTTTGACCCCAAGTATCTCCCACATCTTTGTCATCACTCCGCTGGTGAAGTGACTACCTCCGTCAGACTCAATCCTTTGAAGCAGTCCAAAACATGAGAAGATGTGGTTGATCATCAGGGCAGCTGCTTTTTCTGCCTTGCAATTAGGGGCTGGGAGACATTCCACCCATTTAGTGAACAAGCATGTCTTGGTCAACATGTAATTGTTCCCCCTAGAGGAGTGAATCACGGCCCCAATAAAATTGACTTGTAAATCTAACCAAGGCAGTGTCATCCCACTCTTTTGGAGGGGCGCACAATGTGTGAGTGATGTTGGCTGAAATTGTGCACACACAAGACACCCATTCAAGTATTGGTCGAGGTCCTGCCCCATGCGTGGCCAGTATGCAACCTCTCGTAAGATTTCTAATGTTGTATGAAACCCCCGATGACCGGCTGTGGCTGCATCATGGGCATGACTTAGCATCAGGCTTCGGAATGAGGTAGGGACCACCCACTTGTCATGGCCAGCTATGGATCTCCTAACCAACAAACCGTCTTGGATTCAGAACATTTTTGGACATTTCATCAACACTCTGAGGTCCTCTTTCCTAATGTAATCGGTATCCGTCAGGTGAAAGTTCTCAGGGTCCTCAATGTGTTGATAAAACTTACCAATTATTGGATCTTCTTTTTTTGCCATAATCGAATCAGCATCTGTGGTCTCCTTACTCCATTGTGCAGTTGAGAGTTCATTGGGAGCATTTGTTTGGGACCTAGTGATAGCAGTGACAGGGATTTCCCCCAGCAGGGACTCGATCTCAAGTAGATCGACTTGGATGGCTCTGGTTTTGGCCAGCTGATCAGCTAGATCATTTCCAGTTTTGTATGGTCCCTCTACTTTAGAATGACCCTTGATCTTTTTCCAGTAGATGGTCATCCCATTCGAGATGACCAGATCAATATTTTGTATTAATGTTCCATGTTTCAGTGGTTTATTATTATCACATAGCATGCCTCTGATTTTCCAGTTAACCAGGTGCTCCACAAACCTGTTCCGTACATAATCTGAGTCTGTGATTATGACCAGTTCGTGGAGTTGGTGTTGGACAGCAGTGAGGATGGCTTGATGTACAACCATCACCTTTGCCACTTGACTACTTCGGGGACCAATTGTGTACCCAGCGGATGGTTCTGGGGCTTCATTCACCCATGCATTCCCTACGCTGGCCACAAGTTCGTTTTCCCCGTTGTTGTCAACATGGTAGGGGCACCCATCCACACAGACAGTGGGCATTCCCTCACACTGGTCTTGTTCATACACTTTGGGCCTCATTACATGGATGGCGGTGTAAAATACCGGCACCGCCTTGGTGGAAAGGGGAATTACCGCCCTATTCCAAGGTTGGTGGGGCGGTAATTCCCCCTTCCCTTCCCCCATTGCCCTTCCCCATTCCCATTTTTGTCCCATAGGGCATAATGGGAATGGGGAAGGTGCTAATTACGGCACCGCAAATTGCGGTACCGTAATTAGCTCCCTGGTCCCTTTGCAGGTTGGTTTTTAACGCCTGCAAAAAGCAGGCGTTAAATTCCCCAACCCGCAAAGGGACCTCGTAGTAAGGCGGTAAGGGTTTACCAGTACCGGTAAAATACCGGTACTGGTAAACCCTTACCACCTACCGTGTAATGAGGCCCTTTGTGTGGGGAATTAAGGTATGCCTATATGAAGTCCTTGATTTTAAGACTTTCATCCTCGAGACAGTTTTCTCTGGCACAATTATGCAAGTCAGCCAGACCTTGCGCGAGGGGACTCTTCTTGTTTTGGCCATTTCTGACCTCCACAGGAAAGCCTTGCATTGACAGAATCCAGGAAGTAATTTGGGAATTACTCACATTTCAAGCCCGGTGTGGAGTCTCCACTATGATGTGTTCTCCCTGGATAAATGGGCGGTAATTCTTCAATACCCACACCACTGCCAGGAGTGCTTTCTCACAATCGTTGAATTTTCCTCCACAGAGGATAAAGTCTTACTTGCATAGGTGATTACTTTATTGACCTTGTCATGCTTTTGATATAATACTGCAGTCAAGCATGTATTTGAGAACCCTGTCTCCAAGAAGAACTCCTTGTTTTTGAAAGGATAATCTAGGCAGGCACTTATGAGAGGCTTCTTTTGAGTTGTTTTACTGCCTCACTTGTTCTGGACCCCACTCCCACTTGACCCCCCTTCAAAACATGGATCAGGGTTTGTATGATCTCTGCGTAGTCCTCAATGAACTTTCTTCTGTAAATAGTTAGTCCAAGGAGGCTCCTTAGTTCCCGCAGAGTTGTGGGGTCTTTCATTTTCTGGAGGGCTTCTACTTTCTTTTCCTGGGGACAGATACCCTGAGGAGTTATCTCATGCTCCAAGAAATTGACACGGGTTCTGCACCACTGTGCCTTTTGGAAAGAGAGTTTTGCTCCGGCAGCCCTGAACTGTGTCAGGACATAACGGTTATCTGTTATGTGTTCCTCCACAGTTGAGCTTTTGACTAAAACATCATAGGCCAGGTTACCCCTTTCACCCAAGTCGGCATGGCCTTGTGTAGAAAAATGTTAAATTAATTGCCGGAGTTGATGTATCCGAAGGGAGTCCGGGTCCAAGTGTACTGCTGCCCCCCGAAGGTAAAGGCCAGCTTGTATTGGTCCTCCCTACTGACAGGATCAGTTCAGTTCCCATTAGTCAGGTCAATGTCAGTGAATACCTTTGACTCCTGGATCTGGGTCAGTCCTTGGTCAATGTAGGGAAGAGGCCATTGGGAAGTATGGACCCATTTGTTGAGCTCCCTTAGGTCAGCACAGAGTCTCCACTGGCCGTTAGGTTTCAAAATCCCCAGCACCGGATTATTGAAGGTGCTGTGGACTGGACAAATTATCCCATGGGTCTCAAGGTTCTTAATTATTTCAGTAAGGGACTCCATTGATGCGAGAGGCAAGCAATATTGCTTCACAAACACTGGAGTCATGCCAGGGTCCGTGGGAATTGTTTTTGTGTGGATGTCGGTGCTACCACAGTCATAGGAGTCCACTGCAAAGAGATCTTGAAAATCTAACAAAACTTGTTTCAATTTTTGCTTTTGCTCCAGAGTCTCACAGGCATCAGCTAGGTTGACTCATCTGCCTGAAGCCTATAAAGACTTCTGGTTTGGCTATCTCAGCAGCCCCCAACAGCTGGGTGGAGAAGTCCCTGGTCAGGGTGTTGACTTGGACTAATGGCTTCAGGTGGGGAAGGCAGTCCTTGTGGACTTGAAAGATCACCTCATCCCTCCTGAAGTCACAGGCCACATCTTCCTTACCATAAGGGCAGGAAGAGTACACCAGGAAATTCACCCCATGTCCGGTTAAGATCCTGTCTGGTGTAGTGTCATTGTCGCTATCACTGTCAAAACAGTCCTTTGGGATTGGTCCTAACAGTTCATTACCTAAATCTATGGAAAAATGTTGGTCATCAACTGCCATTCCAATAATGGTGCCTACTCCCAGAGTGAAACTCTTTAGGTCACTGTTATCCACCTCTATTGGAATGGTGTTGTGTTCTATGTTGACTAGTGGTGTTGGGTTTACCCACAACCCTTGCTGTTGTAAATGAGCATTTAGATGCAGATAGGCGTCAGGATTTTTCAGTTTCTGTCCTCTTTAAATTTTTACTTTAAGTGAGAATTGTTGGGTCCGTTCTGGGATGGTGACTTCCTCTCCAATCTGAATTTCAACTGCATATGGCAGCAGTTGAGCCGACCAAAATGCTTTCTCTGGGTCATCAAAGTCCATGGGATTACCCGCTAATCAGGACCAAGCTTTGAAGTGTATTAGGTCCAAACTAATGGCAAAGTGATTGAAAATGTCACTGCCTAAATAAAATGAAGCAGGGACATTTCGCACAACCCCACAATTATGGACTATGCTCTTGTTGCCTATGGATATTTTGAGCATACACTTGCTAGGCAGTAGTTGTTTGGAATTGGGTGTTTCCAGGTCCATTTACCATTTGTCTAAGAGTTTAAATGTGGCAATGGCTGGATCTTCTGGGAGTTTGCAGTACATGGCCTTGCTGATGAAGCTCTTACCGTTGTTCACAGATACTCGGGAGAGAACAGAGTCCTTCCCCTCATTTAACTGAATAGGGATTAACAACTGCTCTCCAATTTTCTGAATATTAGTTAAACTTTGAGCTGATTTCTCATCTTTTTGGACTATGGGAGTGGTATTTTCTGATTGTGAATTTGTATAGAATTTCAGAGTGTTTCCTTCCAGTGTAGAATGCCACCTTAGACTGGAAGGAAGGTTGATTTTCAGAAATAGAGAGGACCTCCCATCACCAGTTTGTTGTCCTACTGCAATTACTGTCACATCTGGGATTTGGTTATTCTGGAAGTGGAATTCAATTTGGTCAGGTTTTTTGTTCAACCATGTGGCATGTGCCATTTAAACTAACATGGTTGACACTCTGTTTCAATTTTATTTTACGCAATCTATGAGGGGAGACAATCTACGCAGGATGTCATTCCCTAGTAAACATGGTGTGCCCTCTAGAGTCACAACTATGACCGGGTGCTTCACCTTGTGTTGCCCAATTTTAATGTCTAAATCCGCAGTCCCCTCGACAGGAATTTCCTTCCCCTCGAAGTTCTGAAGTTGTCCAGGAAGAGGGGTGAGAGGAATTTGGTATTTCTCCCAACTTCCTAAATTCAGTTGATCAAAGGCCCTTTTTGACAGAAGGGTGGCTTGGGATCCAGTGTCCACCAGTGCCAAAATGGTACATTGCCCCTGTATTTGGACTGGGGCATAAAATCTTCCCTCCTTTTCATCAACGGGGCAAAGATAATGCATATTTTTGGCCAATTGGTGGGTTAATTTCTTTGTTTTGGATACTGATAGAGAGGTGATTTGGGCAGGATTTTGTTGGGGATCTTGGGAACCTGTAAGAAAAAGGTGACAGCTAGATATGGGGGTAGTTTTGGACTCCCCTGGTTCTGATTCTGGGCTGCTCCCCCTTTTTGGAGGCAGTCACCAGAATGGGTTTGAACAAGGGGATGTTCATGCTGGTCATTCTGGGGTTTGATGATGGGTGGTTTTAACTCGGTCCCCACAACTACCCAGTCTTGGTTGGGATTTTGTGAGACCCATTTTTCTTTGGAAGGAGTTCCCCCATCCCTGAAGGAGAAGATCTTTTCTCCCAGAATCCTCTGAGGACCCCTCTCCTTCAAACTGGAAGATTTGCACCTCCTCCACAAAATGGGGCTTTTTAGGCTCTTCATTTCTCCAACCTACCCTCTGTTCCTTGGGTTGCAGACTTTCGGGGGGAGGGAGAATTTGGTTCTGGGTCCTGGGTTTCCAGGGGCTTTTCACAAGTGGGGAAGGGAGCTTCCTCTAAGGCTTTACACCCCCTTCCCCTTGTGCCTCATCCCTGGGAACCGGTGGGTTATCAGGGTTCTTTTCCCATCATTGTTCTGGAGCACCAGACCCTGAATTTGAGGAGTTCTGGTCCGCCATGCTCATCGGAGGGTTCTGTTGAGCCCTCAGCATGCGACCCAGATCCTGTGCCATGTTCTGGACCTGGCACTCAAGTTAGGACACCCGCTCTGGCTGGTACAAGGGTCCTCTGTTCTACCCTGTATTGATCCCGGGAAGGGTAACTATCCCTTCTTGCTTAATACCCCTGGTTAGGATAGTTTGGGTACCCCTCCACCCTTGACCTCCCCTCTCCCGGATAGGGCTTCTGGGCTCAGGAAAGTGGGGAAAGAAAGCAGGGTTGTTTTGGGGGGTGTAGTTTGGCGGGTACCGGGAACAGACATTTGGTCCAGCATTTGGGGGATTACTGTCCTCCTGGGGAAAGTGAGGAGGGAAGTTTCCTGGGTTTCCAGCTGTCTGGTCGATCCCCCCCCCCCTTTGGGCTGGAGGAATCCACACATATCCAAGGATGGGTCTATTTCCCTTGTAGCGGGGGCTGATGTTGTCAGGGGAGTTAGGGATCCCATTTGTGGGGTTACCTCTCCTGCTCCCTTTTTGGGATTGGCCCAAGGATCTTCTGAGTTTGGGGTTGGCCGGTTTCTGCGCGAAAAGGTTTTTAGGCCCCCCATCTCCAGATCTAAAATGGGGGCAACCTTCAACTCTGCCACCTTAGCAGCAGCAGGGGTGTTGGTTGGTTTGGAGCTCTTGCTTATATTTTTACTTTCCAGCAGTTTCTGTACTTCATAGATGCGCATTGCTTGTTCAATGACCCAGTCTAGTGATCTTTCTCATGAAAGTGCCTCACCAGCTGGGTCATAATGTATTTAGGGAGAGCATGAAAGAAGGTGTTCACAAATTCCTACTGTCAGTGCGCACCCTTCTAGTGATCTGCGCAAAGTCGCGTTTCAATTGTGGGGCCTGGTCTTCCCCACATTGTAGGTTGTAGGCTGCCTTGCGGGCATCTTGAGGGTTCCTATGAATAGAAAAATGTTGCAGCATGGCCGCCCTATAGGTGGACCATCTGGAATGGTTCTGTTGATCCAGCCCCGCGAAGAAGCTGGAGTATTCAGGGGAAAATGTCCACTTTACGTACTAAGTACAGCTTTGGCTGTCCTTCAGGTGTAAAGTCTCCATCATCTGCTAAAATAATTCAAGGAGCTCCCAAACCAAATATTTGGCATTTTTATTTTATTTGCTTTAGGGAATCCTTGAGTAAATCTCTCTTGACTTTGTTAGCCTTTTTAGTTCTGGTCACCCTGGTCCACTCATCCTCTGACTAAGAGGCACTACTACCAAAGGTGTCTGTCTGATCTTCTAGATTCTCCCGGATTCTGCGAGCTTGGGAATGGCTGGCAGAATGTGGGGGTCTAGTCTCTTGGGACCTGTAGTGCTCAGAAGAGTCTTCTGACTCTTCCTTGCTCCCAGAATTGGTTGAGTACCCCCCCCCCCCCACTGTCCTAGCTGGGAAGAGGTTTTTAGTATGCTCTTAGTGGGCCTAGTCTCATGGAATTCCCCACCAAATTTGACAGGCTGATCTCTAGATAGGTTATATTTCTGAGGATCCAGTTCTCTGATACTCCCCTCACTGGTGTCTCCCTGGTTCATATGAGCCAGTGGACATGGGGGTGGCAGAATCCAGCGCTCCTCCGCTATATGTGTTTCAACATGGCGTTGTACTCCTCCACAGCCTCTCCCATGGGAACATGTGGTGCACATGTAATTAGTGTAGGGCTTGTTTTGAATTATAACCATTTTTTCACCCTGACAGATGTTAACCAGGCATGTGACGACCAGGTTTAGTGCATGTGCACAACAGAGAATACACATAGTATTGCCATTTCTTAAGGCAGTAATTGTATATGATCCTTTGTCTGTGGGACAAATCCCAACAGCAACTTATAAGGCCTTAGCTACTTTACCAGCACCTCTTCCACCTTCTCCCAGATATCAACAATAAAGTGGCATTTGACCTGAAATATGTGCATGCTTCATTATTCCAGGACCATTCATGTCTTGTAGATAATGGAATGCCTGCCCTGTGTGCAGTGATGGCTGTGTAGCAGATACTCCGACAACTGCTCAACATGTCCAGAGTAATCTGTATTTATGCACACTCTGGCAGCTGTAGTACACATAATACTGTAGCTATAACATTGTAGTACAATGCAGGTACTGCCTTGTTTGATCAAACAAATGTGTCTGGGTATTTTCCAGTGGTGATCGGCTAATTTTGAAAAACCATCAGAACCCAGGTTTCTCAATGAAACAGTAGGGCAAGAGGCATATTAACAACATGTTGGGAAGATTTGCCTTGAGCAGGCTTTGTTGGTCATGCGATCTTGGATATTGTTGTCAATGATGAATTGTATGCATGATACAAGCCTGCAAAATTATGCTAATCGTATTCATTGTAAGGGTTTTAGGGGACAGGCGTCATGTTCCACTCCCAATCAAACCAATAGAGGTAGTATTTTTGGGGTAACTGTGCAGACAGATTGCTGGTATGCTGCTTATCATTTGGTATGGAGAAGTTAAATAGGTCTGTGAAGATGTGGCCCCAAGCTAGTCCCTGACGTTTGTCGGCATACAGATGGTCAGATTAATTTGGAATGTATTCTTTGCAAATTACTGCCACACTTCTGATTTTCATTGTGGGCTAACAGCACACTGGTCAGATTCCTCTGAGCATGGTTATGTTGGTGGCAATGCTGATAGTGCTTATGTTGATCATTTAGGTTACACATATTTAATACACTTTCTAATACATATGTGGGCAGGTTTGAGGCAGGCTTCTAATAATCCAGACCGTGGTCACATTGTTATCATGTTCTTCATCACTGATATCACTGATGTCATTGCTTTCCTTCAACAATGTGTATCCTTGTCCAGACTCTTATCAATTTTAATCTCTGTGTCAGTCATCATCATCATCATCATTCATGTCAGCCCAAACATCTTGCTTTTTTGTCAGACCCCTCCTCAGTTGATGGAATTTGAGGAGACAGAAGCCTGAAAGTTCTGTCTTGATCTTTATTACATGGGATATGCTCCTCGCCTCCATTAACAGAAAGGCTGGGTGTACAATCATTGTGTTAACATTCCAGTGCATATACGTGTATTGTATCGCACTTAAGAATGACTTGAGGGGGCGGTGTGGAATGTTGGCACATCTCCCCCTGCCCCTAGATTCTTTTGGTACTCCAGACATTGTCTACACTTCTGAAGTTCTCTCGATTCAAGATATGGACATTCATAGATAGTTGTCCTCTTCCCTGGATGTCTGTACATTTCTCCTACACAAAGTGTCACACCACGTTCTCAATAGGCATACGCTCTGCAAAGGGATTCTCTGCTCCTCCCTGCACCTGGGTGTCACCCATGTAGACCTGCACAGTGCACTCACATCAATAGATGGGCAGTCACTGATAGATCTCTCCTGCCTTCCTGGATGTATGTAGTTTTTTGCCATCATAAATTGTTATGTCAATGTCTCAACAAACACAATAGCACCAGTTGTGCTCAGATATGCTCTGCTCCTCTCTGCACCTGAATGTCAGCCTAGTAAAGTAAGCATTAGCAGTTTTCCAGAGTTCAAGAGAGGTTAATTTATGTCATGATACACAGGGATGTTTTTTTTTTCTTTAAATTAAACATTTAATTATTTAAATATTTTTTAAAACGTTTGTCCAGGGTATCAAATGCTGGAGAAATTGGGTCTTATTGTAAAACTAAGCAAGTGTTTGACCATGAAACAGATTTGCCCACCTCAAACCTTTTTAGGTTATAGTAGGAACTATGTGGTTGGCTTTTCAAAGGGCATTCTCCCTCTCTAGGTTCCTCCCTTTGTGTTTACTGTTGGTAATTGTTGGTAATTGTTATTTGTACTTTACATGCAGACTCTGTTGTGCCCCTAGATCTCTTTTATCTCTCTAGATTCCCCTCTCTTTGTTTACTGTTGGTAATTGTTGGTTGTACTTTACATTCTGCCTCAGTTATGCCCACCCCTAGGTTTTTTCTCCCTCTCTAGGTTACCCCTCCGTGTTTATGGTTGGTAATTGTTGGTTTCACAGTACATTCTGGATCAATTGTTCCTCCTAGGTCTTTTTCCATCTCTACGTTCCCCCCTCTGCGTTTACTGTTGGTAATTGTTGATTGTACACTACCTGTTTGCCTTCTCTGACATTTCCCCTGTGTGCTCGCTCTCACTGTTGAGTCTACATGCTCTGTCCATTCTTTACTAGGCCTCCCTTTGTGTCAACCCGCCTGCCCCGCAATGTCCCCACCTGGTGCATTCTGTGTGCTGTAGCTCTGTGCTGTGCTTCCTCTCCTCTCTCGTCTCCCTCTAGGTTTTCCCTCTCCTTTCGACCTAGACACTTCTACGGTGTTCTCAGTCTCATCCATCTTCTCTACCTGCTTATCTATCACCTATCCTACCCCTCTCATGAAGTCTGGAAGGAAGAAGTTCAAGAAGGTCATCATGGTCTCCAATCCAGGCCTTCCCATCACACTGACACCCAAATCAGTGCCTCCTCCAGCCAGACTCTAACCACATTCTATTTGTTGTTCCCTCACCCGACATATGGTCGTTGTTCCCTCTCCTTTCCCTTCATCTCCCATTAAGATGGGAGGTCCTCTTAGCCTCCTTCCTGGCCCCCAAAACCATCATTAATGTCTATGTAAATGGGACCATCTTAGTCCAGGTCACTCAGCCCAACCTTCTACTCCTGGATAGGCATCTCCCATTGTTATCAATTTCTTCCCTCCTCCTGCAATGCTATTTACAACCTCTCTGGCTCCTCCAACACCCTCTTCTTCACCTCTCTGGCTCCTCTGCCACTCCCGTCCACCTCCATTGCCTCCTCTGTGGCTCTCCCCTCAGCAGCCTCTCTGGTTCATTTGCCACCTTCTTCATCTATCACTACGGCTCCTCTGCCCTTCACCTCCTCCTCCACTGCCTCCTCTCTGACACCCTCCTCTTCTTCCTCTCTGGGCATCTGCCCACTCCTTCTACATCTGCCCGTGTTTGTTCCCCTCTGACTCTTCCACAGAGTGTACCTCTATCCTGTACCCCGCCCCAGAAGTATTTCCAAGTGGCAAGCTGGTGAACGCTCACTCTGCTGGCAGAAACTCCTTTGACATCTGCCTCTTACTCTCTGAATGGGCTGATCTCTCCTCCTTTCTCCTTGCCTCTACATCTAAGCTTCTGTTCCTCTGGGATTTCCACTTGGAAACCTTTGACCAATGTTGGCCTTTCCGCATCCTTTGCAACTTGCTATCCCTCTCTATTCTTCCCTCTGGTCATACACACTCAGCCAGACACACCTTGGATGTTCTCATCTCCTCAGATGCCCCTCTCTGACCCTCTCACTACTCCACTTTCTTGGGCTGACCACTTTCTGTTTTCCTCTCACCTGAAGCTATCTGTCCCCCAGCGAAAACCTACCGTAGCACTGCCACTTTCCTTTCCATTCATTCGATCTATGAAGCGGGTGTCAGTTGCTGCTTTTGCCTCTTCTTTCTCGCCTCCTCCTACCCCCCTGAGGCTGACACTCACTCTGACACAGCCCTCCACAACCTTCATCTCTCTATCTCCAATGCTCCCAATATCATTGCCACTGTCATGGGAATCTATCAGAACCCTGCCTTTAAGTGCAATTCTTGGTATGATATAGACCTGGCCACCGCAAAACGCAAGTGTAGAGCTCCCGAGCAGAAAGGGAGGGGCTCTGACAAACTGGCCTGCTGCCTGCTCCAAAGGCAAAACAGACTCTCCATCTTCTCCAAGAAGAGGGTCCACATTCAATCTAGCATCTCAGCGGCCTCTGAAAGCAAGGCTAAACGTTTTAAAAGCTGCAGGGAGCTGGCCAATCTGACTGCAGTCTCTATCTCTCCTGTTCCTTCCGCAGTCATCTGCATGGCTCCTACTTCTCATTTCACCACTAAAATTCTGGACATTCTGTCCATGTTATCTTCCTCTCCTCATCTCTCTCTCTCTACATCTATCAGGCCCCCTCTGTACACCTGTCCCTCTTCTCTCCTTCTTTCCTCTCCCTTTCCTATAACACCTGATGATGATTCTAGACAAGTCCGATCTATGAAAGTTTCATCCAAACAGGTGCTCCACTGCTCCTCCAGAACCAGTAAAGACAACAATGTTTCCCTCAGTCCAGCCTTGGCCGATTTCTGAAATCATTCCTTTGCCACTGGAAATGTCCCCTCTCTTCTCAAGCACTCCATTGTGCACCCCATCCTTTTACTGATCCTTCCTTCCTGGACTATCACCCAATCTCTATCATTCCTTTCCTGGGCAAACTCTCCATGACCATCAGTCTGATTTATGATCGACCAGAGGCATGGAAACTGCTCTCCTGAACGTGTGTGAAGATATGCTCTCCAAACTTGACTCCAGTTCTCACTCTGTCCTCATCCTCCTTGATCACTGCTCTGTCTTTGACACAGCCAATCACACCACCTTGATCAACCGTCTGTGCCATGTACCTTGACATCACTGGTCATGCTCTGACTTGGCTGACCTCCTTCCTCCCATGTCCGATGTGGGTCCTTTCTCTCCATCACCTCTCTAACCTCTCATCCTGACT
Organism: Ambystoma mexicanum; assembly: GCF_040938575.1. Lineage (NCBI taxonomy): Eukaryota > Metazoa > Chordata > Amphibia > Caudata > Ambystomatidae > Ambystoma > Ambystoma mexicanum. Next base: position 1,353,710,070 of record NC_090931.1, read on the forward strand.
CTTCAGTGTCTGTCTGCCCCCCGTCCCCCTGATATCTACTTCTCCTCTAACTTTCAGTGTTATGCGAATGACACATAGCTCTCTTTCAGGCTACTCTCAGCCTCCTCTACCTCCTTGCTGAATCCTGACTGTCCATCTGCTATTCAGGGATGGTGCACCTCTAATGACCTCTGCCTTAATACCAGTAAGACAGAGATCCTTCTCATTGGGACCCATGCTCCTGCCTTTCATCTCTCCCTCTGGCTGCTGTCTTCGAACCCCTCTCCACACCATCATGTGATGCAAAAAACCTCAGCACCATCTTAAATTGCACTCTCTCCTTCTCTCCACACATCACATACCTTCTGGCCCACTTCCAGCTGCACCTCCTCAGATGTATCCTACCTTTTCTCACCTTCACCCAGAAGTTCACTGTCTCCAGAGCTCTGGTTCTCTCCAGGTTGGACTACTGCAACAGACTCTTTCTCAATCTTCCTAATGCTACTCTTCACCCTCATCAACTAATCCAGAACAGGTCTGCAAGACTTATCGGCCTCAAGACCATAGATTACATCCTTTTAGCTCTAAAATCTCTCCACTGGCTCCCGGTGGCCACAAGGATCATGTTAAAGACCCTCTGCATCATCCAAAATGCTTTCTGGGGATGTGGTCCTCTCTTTATCCAACACTCTCTTCATAAATACCTTCCTTCCAGTGCCCTCTGTTCAGCTATCTCAACCTCTCTGTGGGACAAACGTTTCTCCAGACAGCAGAGGGTGAATCTCCCTCCTCTGCAGGTGCCGCCCTCTGAAATGGCTTCCCTGCCCCTCTCAGACTTGAGCCACATCACATGAAGTTCAGGAAGCTACTCAAGACCTTCCTCTTCTTCCATCTCTCTCACTATCCTCTGATAATCTACCTGACAGATGGCATGGTTGCCCTCAGATTCCCAAAGGGTGCCACCCCCCACCCCTTGACCAGTCACCCTGCACTGCCTTCTAGCCTACCCTTCCGGTCTGGGACTGCACCTGTGTAGTCCTCTGTCATCCACGCCCTGACTGCACTTTCCCTACCTCTTCCCTGCACTTCTCCTCTAACCCTCTCCCCTGCACCTTCTCATTGCACTTGCACGATCTGAATGTCACAAGACCTACTAAGATTGTTTTGTCATCCCTCTGCCTCCCCTTCTTTGTCTTGTGGCACCTAGAAACACTTGTGCAAAGGCGTGTTATAAATACCACATCATATCATATTATGATTCCCTGATTGTCTGGCCCTGAGTGACGTCCAAGAACATGCACACCATGTGCTTGTTCACTGACTTCTAGATCCTGCACTTCTTGAACCCCTGAAGATCTGCACTTCACCATGCCAGGTTTTTTTATTTTTTATTTTCTTAAGATTACAAAAATCTCACAAAAAATCTAAATTCTTGTGTGTGTGTTTCCAAAGGTCACACCGACAAATGGATCTCACTCTCATGGCGTCCCTCCCCTACACTGATGCCAGTTGCATATACATACTTTAACTCCCCTTTTATAATATCAGACATTTTACAACAAAAGAATCTGCCAAATAAGACAAAAGCAATGTGCGGTAAAGAGTCTTCCAGAGTAAACAATGTAATCATTTAAATGTCCATTGTTTATATACCATATTAAACCAAAGTAAAACTAATTTCTGAAATAAAATTTATATAAATAGTAATTGAAAGTATATATATATATTTTTTTTAAGTGGACGAGGTTTAAAATAAAGGATGGCTATAGACTAAAGAAATCTCCAGGCATATAAATGCAGCCCCTATGACACAATTTCTCTTAATTATCAGTAATTCATAATTCACTATTCATGCTGTGTAGATGTCATTCGAGCCAACTTTGAACCATTGCAAACCTCTTTTATGTCTACAAGTTAGAATTTGGCTCAAATTGGCTAGACAACATATCTTGGTGGCTTAAAGCAGTAGCCTCCAATCACAGGTTGCCTTATTGCCGTTATTCAGCCTATAAGAGGCATACAGGAGGTTTGATACCCTGTAAAATGTCCAACTCTTTTCCTGGTCCTGTATGGGTTTTGTTAGATTGCACCAGAAGTAACTGAGCTGGCTCACAATTTTACATTGGGAACATTTAACACCTAATACACTTTCCTGTCCTCTTTCTTTTTCCACAGACAATTCCACACGACAATTACAAAAAGATATCGTTTCTTCGCCCTTCTTCCCTATATTGTGTGGATGTTTTTTCATGTATTATTTAGATGTCCCTTGTTATTTTTCCCTACTATAAGTGGTTTCTCATTTTTTAGGTTGTACCACATTTTTTAGTTAACAGACGTTTGGAAAAGGAATAGGATGGCAGCACACTTGTCAATACCCTGGAAAGTTGGTGACTTCATGCCAGAGGAAGAGGGGGTATGTTTCTGCTTGCAGGAAGAGGAGGAATTCCCTTTGAGAAAAGTGAAAGAGGTGGGAACGTGTCCTTTGCCTGGGTCCTGACTCAAGGACACGTGACATGCAGCACCACTGTGATTCCAAGGTGAAGAATGATGCATTGGGGGCAGGCTCAAAAAAATTAGGAGATGGAGATGAGGCAGTGATATTGGGTTTGCCCCATGAGCATTGAGGGTGATGGGTAAGGATGTGCGGTTGTGGAGCAGGGACGCATGATGACATAACCCTGGAAGGTTACAATGGTATCTTCATGCAGGATGTGGGGACATTTACTGAAATCACCGTGTAGGACGTTCTGGAAAATAATGCCTGACTTGTTTGGTCTACTTGAAAAGAAGAGGAAGTGGTCTCAACCCTACAGTGCGAGGGTGCAAAAGAGGAGATCCAGGAGGAGGAGAAGCATCAGGGAGCAGCAACCTGTAATAATGCCACAGGAGTCACTACCTGAGGGGGAGAATGTTGAGCAGGTGGTGGAGCATCACCATTAGTCTGCCAGTACTGAATGGGCAAGGAAGGCACAGGCACACCCAAGGAAATCTGTGCAGTTCCCTCAGTTTGAGAGATGTTATCTCTTGTTATGTCTCCCTGAATTTGCACCTTAGTTTCACACAATGGCACCAGGGCAGGTGAATCACTTGAAGAGATGGACTGCCATTGATAGCTTTTTCCTGCCTCCTCGAATGCATGTACATTTCTTCCACAATAGAGCTATCTGTGCTAAGTCTTCATCTCCTCTTCCCCGTGCCTGAGTGTACATGAACCATCCATTCAGTACAAGATGGAGACTGACAGCCTGCTATCTTCTGCCCTCCTGAATGTCTGAAACATCTGCGCACCATGAGTCATGTGAGCATGCCAACAACAGCACAATGTGCACAAAGAGTCTCTGCTCCGCCCTGCACCCATGTATCCCCCAGGGGCACCTGCAGAGAACCCTGAATTGAAGAAATATTTAATTGCTTCATGACTCTCTGTCAGCAACTGTGCTTCTCCCTAGGGCAACTGCACAGTTCAATCACACTAAAATGTATCTCCTCCCTCTCTGGGTGTCTGTAAACTCCTCACACATCAAGCGTCATATACGTGTATCAACACACTAGCACAAGCAGTGCTATGGACTTCTCTGCTCCTCACTGCACCCGACTGGCTCCCTTAGGGATGTGTGCAATGTGTTCACTCACTTCTAGACTCTGTAGGTCATGTCTCCGAAGGTCTATCACTTTATCCTGCCAAGTGTCACTGTTTAATTTTTCTCTCCAGACCCCAAATACGTCTCACAAGCATTAAAATGCCTTCGGCATGTATCCCATACACCCGACCCGCAAGCTGATCTCCCCCTCAGGGATTGCCTCCTTCTAAACTGATGTCACCTTTGTATTTAACACAGTATCAGCTATTAACGTTATTTTAATCTGCCTCACCCAAACCCTCACACCATCATCTCCTCTCCCAATGGTTCCTTCCACTCGGCTACCATTAATTGTCACTTTCCCAAATTTCCCAAGGCTGCCTCCACAAAATGCTACAGTCTATCTGAAAGCTGCACATGACTGCATGAAGTTCAACCCCATAGTAAAGCGAACGAGTTTAAACTTGGGTCAACTCTGGAATAGTTCGTGATTGGCAGGTTCCTTCAGTGGGTGGCAGGACTTCCAGCACAGAGTGGCACTACACGCAGCGAGGAGGTTGCCTTAATGTGGGGACGTGGTTCTTAATATTTACCTCACTGACTGCTATCAGGGTTCTGCTCCCCCAGCCGCCTGCCCCAACCCCTTTCTCATCTCCACCGTCTCTCCTCAACTCTCATGGTCTTCCTGTGTACACCCATTTTGGTTAGTGGACATAACACACCATCTGTAGTAGACACAACACACATATATTACAGAACACATACATAACACATCTGATTTGATCACAATCGGTATATGGCTCAAGCAAGAGTCACATGTAGTGTTCACACATGTATGCAATGATGCCACTCACATGTGGCAACACTGTATTTAGAGCCCCTCAACCTCAATACGAAGTGATATAAACTTTATTTGTACTTTGGAATTTGTCAGAAGGAATGGATTAGAGTTGTATAAATAAGAGTGGGGGGTATTTAATATTTTTGAAACCAGTATTATTCTTTACAAACTTGACCATAAAAAAAAACATTCTTTTGATGTCATCATTCATGTTCCTTTCTCTGTCATCATATATTATGTGTATTGGGTAAACTTAGACATGTTTAGTCTGAAATTCGTAGGATGGTACTTAAGTGTGAGTGATGAAAAATGTTAATAGAATGTATCTACGTTTTATTTATTTTTTAATGTAATATTTTATTGGTTTTGTAACATACAAACTGTGGTCCTCACCGGACCAAAAACACAAAACAAACTAAAACAATGATGTCGTACAGTGGTACACTCAAACAAGCAAATCATACAAAATCGCAATAGAGTTGCTATACTACGAAGAAGGATCCCCTGTTGCCAGCACGTTCTACGTATAGGGGTGTCCCGTCAAGACTGGTTACATGCCTCACACCTCGTCTTCCCATTGACGCCATATCTTGTCCGCCTTATCGGGGCAGCCTCGGCTTTTAAACACTCTCCTTTCTATGGCAATGCAAATCTGTACATCAGTGATCCACTGGTTTATTTGCGGCGCACCCCATAATTGTGCTATATTCCTTTTAGCAACTGCAGTAGTTGTCATAAAGCAAAGTTTTTCATACCTTGACAAGTCAATTTCACTGTCCGCTGTATCTACGTTTTAGACTAGGACAGTGAATAGCCAGAGCTCTAGGGGGTAAACTGGGACTATTAAGACATCCCCATTTGAGTGATTTGCCTATTAGCTGTAAAACATGTTTATTCTCTTTTCTGTATTGAGCATGGCTGTATTATTATTATTATTATTATTATTATTATTATTATTATTAAGTATTCTATATTATAAGTCTTATAGGAAATGTTATATGTATATGTATGTCTATGAAAGAATGCTTATTTGGTTGATTAATTGATTAATTGATTGCTATTTGCTGTAACTAATACCTTATTTATGAGAATGTGTGTTAAATGTGTAAAGTTTGAATTTTCTTAAAACTGTATCACATTAGAACAAATAAATAAATGATGTGTTTTGCCATTCAGCTCTTAAAATTATTATTCCCTCATTCCCTCTCTCCCGCAGGCTTTCACCGGAAATACAAATGCAGACAGCGTTGTGCAGCATAAACTACAGCACACGGAGAAAGCAAGGTTCCTGCGCTTTCTTCCCCGGAAGTGGAATGTTAACGGCAAGATAGGAATGAGAATAGAAGTCTATGGATGTACATACAGTAAGTACTCAGCAAGATGTTGTATCACCATCTCACTGTAATGCATTCGTATGATGGCAGCTTCCTAAAGCATGGAGCCAGCTGGGAAGCAATGGAGCTCTGTGAAAAGGGGGCCACCCAGGCAGGGGTGGACTGGGAGTCAAAAGAGGCCCAGGAAATCATTTTAAAAAGTGGCCCCATATTACACATTTTCAGCAAGCCCAACCCTTTTCCTATGGGAAAAATAGGAAATACTACACAAAAGATAGCCAGGGTGCAGAGGGCTACCAGGAAATCTCCAGAGTTCCCTATAGGCCAGTCAACCCCGGCACCAAGGTGGTTCTAAGTAGGGAGCGGGGGCTTGGAGGTTTTCAGCACAGGTTTATATTTATCTCAAATAAGGTTAAGTCTTTGCTAAGACCTCCAGGCGTCCAGTGGGCCGTGTTCCACTTGCAGCACTGACATTCGTAGATAGAGTTCCAAAAATTCTCTTTTCTGAATATGTTTCAATGTTTCTTTCAAAAAGCATTTCCTATAGCTTTTACTCTCCCTTAATAATGATGTTTCTTTCGCATTTGTAATCTGTTAATAACTTGTTTAGTGTCAGCACAAACATAGCTCGGGGCACAGAAGTGCTGTACGCGTTGGCCAGCCCTTTCATGCTTTGGTCCTGGTGGCTGCGAGGTCAGTGGCATCTATCAAAGTGAAGAAGCACTTCCCGGCGTTTGTTCTCTTCCTTAAAAAGGGAACTGCGTCTTTTTTTAATGTCATTGACATTGTTTTTATTGTTGGGAAGATATTTGTTCACATTTGTAACCTCTTTATACATTGTATTGTTTATTTTTATTTCATCTTCATTTTAATTCAATTTAAACAATGTGCTTACTGAGAAACTGCTTGGCTGCTTTTAATATACAGCGCTGCTTTGTCCATCAAGATTAGGACATGCTAAATCATATTTATTTATTTATTTATGTATTTATGTATTTATATTGCAATTTATTTATTTTGCACTTTGTATAGCGCACCCAGCCAGGAGGCATCTGGCCATAAGTTTGCATTATATACTGGAATTTATATAGTGTCATCTCTGACATTATCAGTATTATTTATGTATAGCTCGGCAACAACATAGCGCTGTAGACAACAGCATGCCCTTTTCCTGATTTGGTCCAGTAAGAGAAACGGGTGGCTGGGAGGTTAGTGGGATACAGAGAGGTGGAGAGGGAGGATAACGGGAAATTATCTATTTTTCTTTGTTTCAGTGTTGAGGCAAGGCGGACTGGAAAAACAATGCTCTGCTGTGGAAAAGCATGTTAATATTCTGAAAATGTTTGTTTGCTAAAGTGCTGATGCAAGTCAGATCTCGCTGGCTGTGTTTTACATTGTGCAAGCAGTTGGTAAATCTCAAGGTCCTTTTTTAATAAATGTGGTGCTTTCAGGGGACATGAATGGGGACAACAACATTTGCACTTACCTTTGGGTTGGTAACTTACATGCAATTTTAAACATTCAAAATGTGGAGAGGAAAAGGAAACATAAACTCACGGCAAACTCATTGTTACTCTTTAATGTTCCTCTCTGCGTGAAAAAGTAAACACTGCCTGCAAGTTACTCTTTACAGAAGTTGTTTAATAATGGACTCCATTGGAATCTAATAAACACACAAGGGGATTGGGGAGAGTATCAACTCTGCACAAAATCCCAAACGTTTTCACACAATGTTATAATCATAACTGTCTTTTATAATGCACTTAATACCAGAGATTGGTTTCTAAGCGCAGCACCGGAATGCAAACCTGTGTTTCGCTGCGTTGTCTTGCTTTCAAGACAAATGTGTTGCCCCTGAGCTATCCCCCACCCACTTTCTTCAGGACCTCTGGTGATTCAACGGACAACAGTACAGCTACACCCGAGATTTCGCTTAGATGAACGAAGATAGAGGGAGTCTTGATAACAGGAAGACACAGGCCATCCTGCATTTCGATTGGGCACTACCCTTGGCCCATGCTTGGGCGCAGAGACTATTGCTGTCCCAGTAATAAGCAATCCATAAGAAGCTGTACTGGTGCCCATTGAAGCACAAGAGGTCCTGAAGAAAGTGGCCATGCTAATGTGTACCACTGAAACTGATTGGCCAAGACCACTGAGGGATTCCCCAATAGCAATGAGACACCCTGAGTTTTTGTTTTTGAAGATTTTGGAGTAAAAAAAACTAGGACAATTAACGCATACAAGGCTCCTGCTGTAACTCAGTACATTGGGCACAGCACAAAGTATCTCATTGTTACTTTTAACAATTTCTTTAGCAATAGGGTCAGCCTCTATATGGCCCCTCACCCTACATAGGTGGCTCACTACCGGCACCTAGAGATTTTCACCACGCTGATAGTACAGTTATTATGGTTTGAGTGTTATTTAGTTTGAATGCACATATATGGTAAATATTAACCAGTTAACCTAATTCCTATGGAATCCGCCTGGTCTTTTGCTGGCATAAAACAAAGGCGTAGTGCCTAGGAATCCACATGTTTCACACTGTATGAAAATATCATGCAGGCCTAAAATGGAACGCACTGACAACACAGTGGAGATCAGTAAGGAAAATATCTTTTCTCTGCTCCTTGCTCCTGCTATGGCTTGTCAGAGCAGGAAATGGGCAGAGCGGGAAATGGAGAGGTTAAGGTATTAAGCCTTGCTTTTACGTCACCATTCACCACTACGCTCCATATAACATAGGGTGTATGGGTAAAGAAATATGTAATATTCTATCGGTATTATTTTGCCAGGAGAGGAATGCAAACTTTTTCCAGCTTATTTTTTCACTTCATGAGATTTTAAGTACATTTCAAGGCAGGCCTGGACAGGTCTGTAAGGCAATGGGCCTCATTACGAGTATGGACGTAGCCATGGTGCTGGCTGCCTCCATACCAGGTTCCATTACCGGGTTCTGAGAATGAGGAATTACCAGGTCATTCCGACCTTGGAGGACCCGGTAATTCCTCCTTCACAGAACCATTCCCCATTCCCATTTGAGCCCCCATAGGGCTCAATGTGAATGGGAATGGAGCTAATAACGGGCCCGTTAATAACGGGCCCGTTATTAGCTCCTTGGTCCCCTCGTGGGACCCGGAAAGGACGTCTGGTTTTACCAGACGTCTGTTCCGGGTCCCTCAAGGGAACCTCAGAATAGGGCATCCCGTAATGAAGGGTGCCGGTCCTGTACCGGCACCCTTCATTACAGGACCGCCAGGGTCGTAATGAGGCCCATAGTGTCCAAGCAAACAAATTGTCATTGTTAAATATTCTGCCCATTTGACACTTGGGTAATGGATAGATAAGGAAAATGCACGCCACATTTTTCCTAGTTAATTTGTCCTATATTTAAATCAAATTAGATTACTGCTAATATGTTTACATCAACAATCCAATTAATTAATCCAAATACCTAGTTAACATCACCACTCCCTTCTATGAAGTAGTCGTCAAGTGCTCCAAGCTTTTACAAACTTTTGCCAATAGGTTTTGTGTAAAAGAGGCTTTCAATCTTTCTGAAAAATAGTAACTGTTTTCCTAACCACTTTTTTGACCAATGTAACAAGCCCCAGGTGCATTATGTTCCAATACATGCCAAAATATGTCTCCCATGTAATGACCAGTATTATTGTATAACTCAATCAATATGTATTTAATCGTATTTTGCCATTAAGTTAGCAACATTTAAAAACATGTATTTCATGTATTTCATAGAATTCACGTTGAAAACAGTTTTAACAAACAAGTTATGTATAAAAACCTGATCATTACAATTATTGATATAAAACATACCTTCCGTGCAAGTAGACCCTTTGCAAAACAGAGAAACAATGACAAATTAACAGAACATGAACCAAATGTTTTCTGTTCTTTACCAGGGGAGTCACCAATCACGATTACCCTGAAATTCCCTTTATGATTAGCAGAAAATCCCACATGTGCTTTTAAAAAATAAGTACAAATTCTTAAGTGGGCTGACACATTCAAACTGAACACCTCCGATTCAGCGTATAAGGTGTTACCGGGTGTACCTTGAGGGGGGCCTGATAATTGAGACAGGAATTTCTTTTGCAACCCCTCCAGGACTAGACAGTTTCGAAACAACCCCTGATTTTGTTGCCAAAAAAATCATGGAACATACCTTTGCCTTATATACCTCTTGACACTTGTTCAATCGAAATGGTACAATCTTGAAATTGAATCTTAAGAAGCCATGTAATCCTTAATAATGCCCTTTCATCTGTCTTCTGAATATTATTGGTCCCAAGCACTGCTCTTTGAAAAGAGTAGGCTGAAATAAAAATGATACTACCACCTCATTTCTGCATTCATTTAATACCAACTTCACCCATTTCCCAAACACCATATTTTTTGTTTTCATCATATTTAATTTCATACTTTTTTCCGCTCAAATAGTCATTTGTGTACAGCAGGCCCTGCTGTAGGCCTACCAGGGTTAAGTTCAAAATAACTGTGTCATCTGCATAAAGAAGCATACTATAAAAAGTACCCTTCAGAGAGGGTGTATTAACTTTCTTAAGCAAAGTACTAGAGTCAAAGTCTGAAAGGAATACATTGGGGAAAACTGACATCCCTGCTTTTCACCCTTAATGTCTGTGAAAATCAATGTATATTTTTTGCAGTTTTGTAATTCAGACAGACACTGAGATGTCTGGGTATCACCGTTGGATAAGATTTGATAAAACATTATAATATAAATGATGCCGCAAGATGTTTCTATCAATCAAATCAAATGCTTTCTCCAAATATAAAACAAAATCCACAAATAATGTCCCTCCCTTAACCTTACTGTATATCTGCATGATGGGACTCAGATTGAAGCAATGGTCCGCTGTACTAAGCCCTCCCCTGAAACCCGCTTGAAGGGCTTCAAGATATTGTTACCTTGAGCTGACTCTGCCAGTCTGAGCAACAAACGTTTGGAGAATATGTCCACTAAGGATATTGGCCGATAACCGTGGGGGGCTGGTGGTCGAAGGACTGCTTTTCCAAGGAGGTGGCATAATGCCCATCTCGACAATTGCATTAAACATAAAAGAATTTGATGTAATTCCAAAATGGGTCCCTCTCTGGAGGATCCCATTGTTTCTCAGCACTTTTTGTTGTTGTCTCTTAGCAATTTGTTATGCCTCTTTTGGCTAGCCGTGTACACATCACTCAGTAATGCCTGGTTCAATTTTCATTAGAGATTCTACATTCTGCACTAAAACATGGGCATCCCTTTCTATGACATGGGCCATATGCCAGGGTTCCTCCAGGGCAAGTAAAGACTGAAACAGCAAAGTCATTCAAAAAGGAGCATACATCAAGTAGGAATTAATGCAGTTTATTTAGGCCCAGACGCAGCTGGAACAGTAATGAGTGAAGAGCGCTGTCAACGCCACTCACTGCCGGCACACATTTTTTACACAAATGATATAATTAGCACACACAGAGTTGAAACATTTGTTAGATCATCCTACAAAGCTGATTGGTGGCATCATGTCAGCTTTCTATATCTAAGCATACATTTAATAGTTGTAATTGGTTGATTTATACAAGTACAGTGTAGAGGAGGAGCAAAGTGCCTCTACCGGACGTCCCACCCCCAATTTGCCTATATGTTAGAAAGCAGAAATTGTGACATGTGCAACACCAGTGATGATACCTCTCCCCCGCAGAGTCCTTGAAACAAGGTTTCCATTGAGGAAACCCAATATGATGTACCTGCAGAGAAATGACAGCCTTCTGAAGGAAGTTCCGGAAGAAGTGTGAAGATGAATGAAAGAGAAGACTGGTGACATCACATGAAGCAGAAATGACGCACCCAGAAGAGATACCAATGAAGACAGTATATAAACGTTATAGATCCTGATGGTGAAGTAAAGAATTGAGTAACACTTTGTGAGTAAAATGAAGATTGCACGTGTGGAGAGCACTGCAGAAAATTCTAGCATTTTTATAATTGTACAGATGCTGTAACACAAGCAGACTAGGGGACTCATTACGAGAATGGAGGTAATGAAAAAAGGAAGGCGGAATGGTAATACCGGCATCGTTAACCGGTCCGAGGCATTACAACCCGACAACCCGCCAATACCGGCACCACCCGTACCGTGCCCCCTCATACTGGCATGGGCGCGTACACGCGCCCCTTCTGGGAGTAAATACCAGGATGCCGGTAATAGGAGGACATCACAACCCACGCATGCATGCAAATACCGACATCCCGAAGGCGGTAATTAGGGCCTGCACGATGGTGGCCATACAGGCATCGCAGACCACCCGTAAACAGCAATCAGCAATCAAGCCAACTGCCACAGGTGCACACAATCACCACAGGTGGAGTCAATGGAGCCTGGCCCAATATAAAATGAGCACACCCACACGCCACATCCCTTCTTACACCAAAATGATACCACTAACTGTTGCAATCATGGCACTGGAGGACATGCCTATACTGCTACAACTACAGCAACATCAGCAACTACAACAAAAACTACAGCAGCAACAACAGGCAGCACAGAGGAGACACAGGAGAAGGAGGGTGAGACAGGCCCAGCAATTACCACCAGTGCAGCCAGTAGTACCTTGTAGGCAGCCACCAATCCGTCGCATCAGACCCAGTCCATTCAATCTAACCCCTGTGCAGATCCATACACTGTACCGGTTGGACCGGGACACCATCACCACCATAGTGGACATGATAGGCAACGACATTGCCAGCCTCATAGAAATACGCACTGCCATCCCCCTGCTACTAAAGGTGTTGTCTGTGCTCCACTTCCTGGCCACAGGCACCTACCAGCACACAGTGGGGCAGCTGCATGGCATTTCACAACCACTATTTTCACGCATGCTGAGACAAGTGCTGGATGCCCTCCTGAAGCACGCTAGCACCCACATATCCCTACCACGGACTGTCCAGGAGATAGCCGACACCAAAGTAGGCTTCCATGCACTGGCAGGCATGCCCAATTGTGTTGGTGCCCTGGACTGCACACATGTAGAATTGGTAGTCCCCCATGCCGTAGAGGCGTGTACCGCAATCGCAAGCAATACCACTCCATCAATGTGCAGATGGTATGTGACTCCAGCAAGATCATCACACATTGCTGTGCCTGATTTCCCAGATGAACACATGATGCCATGAACTGCGTAACTCCACGCTACCCTGTCACATGGAACGACATGCTGGACCACGTGCCTGGTTGCTAGGTGAGTTGCCTGACTGGCCCATGGCAGTGCTTTGGGGTAGTGATGTGTTGGGATGCATACTCCACCTGGGTGGGAAGGGGGGATTATATACTCCACCTGGGTGGGAAGGGGGGAAGCATACTCCACCTGGGTGGGAAGTGGGGGGATGCATACTCCACCTGGGTGGGAATGGACGGTGAGTGGACAATGCACGCAGAGCTAAACACTCCTGACCTGAACCTCCCAACCCCAACATGACACATCAAAGGCACACATTTGACCAATTACGTAAATTAATGACAACATGTAAGACGCACAACCTGGCCACCATGGGTATGCCAAGCAATGCATGACTAAACAGGATTCCAACTGTGCCAATGTGGCTAGTGTGACCATGCACAGTGTAGTATACACAGCAGAAATGGGATGCAAAACATCGTCCAACAACCACAGTACATCCGCATCAGCATGCATGATTTCACCCTGCATCATCTGTACAACGCCATCCAGACTACCACACCATATTGCAGTATAGAATGCATCTAAACAATGTTTGTGCATACATACAGGGACATGTGCAGGTCGACAGCAAAAAGCTACGGCCATGACTATGTATCCTGAAGGTGGCAGCTCAGAGTGACTCACATAGACCTATCTGTATTCGCTTGCAGGTGATGGAGGATATCCCTTGAAGTCGTGGCTACTTATCCCTGTGTGGAACCCGCGGAACAGCCATGAAGAGGAGTACATTTGGGTACATACCCGTGTTGTGATTGAGCAGACCTTTGGCCTGTTGAAGGTGCGCTTCCGCTACCTAAGCAGGTCTAGTGGAGCACTCCTCTATGCGCCTGAGAAGGTGGCAAAGATCACCATGGCCTGTGTGATGCTGCACAACATGTTTGTCCAGAGAAATTTACCACTGCCACCTGACATTGACATGCATGCACCGGGTGAGGATGATGAGGATGAAGATGGAGAGGAAGCAGTACCCCTGCCAGTACGTGATGCACAGGATGGCCGTGCAGCATGCCAATCAGTGATTGACAAATACTTCTAACCCACAGGGACGTTGATAGATATGTGTCAGTAACACATTGTACACTGTGTCCATGTGGACATGCAAACAGGGAATGTGTGGAGTTGGGCGCTGTACACCGTCATTAATTAAATGGATACACACAAAATGAACTGTGGCCAGCCATTGATTTTTTTTTAACACAACGGGTGTATTGATTTCAACCGGAGTAAGTGCAACCCCCCCAATCCCCCAGTAAACTCCCAAAATCCCCCAGTGAACTCACTAAACCCCCCAGTGAACTCCCAAAACCCTCTAATGAACTCCCAAAACCCCCTGGTGAACTCCCAAAACCCCCAACAAACTCCCAAAACCCCCCCAATGAACTCCAAAAAAAACCCAATGGACTCCCCCTAATTCACCCGTTCACCACCTACACCATCGGAGCCACTCCCATAGTTCCCCAACACTATTTCCTGGACTTTTATATGTCCGGGGGCAGCATTTCAGGGTGCCTCACACTACGTCTTGTTAGACGCACAGGGCTGGAGGGTGCAGAGGAAGTGGGTGCAGAGGAAGCGGGTGTGGTGGATGGGGTGGAAGCCGTGGGGATTTCAATGGCTCGTGCAGGTTGGAAGTGAGGACCTGCGTGATGGCCCCCAGACTGTCTCTCATCAACGATGCCGAGGCATTGACGGCGGCAGTGTTCGCTGCTATGGCAGCTGTGGTTGCAGCTATGGCCTATGCTAGCCCACGCCTCTTGTCCTCCCCATCGACGACATATTGTCTGAGTGTCATGACCCATAGAACTTGCCCTTTCTGGACCTCCTGGTCCTTATCGCGCCGGGGCTTGTATTCCTTGTTACTCCCAACATGGCCGCAACAAGCGACTTGCCTCACACCAGCTTTCACGTCTCACACGGCACGTCCTATAAATTGGCCAAGCCCCCACGGCCCCACGCGTCTCAACGCTATCATTAGGTAGTGACTTGACGTGTGTGCTGTTCGGCGAATCTTCTATCCAAGATCCGTGTTTCCTTCCTCCTTCCTTCTCCTTTTCCCTCTATTCGACTCCTGGAATCCCCATACATAGCGACCGCTACCTACTTTCCTGGACATCCTGGAACAGCGGCCTTCCCGGAACTCTGAACACGCTCTGCAGCCGGACGAGACTTGAGTGAGTCTATACAAGATCTGATCCGTCCACAAGAGGAATCCTCCCGCGGAACAGAGCAAGAAGCGATCCCAGGTGAGACGGGGGAGATTTACGACAGTTTGAGACATGAAATGACCGACACAGATACTGCTATGGAGAAAGCAATCCGGGACCTTATCCGTGGCATGCAAGAGCTCACAATTGAAGTACAGAACTTAAAGCAGCTAGTTTTGTCTCAAGACCCTGCTAACAAGGACAGTGTGTTGCTTGGTGGAGTAGGTGACAAATAAGATGGATCGGCAAAATCCTTACGTGGATTCCTGGATTCCTGCTTGGTGCATTTTACCTTTAAGCCCTATTATTTCTCAACTTCTAGGGCGAAGGTGGGCTTCATTATCTCGCACCTCACAGGGAACGCGTTAACCTGGGCTACGCCCTTAGTCAACTCAGGGGATGCCCTCCTGTATGATTATGATGGATTCATTCAGGCACTCAAGACTATGTTCGACTGCCCAGAACAGGTTTTTAGTGCTCAAGAACGCTTACTTGATTTCCGACAGGGTACCCAGGATATGCTAACATACGTTACTAGATTCAAACAACTGGTTAAGGAAGCGGATTGGTCCTCTGAAGCAAGTTTCACTCTATTTCGCAGGGGTCTAAACGAGGACATTAAGGATGAATTAGTCCAGGTGGCTCGTCCTAGGTCCTTCCAGGCTCTTATGCATCTAGCCCTGCAGATAGACTTTCAAATCCAGGAAAGAAAGGCTGAAAGAAGAAAGACCAAGACACCTTTTCAAAAGAATTCACTTGAGACCTCTGTTAAAATCGATTCTGACCCAACCCCTGACACAGATCCGGAACCCATGCAATTCGGAGCCTTCCGTGGGCCTATTTCTCCTCAAGAAAGGATGACAAGGATCCACACAGGCCTGTGCATGTATTGTGCCTCGTATAAACATCTTGTTAGAGAATGCCCTCTAGCCCCTCCATGGCGTTCGGGAAACGCCATCTCCCGATCCTAGATGGAGCGAGGTGTCGGGAGAGAGATGTTCACTCCACATCAATTCCATCCTTGAACTCTCCTGGACAAAATAATTTGGTGATACTACAGGCCTTCCTCTCGCCCTCCAAAGACAAGACCTATCCCATTCTGGCCTTGGTGGACTGCAGAGCTATGGGAAATTTCATTGATCAAGACTGGGTTGTTAGTCATCATATTCCGTACGAGACACGAAACACCATGCAGCCGGTGGAAGCAATTGACGGAAGAACCCTCTCTTCAGGACCCATAAGCCTGCAGACTAAAGAGATCCAACTTTCCATAAATCATCATCCAGAGCGGATTACATTCGATATCATTAAGTCAGCCCATTACTCCATGGTTTTGGGTATGCCCTGGTTACAAAAGCACAATCCGTATATCAATTGGACAGCAGGATCATTATTCCTGGGCTCAGAGTTCTGTATGTCCCACTGTATATCCCTGGACCTTTCCTCGATAACTCCTAAAGAACCTCCTAGAGACCAAGAAACACCATTCATGGTTTCCAATATCATACAAGTTCCAGAGTCCTATCAGGAGTATGCTGATGTATTTTCGACCGCCATAGTCCAAGCCTTACCCCCTCACAGGCCTGAAGACTGTGCCATAGATACAGATCCTTCAGCTGTAATTCCCTTCGGCCGAATGTTCATCCTTTCCGAACCTGAGGAAAGGCCCTTCGGGAATACCTCGACACCAATCTTGAAAACGGCACCATAAGACCCTCGAAATCTCCAGGGGGTGCTTCGTTGTTCTTCATTCTCAAGAAGGACACCAAGGAACTCAGAGCTTGCCTCGACTATCGAGGCTTAAACCAATGCACCCTCAAAGATTGATACCCACTGCCCCTGATTTCGGATGTCCTGGAAGCTGTGAGAGGAGCCGTAATTTTCACGAAGCTGGATCTCCGGGGTGCCTACCATTTAATTTGAGTCCGGGAAGGGGACGAATGGAAGACAGCCTTTAGAACACCCTTTGGTCACTTTGAATACCTAGTCATGCCTTTTGGACTAGCCAATGCTCCCGCAGTCTTTCAGCATTTTATGGACAGGGTGTTCTCTGATATGTTGTTCCTCTTCGTCATAGTCTATCTGGATGACATATTGATTTTTTCCAAAGATCCTTTAAGACATGAAAAACACATAAAGGCAGTACTACAACGACTTCGTGAAAACAAACTGTTAGCCAAACCCGAAAAATGCTTGTTCCACGTTACTTCTGTTCACTACCTAGGATTCATCCTTAGCCCAGAAGGAATTGGCATGGACCCTTCGAAGGTAAAGACCATACTGGCTTGGCCCGCTCCCACTTCTGTGAAACAGGTGCAATCCTTCCTGGGGCTCGCCAACTTCTACCAGAAGTTTATTTCTACCTTTTCTGAGATTGTTCAGCCAATCGTAGCTCTATTGAAGAAGGACACCCCCTTTACCTGGTCTACATCACAAGATAAAGCATTCCAATGATTGAAGACAGAGTTCACTCAAGCCCCCATCCTGACCCAGCCCGACACAAATCGCCCATTTCTAGTGGAAACGGATGCCTCTAACTACGTCATAGGGGCGGTCTTGAAACAGGAACTTGAGGATGGACTGGAACACCCCATTGCTTACCTTTCAAGAACCCTGACCCCCAGTGAGACTCACTATTCTGTCTTGGAAAAGGAACTCTTGGCCATCCGCCAAGCCTTCACTGAATGGCGACACCTACTTCTGGGTGCTAGATATCCAGTTCAGGTCCGCACAGATCATCGGAATCTCCAAATCCTACAGTCATTGGAGTGCAGGAACAGTCGTCAGGCTCGTTGGGCCTACTTCTTTGCCCAGTACCAGTTTCAAATCACTCACGTTCCCGGATCACAAAACCAAAACATGATTGCTGATGCCTTATCTCGACGTCCAGACTACGCAGCCACTGAGGACAAGGCCTATCCTAAGATGTTTCCCCAAACTATCTTTGTAGCTCAAGCAATCAACCTCCTGGAAGAAAACCGAGTGCAAACCCAGTCCTCTGACCTCTGGAAGGAAATTTCAAGGAAGAATCCATGGAATCTAAGAGTTAATGAAGAATATCTATTCAAGGACAATGCACTGGTCATTCCTACGCAGAAATTACAACACAAGGTAATAAACCTCTGCCATGATACCCCTCACTCCGGTCATCGTGGTATAACTAACACCCTCCGTCTTATACAAAGACAGTTTTGGTGGCCTCAAATGAAGACCGACGTACAACAGTACGTCAAGGCTTGTACTGTCTGCAGCCAAAACAAACATGATAACAAGAGACCGGTGGGTCTTATACTGCAACCATCGCTGCCAACAAGACCATGGGAGTTTATTGCTACAGATTTCATTGTGGAGTTACCACCTTCCCGAGGGTACACGACCATCATGGTAACCATAGACTTGTTCACCCATATGGCTCATTTCACACCTTTGTATAAACTACCATCCTCCTCAGAACTTGCTGGAATCTTCCTGGAACATATTTTCCGTCTCCATGGACTTCCTTCCAAGATCATAACGGACCGAGGACCACAATATGTCTCATAATTCTTGAAACATCTCTGTCGTATTCTGGGGATCCAACGCGTTCTCTCATCAGGTTATCACCCACAAACCAACGGAGCCACGGAACGTGTAAATCAAACTCTGGAGCAATATCTTTGTTGTTTTGCCACCAAGGTTCAGGATGACTGATCTCTCCTCATACCCCTGGCCGAGTTTGCCTACAACAATTCCGATCACTCAGCACTCAAGGTCAGCCCTTTCTATTGCAGTCAAGGTTTTCACTCATCCGTTTTACCTTCTGTTCTTCCACATCCCACTCCAGTACCTTCTCTGGACTCTTGTATACAGACTCTCATCAACATTCACAAGGAAGCCAAGGAGCAATTGAAAGAGGCTCAAACACGCACTAAGCTCTATGTGGATTCCAAGAGAAGACCAGCGCCCTCTTATTCTGTTGGTGATCAAGTCTGGTTGTCCTCGAAACTATTACCCCGACATCTATGAACAAACAAATTGGCTCCTCGGTACTATGGACCATTTTCCATAAAGAAAACCATCAATCCTGTCTCATTCCGACTCAAGCTACCCGATTCCTGGAAGAAAATACACCCAGTCTTTCACACCTCCCTATTGAAACCTTACATCAAATCCTCCTGAAAATCCTGCAGACCCAGTCCTGTTGTTGTGAATGATCAGCTAGAATATGAAGTGTCCCAAATATGCGATTCCAGGTATAAACAGGGTCAACTTCAATACTTGGTTAAATGGAAAGGATACCCTCCTAGCTAGAGAACCTGGGAACCAGTTTCTAACTTAAATACCCCTCGACTGCTTAGAAGATTCCATCTCATACACCCGGGCAAACATGGTGGAACAGGTCTTTGGAGGAGGCATGCTGTCAAGACCCATAGAAATGGCCCTTTCTGGGCCTCCTGGTCCTTATCGCGCCGGGGCTTGTATTCCTTGTTACTCCCAACATGGCCGCAACAAGTGACTTGCCTCACACCAGCTTTCACATCGCACACGGCACGTCCTATAAATTGGCCACGGCCCGGCGCGTCTCAATGCTATCATTAGGTAGTGACTTGACGTGTGTGTGCTGTTCGGCGAATCTTCTATCCAAGATCCTGGTTTCCTTCCTCCTTCCGTCTCCCTTTCCCTCTATTCGACTCCTGGAATCCCCATTAATAGCGACCGCTACCTACTTTCCTGGACATCCTGGAACAGCAGCCTTCCCGGAACTCTGAACGCGCTCTGCAGCCGGACGAGACTCGAGCGAGTCTATTCAAGACCCGATCCATCCACAAGAAGAATCCTCCCGCGGAACAGAGCAAGAAGCGATCCCAGGTGAGACGGGGGGAGATTTACGACACTGAGCAGGTCCAACATAGAGTCCTGTCTGGCCTCTACCCTCGGTAGCCGTGCTTCGAGGTGGTTGGTGGGAGCAGCAGTGGTTGAGGGTGCTGTGGCCGGGCCTGCAATGGCAGTGCTGTCCTCTGGGAGGCTGCTGAGGTCAGAATCATGCAGCACTGTTGCAGGTGGATGAGGGCAGAATGTGGGGTGGGGGGTGGACACAGGGCTTGGGGAGCATGTACATGGCACATGGGTCAATCCATCCTGGTCCACATACTCCTCCACTGCGGTAGCAGTGTTGCTCAGTGGGTCGACAGCCTCGCCCTCCACTGGTGTACCCATCTCAGTGTCGACTGTGTCAGGCTCCCTGGGTGTTGGTGTGGGCTGCAAGGCTGCCCCGGAGGTGGTGTTGTCGGTGGCTGTTGACTTTGTCCGGGAGGTGGATGCCCCTGCGGTTGGATCCTAGCTGGCATCTTCTCCATCAGTGGCTGGGGGGTAGAAGAGATGCAGGGCATCAGTGATGGTGTTACATGCTAGATGCATTACATGGTGCTGTGGAGTATTACTGTTATCATGCATTCATATCTTACAGGTGTGTCACACAGGGTAGTATGAAAGGGGCATTTTGGCATTTGATGCATGGCAGGTGGCATGCCGTTGTGTTGGGATTTGTGTGATGTATTACATGGGCACGGTCCATGTGTGTTGGTTGTGTGTTGGTAATGAGATTGGCACTCAGTATGCATTTCAATGTGGCAGGGTTGGGCCCTCCATCTGCACAAGGATATGTTCATGTGTGTGTTGGGACATGCATTACCTTGTCTACACTCGCTTCCACATCACTTGTGATACATCATGTTTTCCCCTACAGGATGCCACAACATCTGCAGGGTCACTCACCTCCATCTGCAGATGTTGCGGCACCCGTCTCCATCTCCCTGAATCCCTGGATGGAATCCATCTGAATAAACGTGCTTGCAGTCTCCTCCCAGCGTGACAGTTTGGCAGGTGATTGGGGACCCCCGACTGTGGCCATGGCCTCCCTCCTGTTGTTGGCCAGGATATTACGCACCCTGAGGTGGAGGTTATCCCACCTCTTTTTGCAGTCCTTCACTGTCCGTGGGGTGGTGCCGACTGCCGACACCTTGCGGGCTACCTCCTCCCAGATCTCTTTTTTGCGCTGCTGCACCTCCCTCTTAAGGTTCTTCAGGTTGATCACGTCTGCATGTGCGGCAAGGGTGTCTGCCAGCATATTAAGTTCTTCATCTGAAAAACGCTTTTTGCGCAGGCGGGGGGTTGTTTTCCGGGTAGCCTTTGACATGGTGAATGGATTGGCACTGGTCTATCCTGAATGCAACTGGTGGTTTGGGAGGATGGCAATGGATTGTGTTTTTAAAGATGGCCGCCGGTGCATTTCCCATTCAGACGCAATGACGTTACTTGCATGTAAGGTATTACGAGCCTGGCATTAGCATGCTTTTATTACCGGGTCGGTATTAAGGGGTGCCGTCATACGAGCACGGACCCGCTAGTACCTCCATGCCCGTAATGACTCTGTTTTTACTGCGCTCCTCGTAATGAGGCCCTAAGTAATTGTGAGGAGGCTGGCTATATGTAGTGAATAGACTGCAGGCAGTGCTGCCAATATATATATATGTATAAAAGCTGGATGTTCCAAGTATTTTAGTAAACTAGGTCCCCATGAATAGAAGGGCTGAAAGTGTGGTGCAGTACAAGAAAACAGCTGGTGCTGAAGGAAGATTCAAGAAAAGTTATCTGGCCAAGTGCCAAGAGTTGGGGCCGCCAAGAACCTGGTTATCTATTCGAGAAGATACAATGAACATGAGAAGCGAGACAAGCTTCTGGTGAGGTGTAATGGAAAAACACTCGAAGTGCAAGGTTGTATTAATTTAATAGTGTTAAATGTGAAGAAGGAGCTCAAAACACAGTCTCCTGTCACATGGTCAGATGAAAATACACTTTTGGCAAGCCATACCGAGACCAGAATATAAGTCCATGCTCACACTCCCTTTTATTCTCAGGCACAGTGATCCTTTCAGGGCCGAGTTCATAGGACTAATTGAAAGGCAGACAGCATGAGAGATGATGGATGATGGCTAATTGGGTGGGGAGGCATGGTCAAGTCCAACCCTCTAGCACCTGGTGTACCAGCTTGCGCGCTGCTAGCGATTGGAATGTTCCAGAAGGGTACAAGCGTGCCAACCAATTATAGAGGACCACATAGTGAAGAGCCCTATAGTTTGAAAGCCAATGAAACGTTGTATATTTTTATGACACAGAATATGACTTGCACTAGGGGTGGGCCTAGCTGCCCACCTGACCTTAGAGAGCCAATCACAGTCCAGTCCCTATAGAAAGTATACTTAGATGTTCCCTTTGAGCCTATCATCAACCCTGTAGGTTTTCGCTTATTTTGCCCTGTAGTTTGACGTTACGTATGATAGGTTTTTGCTATAAAAGAACATTTTTTTAATGAAATGTTTCGAGAATGCTTGTGCGGCATCCGTTGATGCCCGTTGTACTCCCTGTTTTAGATATGTGTTAATAAAACAGCTATTGTTTTGCCAACTTCCTGAGTCGGTCTAATTATTGGTGCAAGAGTAAAATCTGCATCCCCATCCATCCCAGATAGACCTACTTCACTTAAAAGGGCCTACCGGTTCAACATTATTGTCTCTTTAAGCATTTGGAAAGGCATCTTTCATTTTTTTGATTAGTTGAATTTAACCAACCTTACAATAACAAAAATAAAACACAAGATATAATTTATCAAATAGAATTAAAATATCAATATCATAACAATCAATATCAAACACACACATTCATAGTTTCATTATCAAACAAAATGATGAAATGAGAAAAAGAAAACAACAGAGAATAGAAAATTCTCATCAGAAGCTAAAATTGCATATTTAAAACTAATAATCTTAACAAACGATTGTAAAGTGCATATTTCTTGATCAACAATAATGAACCACTAATCGATAATCACAGATAATTAGCAGCTAGATCCTCACATGTTTGTTATAACCCAAATGCACTTTCCAAACTATACAAGTTCATTTCTTGTGAAACAGTCACCAACCAGTGCAAAAACGCAGACGTATGATTGCGGATCTGTATGCTGGGGTAGGGGATCTTAGCAAATATGGAGGCAAAATGTTTTATTTTTTTGGTGGAAACCTATTGTGATCTCCTCCCTGATATTGTACACACTTGTCATAGGTCTTATTCCAATCAGCCTGATGTAGTTTCACTTTGACTTTAGCCGGGTTGATTACCAGTAATTCAATTGATGAATCAGCACTACATAATATTTGGTCAATCTTGTTCAGCCAGGTTGTTATAAACTTGTCCTCAGTTGAAAACACATAAGCAGATAGTGATTGCAAGGTAATTTTAACTGAGGTCGATAGTAGGCATTTCCTAAATAGGGAACATAATCTCCACTTATGGAGTGCTTGGAGGGAGACTAAACCCAGCTCTTACCTAATCCAGGCATGTGGAACAAAACCTGGTAGGTGGAGAATTTGTTTCCAAAATTTGGCTTCCCATTGATCGAATTGGAATACGTTAGTGCTTGGTAATGTTTCTAAACCGTATAATATAGCCGGAATTGCCTTCTGGATCCAGTAGGACCAGGCCGGCTTGACTGAGAATTTTCCAAATTTGGCCATGATTAGTTTAGATTTAGTGCTATGGCCGTGTCAAGTTTTCTCTCCACCCACTCCAACTGGGTATTGACATTAGTTGAACCCTCAAAACACATACCCAGATAGGTGTAATAAGGGACTCTTTGTAGTTCCACTTGATCAATTGACCATAAGAAGCGCCTAGGACCTGCTCTTTTTGGCGAATAGATGACAATTTGTGTTTTCTTGGTATTCGCTTTGAGTTGATTCAGTTGGATGTAATATTGGAATGCTGTCAATACATTTTGTAAACCCATCTGGGTTTTTGAGATCAATACCAAGTCATCTGCATACATGAGGGCCTTGATGGTGTGCAGGCCCAGTTTTGCTGAGTCAGACATAGTATCACCAAAAACATCTTGCAAGTCATCTATAAAATAATTGAACATGGATGAAGCTAGCAAGCAATCCTGTTTAAGCCCTCTCGCTGTTTTAATCGCAGTGGACAAAACTCCATCTATTGAAAGCCGAACACGGATCGATGTGTTCGAATGTAATGCATGGATGATGTTATACAACACTGTAGGGCAATGATACCTGGTCAATTTTTTTAATAATAAAACCCTTGAGATGGAGTCAAATGAATGCCGAATGCAAATCTACAAATGCAAAAAACACAAATTGTTTCATGGCTTGACATTTGGCTTTGATGGCATTTAAACAAAACAAATTGATGTGGGTCCCCATTCCCGGGACAAAGCCTGTTTGGCACGGATCTCGTAATTGATTTTTCGAGGTCCAAGAGTTAAAGTCCCGGAGCACCAGTTTTGTGAAAATCTTGCCCGGTGCATCTAGTAATGCAATGGGCCTGTAATTTTCTGGCAAGGTATGATCACCTTTCTTAAATACTGGAATAATAATTGAAGTTTTCCATTAAGCTGGTACCTTACCTGATTGTACTAAAAGTTTGAAAATTTGATCCAGTATGATAGCCCACTCATGGGCATTTGATTTCAACGTCATATTGGAGATGCCATCAGGCCCAGCAGCTCGAGAGGAGTTTGCTTGACAAATCATAGATTCAATATTAGATGGTGAAAACTCTAAATGCCAATCAGCTACTCTCGATGTAGTGGTTTGTGTTTCAAAAAATCAGGGTCAGCATGTAGTTTGTCAAAGTATTCTACTCATATATTTTCTTGGACAGCTGACAGTTGAGCATCCGCTTGTGTGGAGCCACCATGATTGTTTAAAAGCATCCACATTTGGGCCGAATTTTTGTTAGCCATGGCACTAGCCACATGCTCACTGTCACGTTGATATATTAGATGTTTTCTCGATTTTATCCAATTTTTATAGATGCATTTTGCATGTTTTAAATCATTCTGACAAGTCACAGACCCAGCAGCAATAATACCTCTTCTTTGTTTTCGATACGCCACACGTGCAACCTGTATTTCATGATCAAAAGTGTGCCAATGTCTAACACAAATTTTAGGCAGTCCATAGAAGGTGTTTGTAAATGGTTGTACTAACTCAGTGTATTGTAGTGGACATGCTGTTCTAGCATTTTCCAACACAGACATTCTATACGCTGCCACCGTTGTGTTAGACCAAATCACATGTGATTTTGTGGCATTAATTAGCACTGGCTGGTACACACAAGTTCTTTTATTCAAATGGAAATCTCCCCTTACGGTTAGCGATAGAAGTTTATTATCACTATTTGGAGATACGAGCAATAATAGACTCGTCACAGATTGAAAAAGAATTGAATCAACATAAATATAGTCAAGTGTGCTACAGTTGTTATTTCTGAACCAGGTTGTATTTGCAGGTACATCACCAGTTACCGCACCATTAACCATCACAAAATGTCTTTCTTCCATATATGACATCCATTTTTGTACTTCTTTCGAATGGCGATTTGGGGCCCAGCAATCTAGGTTTAAGTCACCTAAGATAACTGTATGCCTTATGTTGCTAGTGGTGTTAATTAAATCCAGAATTTTACTTAAGGCACTATAGAAAGCTTCATCGGATACACCCATCGGGTTGCGATATAGATTGACCAATGCTATCCACCATGTACCAATTTTGATTTTCACTAGCTGCAAATAGGCGCTTTCCTCAATCCATTCATTAATTTCCACACCCAATTTTAGATTCACTGCCACCAGAAGGCCCTAGGAGGGATGCCCTCCTGTTAATAAGGCAGGTGACAAGATGACATCAAAACATCCCAAGTTGGCATAGAGGTCAACCAAGTTTCTTGAAGTGCGATGATATGAAATTCAACACCAAAATCTTTGAATGAAAATTGGAGATGGGAATGCCCTCTAGTGTTCCAACTTGCAAGGTTTAGGGTGGAAACAATGGAAGTCATTTGTGGTTAATATGGGTCCTCCCTTGCCGGACGATCCTCATTGCCAGCAGTGTTAATGGCACTTTGATAAATATTTGGTTTCAAAGTCACAATGTAGTCTTTCATGGGTGTTTGCTCAGGCTCTGCGGCTAATAGGAAGCCCACATTGAAGAGACTATTTATTTCTCTCCAGATTAGATTAGCAACGACTCCTGAATGTATCCATAATCTAATAGTAGAATTGGTAAAATCTGACATAAATTTGACTTGGGCAATGTCTTTAGAGGGCACATCACAGAGGTTTCTTACATCACTAAAAATGTTGTGCACACTTCTGTGATTCAGTACATATGAGGGAAAATGTCCTTCCCTACACTTCATAATGAAGGAATGTACTGAATCCTTTTTTTGAACACATGATTTCAGAGAGTGAGTTTCAACCACATTAGATGGAATTTTATGTATTTGTGGTAGGTGCATACAAGGTAGTCCTTCATTATGTGGATTTCTGGAAGTAGCTTCATCCTCATTTTTTCGAGAGAGTAGTCGAGTGTTATCTTCTCTCTCTTCTAGTATCCCATGATTATTAGACTCTGTCTGAGAGCATGGCACAATAATCACAGCCACATGTTCAGACAGATACATATCAATCATTTGTTTGATAGATGCAGCCATATTCTGTGTGTGCTCTCCTTTTGATCTCACAGTTTTATTGAGTTCTGTGAGGGCTAACGGGATGGTACTCAATAACGGGGCACTTGCAGATGTCAGGGCATAAGCTTTTGCTGACTTCAGAGCATCGACCAGTTGGTTCAAAGGTGAGTGAGATAATGGTAACGCAGAGGGAACCTTTCTTTTTTCAGGATAGGTGTATTCGCATTAGTTACAATATCCACTTTTCCCGTGGTTGTGCACAAATCAGTACTGTTAGTCTTGGTATTCATGGAAATCACCAGAGTCAGTGGAGGGGGAATCATACCACCAATGGCCTGAAAAAAGGCATTCATAGTTGTCTTGGGGCCTTTGATATTAGGCATATTTTTTGTTTTTTTTTCAAGGGATCTGGGGCCTTTGATTTTTGGGTATACGGTAGTGGCCTTTTTTCTGCAAGGTTTTTTTAATTGCTGATTAATTTGCACCTAGGACTTTGCCTGTAGCTTAGAGCTCACTGGCTCTAGCTCAACCACATCTATTGAGAGGTCAATGTATCAAGAGTCTTTATAAATCTGCGGGGGTAAACTTAATAGAGCGCTCTCCAAAGGACGTATGATTTCTGTAATCAGGGGTACAGCTGTCATAAGCACTTCATTGTGGGGACCACAATCTATTTGGCCCCCCTCCATTAGCCGTCTCATGTCCATTTATTAATTCATTTGAAAGAAAGTCAGCATGCTCTAATCTCAAGCACTTTGCACTCAGTTCTTGGAGAAGCTTGCGGTTGGCCACCAGTCCATTAGTAAGATCCTCCAATAGTGCTGTTTGTTTATTAAATCTGTGATCCAAGGTTTCAAAGAGTCTAAACAGGCTCTGAACTGACGAGATAATTGCCGCAAAAGCCAGTTCTAACATGGCAGTATTAGACGATGGCAATACAGTTTCTTCTCTTGAAGGAGGTAGATTGCGACATGCTCGCGGAGTAGGCTGTTCAAAGGAACGTGAGGCAGATTGTGAGAGTGAAATGGAAGAAGAGACAGATTGAATCATACTTTTACAGACTTCAATTTCGTCCATAATGGAAATCGGTGATTCACATTGTGAGGCATATATTGATATTGATGAACCGTCACATGAGCCTATAGAAAATGGGATCGTTGTCGAAGCTATCGGGGAGGAGTTAGTGACAAGAGCACGAGGTGTTTTAACAGAGTCGAGAATTGTTTGGTCCGACACATGAGTGTGTTAGGGTGTCCGACCAAAACATTTTCCCTTGTCTTTGAAACGAGGTGGCGGTACTAGCGGTAACCCATTATTTATGTCTGTATCCTGCTGAGGACAACAATCCAAGGTAGGATTACTCATTCTAGTCCCAAGACCATGACTGTTATATGGTGTAAGCATAACCACAGCACGACTTGAACAGAGAGCCTGATTCGGAGTGAGTG
Organism: Ambystoma mexicanum; assembly: GCF_040938575.1. NCBI lineage: Eukaryota > Metazoa > Chordata > Amphibia > Caudata > Ambystomatidae > Ambystoma > Ambystoma mexicanum. Next base: position 1,353,738,249 of record NC_090931.1, read on the forward strand.
CCGCTATTTCATTCAGTCTCTTAATGGACTGAGGCATATCTGTTTTCAAGGTGTACATATCGAGCACCCAATACAGAGACAATGGGCCTCACTGTTAAATCCAGACCGCCCAATCCCGATCCCTGCAGGTGGAAGGTGATCTTCCCACCAGGTCTGACCTGGTGGGTTGAACACCTCCTGCCTGTAGGCGGACGTGGAAACACCAGCACCATCATGAGATGGTGCCAGTGTTTCCACTTCCCCATTCCCATTGAGTCCTATAGGACTCAATGGGAATGGGGATTTACACCATTCCACCTCAGTGACTCCCGGGACACCGGGGCTGTAATGCCCTGGTAATTCTGGGAGTCATGGAGGCGGAATGGTAATACGAGTCCGGCGGTAACCAGGTGGTTTTACCGCCGCGGTTACCGCCGGACTCGTAATGAGGCGAAATGACCTCGAATGTTCACACACTATTACTTACAGAGGTAATTATCAGATGGATCACAATAAATGTCACAACAGGAGCAATAGTTACTCACAATTAAAGAATTTGAATCATAACCTCTGGAAAATTTTGCTAAGGTATTAGGGCCCCAAGCCGCAATGCCGCAGTGAAGCGGTACTTGTGCTGGTACTTGCCCGCGTGCGCACGCGCTGTGCGCATTCGCAGGCAATATGTAGGCAGGTACAGTCAATCACAAGCTAACACAGGAGCCAATCCCTGCAAATCCAAGGCGGGACCAGCAGAGGAGATTTGAAACTGCTTAACCCACCATGGTTTGGACTTTAATTTCCTGAATTTAATGTTTAATCATCTACACTTCCCAGCCGGGTGCCTGACCTCGAACAAATTGATTGGCTCCTTTTCCCTGTGGCTAAATTCTCCTGGGAACAGCCAATGTGCAACATTTCTCCAGTTCATTGCTGCAGCTGAGCGCTCGAGAAATTCATGCCAGCTCAGGGTAGAAGGCATGTGGCTGGGAACAGACAGATGTTTTACTTACCTGTGACCTGCACTCCAACATGGCTGCTATATTTTTCACAGTGTACTACACTACCACTTCTACCCACTACCCATGCCCCTATCCCTGCCCCCAATATGCCCCCTAGCCCCATGCCCCACTTGGTGTCCCCAATCCACTGTGTTTCCCACAGACCTCTCAGGCTGCACCTGTGCAAATAGCACATACATTACACAGTTCAGCTATCATATAATGTCCTCACCTTCAGGAGTGCCCCTTCGCCTGCCCTGCCGTGTCCCCCATACATTTCTTCTATTTCGTGCTCTATAGTGCCTATGACAGTGAGTGACATGTATTCCACTAATCATCATGTGTTGCTCACTGGTTGATTGGTCAGAAATGGTGCTAGAACTTAACAGGATGTTTGTGTTTTTCAGCACACTACAGCATAGAACACACAATGTGGGATTTATGACAGCATGCATGTTTGTAATCTGGCCCTACTTGCTCACATTTGACTGCTCCCTGCACGTTTGGATGAAAAGGGCAGGTTATGGTCTAATCTCTTTGGAGTGTTGAAAACATTTCTCTTATCAACCTGCCTCTTTGCTCAATCGCCCTACGACTTTCATTTTGGTACTGTATTGCATTACAACTGCAAATACATGGGTTTATAGTGACTGTTTCGACAGTCAAAGTTTCGAATGACAAAACATTCGACAACAAAGCATTGAAATAAAAACTTTCAAATGCATTTTATTTTTTTATGGCCCCCCCCCCAACTCCTGTTTTTTTTTTTAAACACTTGTTTTACTATTCGAAATTAAACTAAACCCTTTAACATTAAAAAAAAAAATGCATTCACATTTTTTTTTGTTGAAACTTTGTATTCGAAAGTTTTGTCATTAGAAACTATTTTTTCGAAACTATGGCTGGATACCAATAAATGTATCCCTTAAATTGAGTTCCTTAGCACATCACTGCTTGCTCTCGCTCTCATTGTGCACGCTCTTTTGATATGAAATTAATTTGTTATCCTAAACGTTACTATGTGGTGGATCAACCTCAGAATCTACTGCCTTTTTAAAAATACTGGTTGCCAATAAATCTTTCTTCTCTCTTTCTCAATGATGTTTCCCTCAGACATTCCCGACCAGACACTCAGCTGTCTCCCTCTCTATTTACACAATGAAGAGGAATACATGTGCTGGAAAATACGCTTCGTTCGCGTTGTTTCCCCTCACACAATGCCAGCCTTCCTTCATGGTCAATGCCAGACTTTCAGGTTTTAGAAAACAAATGAGTATTCATTCCAAACGCTTGCCACCCTGAAGTTCCGTGTGCTCGCCCTCCCTTGCCATTCAGGCTCCTTGTTCCCTTACATATCGTAAAATGAAATGTGAATTTATATTTGTCTCTCTTAATGTGTGTTGCCAATGTACACTTCTTCGGCCTGTTTGCAAAATAGTTCTCACTATCAAACAACTCACCTTCCCTCTTTCCAGTAGATAAATTGCCTTCCCTCTGGAACAGCCTCCCTGCCACTCTAAAACTTGAGGAGAACCATCTCCGGTTCCGGAAGCACCTCAAGACCTTCCTCTTTTCTTCTGCCTTCGCTCCCCCTCTCCCCTGCTGATCTGTTCTCTCTTGGCACCATGCACCTGGCCACCCTCTGTCTTTTGGGCCGAGGTACCTGCTCATCCTGTCACCCTCCCGCACTGCCTCCGGGCCACCCCTTGCACTGAGGTCTGTATCTGTACCCATACAGCCCCCCCTTTTTCTTCCTGCACTTATTGGACCTACCCTGTCTGCTGCCTTAAACCTAGCACTTGCAAATTGCTGGCTGCATTACCACTGTTTGTTGCCTTTATTATTTATTTATTGTTATTTATCTGTTTCTCCTCTGCTTCGCACTTTCCACCTCTCCCCCCCTTCCATGCACTTTTCCCCTCCCCCTTCTCCCATGCACTAGCGCGTTCTCAATGTCACTGGGCCTAGTAAGATCGCTGTTTTGTTCTCCCCTGTTCCCCTCCCTTGCCTTGTCGCGCTCTGAAACACTTGTGTACGAGCGCGATAGAAATAAAATATCAATCAACCAATCAATTCCATCTTCACTCCGCCTTTTTTCACTCTGAATAGCTTCTAATAACCGCCCACTACCTCCCCCCTCCCCCACACCGCATTCCTCCCTCTGCAAGGTTTCTCTGTAGAGCTAAGAAACTATATGCTTCAGATGGGCCTTCTGTAATTCACAAATGACTCTCCCCTTCTAAAAAAGACCTGCGTTTTGTGAAATTTGAAACATGAAATTCAAAGTTTGGCATTTGGCCAAATGGATTCAACCGGGACTAATTCCTGTCTAATTCTGTTGAACAGTGAATATTACAGATGTCTTTACATTACTAAGATTGCCAGGATACAGATGTTGCATGCACATTTACTAATCGCTCACCATAATTCTAAGTAATAATGTAATTGCATTAGAAGGGACGTGCGTGTGCTTTAACTTGCTGCCATATACCAGTCATGCTGCTAATTTCTTTCCATTAGTAACCTTGCAATCGCGTTGCACCAATCAGTATGCAGGGAAGGCAAGCATTATCCACCGGTATGGCCCCCTATCCCAGCCTTCTATGTCCGTAACCTCTGGCTTTTCTGTTTCATCATTCCATCCAGCTTTCATTTTATCCCCTGCCTCCTCAATCCCCTCTTGCCAGCAATGCTGCACGGCCACCTCTCCACGTTCTGTCCGACAAGTTATTTTTACAGCACCCCTCACTTCCTCCCAGGCCCGCATGAAGATGTGTGGGGTCCCATTTCAACATGATGGTTGGGGCCTCCCTTGCTTAGTGTGGAAAGTAGTCAGAGACACCCATTATAGTGGAGATAAAGATAAGGTTAATAGCCGCCAATTATCCCCGAGACGGCAAGCCAGCAGGAAGCTGAAACACTGAATGCCAGCTGAATAACTATGAATCCTTTTAAGTGGTTGAAGCAGAGGAACCAGCGTTAAAAGGCAACAAGGTGACCAAACTTCTGTTTCCCCCGAATGGAAGTGACTGATAGACCAGCACCAGCAAACTCAGCGTGTAAGGGGTAATTGCTGCAGCCCCACTGAGTTTCCAGGCCCTATTCATTTGAAAGAGACGGAAGGCCCTGATGCTGTACCTGCTTCCTCCCTGCCTGTGAGTGGATGCTGTAATGAGCGTGTGGCGTATGCGCCCTTTCTCTCTCATTTAGTAATTTATTATTATTCTTTTTTATGACTATTTTTCCTGCCACGTCAGCAGCGGTAACAGCATTAAAATGGTATTTGAGGTGGCCGGTGACACTGGGTGATGGCCTACCACCTTTGCAAAGGCCCTCTCTTGACTCGGCCCATAACCTCAGGAGTGTGGGCCATAAACTTAGGGTAGAGCCCACCTTGGACACAATTATCTCCTTCGTATATTGATGGCATGGGACCATGTAGAAAGAAAAAAACAATCATGCATTTCTGGATTACGAGCCTCTATTGAGATTGGGCATTCTAAATTGGCTGTGCGAAAATATATGACATTTTGCATGCACTCTCAACAAAATATGCACTTAATTGTACGATACAGACACAAAAGAGAAAAAGAAAATCACTATTAATACAACTAAATAATGAAATAGGGTAACAGTCTAGCTTCTAGGTGCATCAATAATGTCTACCAAAATGGCACTATCATGGCCCAGGGCTTTTCGCCCAACCTCCTCCTTCTTGGCAGACGCCTTCCATCTCTCATTAACATCCTCCCTCCCATTCCTCCAGATGCCACCCCTCTGGCATCATCACCCCCAACGACAGGTGTAACCCACCCCTCTACCCCGCCTCAGAACACCTTTCAAGGTGGCAATCAGCTTCACCTTGCTACCCTTAATTCTCGGTATGCGGTCAAATATTCATTTTATATCCTTCACTTCCTTGACGACCTTGACATCTGCACACTCACTGAGACGTGCTTCAATACCAGCTCTGTCACTGCTTTTGACACTCTGCTATCTGAGGGCTATAAGATCCTCTCCATACCCAGGCCAATCTGGTCTGGAGGCGGAGAGGCTCTTGTCTACCCTGAATGGGTTCCTGCTTCCTTCATACCCACGCAATCCTGTTCTGCCTTTAATTGTCTTGTCTGTAAGCATTGCATCTCTCCTACCCTCTCACTCACACTTGCTACAATCTACAGGCCTCTGGGGCCGGTCTCCCCCTTCCTCCCTGAGTCGGACAATCTTGCATCCTCTCTTCTGACCTCTTCCTCTAAGCTTCTGCTCTTTGGTGGCTTCAATATACATCTTGAGTCTCCTGACCCGGCAACTCTACTCTTTTGCAACCTCAGCGACTCTCTCTCACTCACCATCCTTCCCCCTGGCCCAACCAATTCAGCTGGGCACACCCTGTATACGCTAATCTCAGCTGATATCTCGAACTCTATTACCCTCTCTTATGGTCGGACCATTCTCTTCTTTCCTCCAATCTGGAGCGCCAAGGACCCAGGGCAAAGCTCCTTCCCCCAGTGCCAGTCTCCTTCTCCATCATTCGACCATGGAAGCCAATGTCAGTAGCTGTTTTTGCCTCCTCCTTCACCCCCCACTTCTGCTATTCATTCTCACACTGACACAGCTCTTTGCTAACCTTCACCTGTCCATCTCCAACACCCTTGACATCCTTGCCCCTGCCATGAGTATCCGCATGAAGCCTGCTTCCAAGTGCATTATTTGGTATGATTCTGACTTAGCATTGTTGAAACGCAAGTGCAAAATTGTGGAACGGAAGTAGCTGGCTTCCAGCACATCCTCTGATACAGTGGCCGTGTCGCCTGCTCCAAAGGCAATACAGAATATATATCTGTTCCAGGAAAGGGGCCCATATTCAACCCCACATGTCTGGATCCATAAAAAACATAGCTGAACTTTTTAAAATCTGCAAGGAACGTGCCATTCCTACTGTAGTCTCCACTTCTCCTCTTCCTTCTCAGGCCCTTTGCATGGTGTTGCCCACCCATTTCACAACCAAGTTTAAGGTTATCATGTCCTGTTAGGCAGAATTATATGCAGTACCCTTTTGGAACACCAGACACAATTAAGACTACAAGTGACAGTACAAATTAATCTTTGGTACAAGCCTGTACTACACAGTAAAGTGGTAGTGATGGCTGTGCAGCCAGGCTTATCTCAAGAGCAAGTGAGCAGTATCAATAGTTACACAAAGGACAGCAATTACTATGATTCAAACAAACACTGACTCAAAGTTTCTGAGTAAAAGAATATACATTTATTTACACATCAGTTGTAAAACATTTCACTAAGATAAAGCAGTTTAGAAATCACACTCTTAATACACCACACCACTCCTAATAGATTCTGGACAAGTTAATGTAAAAAACGAAGTGTGAGCAAAATGGCACTCCAATAATTTAAAGGGATGGAAAGACAAAGTTAGACAAAAATTGAGCAGCACCAACAGGTAAGTAAGCAGGGCAATCTAGAAAGAGGAACTACAGTGATGGAATCAAATCAAAAAGGCTTATGGCCAAAGTCAGTAGGACAAAAGTCTTTTGCTCAAGATCACACAGTTCAGGGTAGTTTGTGGTTAAGTCTTTTCCAAGAGTTCCGGACGAGGTTGGTCAACAGAAAAGTTGTTAGAAAGAGTAGAGAAGGACAAGCCCTCGGATTGGCGAAAGGTTTCACAAACCTTCACTGTGGCTGGACAAAACAAACAACCGAATTTGAACAGTACCTTAAAATGGAGAAGCAGCTGTAGCTGAGGCGGACGTTCCTGGCAGGTCCTGCAGACTCACGGTTCCTGAAGCGACTCTCGGACTGACATGAAGTAGGAAGACTGGAGGGTCCTGCACTGCCCAGGGAAGAAACCAGCAGCAGAGCAAAGCAACAAATGAAAGGTATGCTCCTTAAAAACCTTAAAACCCAAGCAGGGTCAGACCTTCCTGGCTATTCGGTTCACTGTAGCTCTGCACAGCAAATTCAACCAGAGGAGGGAGAACTGGCTTGGGGTTTGGGTGAGCTAGTTGGTCCCACTAGCTCAAGGGGAGAAGATTCCTCGACGATCTTCCCTGTCGTTGGAGTATGAAGATTCGGACCTGCAGCAGGGCTTCACCGGGCGGTTCAGTCATTGTAGGGGTCCTCTTCTGTCAGCTCCTCTTCGGTTCTTTCGTTCCAGTGGCGACTCTGCCTTACCAGCCCCAGAGACCTGCTTTATATGCAGTTTTCCCCCATTCACAAATACTGGCTGTCAATCGCACAGCAGGGTGGATGTCCCGCTGGGACAGTCACCACAACCAATCAGATCAGAGTGCGATATGGGTCTCCAAGGAGACCCTGTGAAGGGAGTCTTAAACCACTCCCTCACATCCTGTCCCCCCATACATACAGGTGCGTAAGGAGGTCTTCTGTGTAGAAGCCTGCGAAAGGACGGTGAACAAAGGAACCAAAGCTAGTTTGGCGTGCAAAGTAAAACACGAGAAAGACATTTTCAAAAAGAAATGACAAATAAACCCAGCCGGAACCGTATAAAAATGTATATGTTCTAGTGGGTTTAAGTTTGAGGCTACCAAGATAGCCTAAAACAATACAAGGTTATTTAAGATAACCCGGTAGGAAAAATAGGGTAGTTACCACTGCCACCAGGCAAGTCTTAATGAAAAGGGAACAAAAGAATGCTCCAAGAGAAACAGACAAAAAGGTCTAAGTATTAACACTTTCCAGTACTCTATGTAAGATAGTTTGTACTGGGTCTGTGGATTTTAAAGAGACTAATAAAGTCAATGGCAACTTTACATGTTCTGGGAAACAGTAGTCAGTCCCAGAAAATGGAGCCTGAGTTGGGAAGTCTAAAAGACAACCATGTGTCAATGCACTGAAGGTGCTGTGTAACACACAGTAAAAAGATGATGCCTGCGGAGTAGGTGAGGCTCCACAGTCTATGAACACAAGACAATGTTAGACACACACAGCAAAACACATGTAAGAGTGGGAAAAAAGGCTCACACTCTTGCCAGGTGAGAAAAATAAATCCTAGGAATACAGTGGAGCGGCTGAGGGAGGTCCTCCCCTATCAAGGACAACATTGCCTCTCTTGCTCCCTCCTTGGCTGAGTACTGTAACCTCTCCTTTGGCACTGGCTCCTTCCCTTCACCCTTCAAGCACTCCCTTGTGCACCCCCTCCTACACAAGCCTTCTGCTGACCCTTTCTGACCAGCTAACTTTCACCCTATCCCCAAGAAGATGGTAATCTCCCAACTAATTAATCACACTGAATCTGTTGGCTGCCTTCACAACCACCAGTCTGGCTTCAAAGAAGCCAGAGGCCCGGAAACTGCTCTACTGAACACCTGTGATAACCTGATTTCAAATCTCAGCTGCAACTCCCCTTCTGCCATTTTTCTCCTTGATCTGCCCTCTGCCTTTGAAACAGTCAATTATTCCATCCTCATAAATAGACTCTGTGATACCTTGGGCATCACGGACCAGGCACTGGATTGGTTTCCCTCCATTATCTCAATTTAAACCTCAGAAGTTCAATCGAGCCCCTTTATCTCCTTTATCTCACTCTCGACATGCAGCATCCCGCAAGCCTCTATCCTTCCTCTGTGGCTTGTCAACATATACCTTGCCTCTCTTGCCCACTTGATCTCCACCTTCTCTCCCAATTTCCAATGTTATGCTGATGACACACAGCTTTCCTTTGAGATTCCCTCCTCTTCCTCCTCTCTATCCTCTCTAATTCTTGACTGTATGACTGTTATTCAGGCTTGGTGTGCTGCTAAAGATCTCTGCCTTGACACCAGTAAGACTGAAATGCTTCTTATTGGGATTCCCACTGCTTCCTTCCTGCCTACACTGTGGCTGCTTCCCCTCATCCTTGCTTGAGGCTAACAACTAGGTCCACTGCCAGCTTCACCTCTTCAGAGGCATTCTCACTTTCCTCACCTTTGCCCAGAAACTCAAAATCTCCAGAGCTCTTGTTCTCTCAAGGCTTGATTATTGTAACAGCCTCTTCCTTAATCTGCCTCCCTCCTCACTCCCCCCTCTTCAACTAATCCAGAATAGCAGTGCACGTCTTATGCTTGGCCTCAAGCCCAATAACCACAACTCTCCAGCCCTTAAATCTCTCCACGGGCTCCCGGTTGCTGCAAGGATCATATTCAAGACCCCCTGCATCACCCACAAGACTTTATCTGGGGCCTGGGAACTTTCTACATTCAACTCTCTCTCCCTAAAACCCTTCCTGCTTGAGTCCTTCGGTCCTCTAGCTCCAGCTCTATGCAGATCAGACGTTTCTCTAAGCAGAGAGTGGTGCGTGGATAGATCTCTCTCATCAGCAGGGGCCTCCCTCTGGAGCAGCTTCCCTGGCTCCTCTCCTTTTTGAGCATAATCTCCGTAAGTTCATGAAGCTCTTCAAGACCTTCCTTTTCTGCTCCTCCTTCTCTCTCCTCTCTCCTGTACTAGTTCTCCTCCTGCCGCTATGACTGGATGCCTGTGTCCCTTATGATTCTCCCCTGGCTCATGCCATTCGTTTTCCAGTCTCCATTCTCAGCCCTTCCTACCAGCACTTACCATCAGGCTCACTTCCCAGATTAGCCTCCAAAGGCTGCCTCCCCCTTTGGCACTATTACCCTACCCATGGCTCCCCCTGGCACTAGCCCACCTAGGCACCCCATAGCACTTTCCCAGCCCCTGGTTCCCCCCTCCCTCCAGCACTTCTCCCTTGAATCCCTCCCTTATCCCATCCCTTCTCTGACCTACCCCCTCCCTCTACACTTCTTGATACTGCACTTTCACAATCCATTTGTCAAAACGCCTAGTAGGATCTTTTGTTGTGCCCACCCCTCTTTTGTCTTGTGCCGCCTGGAAACACGCCATAAAAATGCTCATTTCAAACCACAATGAACACAATTAAATAATGAAATAGTGTGTAAAAAGAGACTTGTGACATAACAAATGTATGGAAAATATTGATTTAATGAAGATCAATTGATGAATGTGCTTGTGGCTCAATTTTAAATCTACATGACAACTTGTTTTAACTGCCTTGGGCCCTAAGACAGCAAATGAAAACTGTGAACTGCTTTTTAAATGGATAAGTTGACAATGTTCCAGTTTCCAGGATCCTTGAGGTAACCTATTCTCCATCTCGTCTATTAGAATCAGATGTTGCCGATTTTGACGGAAGAAGCTACCTCCTGTACAGGTTCAACCAGAAGCAGATGAGCACAGTCCGGGACATCTTCTCGCTCAAGTTTAAGAGTATGGAAAGCAATGGAGTGCTGTTTTCTGGAGAAGGCCAGCGTGGGGACTACATTCTGCTGCAGCTTCAGAAAGGACGGCTGTCACTGGACATTAACTTAGGTATCAGCTGTGTTCACTATTAAGATGCATTTGTCAATTTTGGGGCAACTAAGAATCAATAAGACGCCCAAGAAGAAAATGGATTGGCAAAAACTATAGTGCATACCCGTGTATAGTTATTGGACAGGCATACGTCAGGCATTGTAATCATATGTACAGTTATTTAGATGGTCCTCCAGCTGTTTCCATTTTATGTCATATACTACTATTATGGCAGTGCTTGGCAAATACCCGTCAAATGCCTTCACAAAAGCTGAAACTACTGGCTTTGACAGAATTAGCAGAATATTCTGCTTATGAATTAAAAGTGAAGGCACACTTATTTAAGACAGCTGATTAAATCAGGAGCTGGTGTAGCTGGGTTACAGCTGCAATTAATCCATTACTTGTATCAGAAGGATGCTTAGAAAGCACAGAGTTAGACTCAAAGACATGCGAGTGTGTTCTGTTTTGTGCTGGAATAGGTCGTTGGTCTACATGGTCACAGAGACTTGCATTACATGAGTGTTCAATGGGTGGGTAAATAAACAAACAAAACCCTGTGTGTCCCTACTCCATCTCATCTCCCTCCTAGTGTCACTTCCAAGACAATTGTCACTTCCAAGACAATTGTTTTTGCCTATATGTAGAGATTTCAGTGCAACCTAATGGTTAAAAACGTTTAAAAAAATGATTACATTCAATAGTATGTAACAGCAACATATTCAGTTGCAGTTAAACCAAAAATGAATTGATATATGTTTGACCTGTGGGGTGTAATCAAAGGCCCCAAAACTGAATAGCCATGTGAAAAAGGATTACCTTGCATTACCAAATGAAAAACAGCATTTTAATTCACAAAGTTAGAAGAAATTCAAGGGTCCCATTCAAATGAAAAATATGATTTTTAAACACTGACAAAAATGGCTTTGTATGTGTGTTTGCAAGTTAGAGCACGGCATGAGAACAATTTCCCCCTGCCAAGATAAATATGTCAGGGAAATGGAATGGAGTGTTTCTTGACAAACATTAAGGTAGATTATGCTTCACATGCAAAATACCGTCAACACATTTGAAAGGAATAACCTGCTTGGTTGCCATGAAAGTTCCTCTAGGCCTATTTAGCCACACTCTGTGGGTGTCTTTTTGCAAGGGACATCCAGAGAAGGCTAAAACAAAAATGTAATATAAGAGCAGAATGGAAAAGCACATCACATTACTGGCTGAGGAATAGCTGCAACATTTTCACTGAAACTGCCACCAATGAAAAGGTGCTGCACTGTGACAATTCAGTCTCACTTTTCAGCAGGAAAACAAACTGATAATCAAAAGTGTATTTTATTAATCATTTAATGACTGAAAGAAACAGCCCTGTACTGTCAGTGAAAATGCAACATGGACCCCGAAAACACACTGTATGTCAAGGAATCTTTTTATTTTTTTTATTTTTATTTGTTTGGATCAAATAGATCTTTACAAAATATAAAAAAAAACAAGATTTTACATATTTGCCACAGTAAAAATACAATTAACTTACAAAACATTTCAACACAATACAAGGCAGGCCTAAAAAAACAATAAATCAAAAGGAATCAAGTCTGATGTCAGAAAAAGCAATATGCGAGTCCATTGCAGAAAAGGATAAAATGGTGGGGATCTGGGCCAACTTCACAAAGAACTCCCACACCACAAGCCTGGCTTCTACATCCCACAGCTGTTTACAACTGCAATAAAGTGTGACTGCTAAGAGTTGTTGAAAACAGACTTTCCCTAGACTTGGTGTCTTTGAAAGGGCAGTTCTGAGCAGGACAAATTCTCTTACTGGTGCATTCCAGGTATTTACAATTTCAGGCGACCAACTTCAAAAAGACTATTAAAACACTGGCAGAGAGAGACAAATGGCTTGGAGGAAGGGACACTCTTATTTGCATATAGGAATATTACCTTTGTTTAAAAGTACTCTTATAACTTCAGCCTTTTTCTCAGCAACCATAAGTTGAACTTTATCGCTTTGACATGTTATTTGTTTGGAAATTTCTGGATGATTTTGGTGACATAAAATTCATCCACCTACATCTAAAATGGGTTTCTGACAGATCTGAAAATGTTCCAAATGTGAGAGTTGGTGAATGGGTAGATGACAACATTAGGAATATGGATAATAAATTACTGTTATGCTTTTTGTAAAAATCGTGGACGATTGCCAAACGGCTGTGCAACATGGTGTGACAGGGCTGTGTTTTATTAAATTCCCCTGGTTAGATGAATCAAAATCACTTGTGACACAGAATGTGTTGTGTACGCCCTAATATGTGGCTGTCAGAAGTGGTATATCGGAAGCACTAAGTGCAAATTGAAAAAAGAATCCAACAACACAGCCATTCTATGTAAAGATTCCAAATAGCCCATGGCCAAACATTTTACTGATTGCCATCAAAGCAACATGGAATGTTTTAGCTTTGTTGGCATTTTTGCAGTGGAAACTGGACCTTGAGCAGGACATCGAGAGCTTATTCTTCGGCTAAAGGAAACCTGCTGTATTTTAGACTTTGACGAAGAACTCTACATCTTTTTAGGAAAATAAACTGTGAAGTGTATACCCTCAAAACTTTCTCATGCTACAATAGAATTCCATTTAAGTTGGAAACCTGAAAGGCAAACATTGACCTGGACATGATTGTGCTTAGTAAAGTAGATGGATTTTATCTGTGTTTAACTTTGATATTTTTGGTGATTTATATGGATTCTTTTTCTATTTTTCTTTCCTTTTCTTTTCTTCTTTTATCTTTTTAGAAAATTGATAGTCTGTTTGTAGCACCCAGCACTGTGACAGTAATGTGGGCAGTAGATTTGATGTTCATTTTTTCTGCCTGAGGGGCAGATGGAGATAAGTAGCAGATGAGATAGGATTAACAATTATTAACATAGTTGGTGCATCAACTTTATACAACCAATGTTGATGAATGAAATGATATATTATGCACTTTAGAAGAGACCTTGCTGATTTAGGATAATGCTGCTAAGAGAGGAGCACTATGCACTTTACAGTGATTGTTTACATATGAATACGCTGCTAGCAATTTTGCACATTTGTTTTGTTCAAATAAGGGAACAATTGCAGCTATAGAGCACTATGCAACTTAGATAATAGCAAATTCTAATGTGAAAATAATGGTATGATGTAGACATTAGCACTATGCACTTTATGGTTAAATGTTTACAAATGCAGCAGTATTTTCACAATGTTATTGTAAAACGATAAATATTTTTAAGAGGTTGGAGTAAACACTATGTACTTTATGTGCAAATGACTATAGACGATAACAACATCTGCACAAAGTTATCCTTTAAAATCAGCATGACCTAAATAAGAGAATGTTGCAAATTCAGAGCACTTTGCACTTTAAAGATCAGTTAGCGTAATGAGACAATATTCTAAAGATGTGGGAATCAGCACTGCGCATTCCATATCTAAGTATTTATGTCCATGGGTGATGTATTTGAGTTAGAATCCATATAGAAACTTGTTTGCTATGTTAAAGACACAATTTGAAAACTCAGAACTGCCTAAGGATGATGACATGTGTATAGTTTTAGCGTGTCAATCAGCTACCAAGGACATATTGTAAGAGATTTGTATTTCTTATTCTTGTACACATGCATGCAAAATAACATCTGAACCTGTGCATTTCAAGTGGCATTATATGTATTAGGTTATATGGCCACACTAACTAGTTAATCATGGCCACCTTGCAGTCACTGAGCTTTGCAAAGAAGTTAGTCCTTTTTCTATCTCCATTTCCACCCTGAATGCTGGACTTTCTCTTTTAAATGTGCACGGGTGTAAGGGACATGTGGTTGTGAACAAGCGGCAAGGCAGCCGCAAAACGCTTCAATGCCAGAAGTCTGTTTTTTAATCCTTTTTTTGCTATTGCCGTAATCATGGAGTTAGTTTTTACCATGCGTGGAATCCAGAAGACTTCACTAGCTATGCACATAATTATTCATAATTTGCAAAGTTCCATCTGATTTTGATAAATCCTTCGGAATACATAACTTTATATTGTAAGCGATATTCAACCAACACTACAGCTAAGTCAATGCCTAGTCTGGGATGTTTGAGGAAAACCTTATTGATGTATTTTTATGTTCAGTTCAGTACTCTGGATGACAACCCTTGTATAACACCCCCCTCTTAGAATCCCCCTGACCCCACTGAGCCAAGAAGTAGGTTTGTTTTGTAAATTAAAAGGTTTATTTGAAAAATTAAACAATATATATGTGTCACACTTCTATAAATAAATTGATAATGGATATTACACTTGTGAATATGAGCAGTAATCAGCAAGAGGTAACTTATGAATAGGAACAGAAGAATAAGGTGGGAAAGAATGCTTTATATGGTTCAAGGAAACGCAATGATGAATGAAATGCAGGACAGAAAATAACTTGATATGGCTTCAACAAAAGACAATGTAATCACTTTTCCCCTGGTGGCAATTCACCCCCCCCCCCTATATGCAATGCAAGGAGATGCAAGTAACACACAATATGGAATTCAGTTCCCCCCCCAGCAAGCTTAGAGGAAACAGGCAGAAGTTGGAAACACAGGCCCAAAATGCTTTTAAATGTGATGGCGATGGATGGGAAAATGTGCTAACTGATTTTAATTCCCTCTAGAGATTCAGGGTGAGTGAGAGATGCTTGTTGGTATTAGTTCAGGCGGCTCACTTTAGCAATGCTCTATGAGTTATTACCAGGTTGCAAATGGATTTTGAACATAGGAAAGAATGGAGCTGCTATTTTGACAAGTGGAGAAATTGAGCCAAAATCGCAAATCGCGGTAAATTTCACGAGTGCGTAAATCGCGATTGCGGAAAAAGTATAGGGAGTAGGATGTCGGTTCTAGGTTCGTTGGAAAGCCTAGAATCACAGTTTTAAAATGAAAGTTTCGTTCCTAGCCCAAACGGTTCCGGAGATACGGACGATTTAATAAAGGTAGATTTTCGGATTTAAAGTAAAACTCAAAATGACAGGTGACAGCTTGTAGCTGCAGAATTGACAGGTGACAGTCGTGCAGCTTTAAAATTGACAGATGACACGATTTCTAGGAGGCAGTTCTACTTAGGTTAAAATAGCTTGAATTAGATTATTTTAACTAAGAGATTGGTTCTGCACAGTTCTGCTAGGTACTCACAATATAAATTTGAACTAGGCCTCATCATGGATCTGGTCAACACGTCCGGCGGCGGTTCTGTCTGCTCGGCGGGTCAATCGGGCACCGGTTCTGCTCACAGCGATCCGGATCTCTGGTTCTGCTCACAGCGGTCTGTGTCAGCTCTGCTCACAGCAGCCTCTGGTTCTGGATACTGCGCAGCTTTCTGGCCCGGATCAAGTGGATTCTGGATGTAACACTGCTCTCTGGGTACTGGCAAAAGTTCTTGGCAAAAGAATTCAGATAGCTCGCCCGGCTGTGGAATAGTTTGCAAATGATTTTAAGGATGCTGAGGCCTGCTGAGAAGAGTTCTCAGTTTGTGGGTTTAGGCCCTTTGCTTTAAGTTCTGAAGTAAATTTCTGGTCTCTGAAGATTGATGGATGTGAAGTCTGGAGTCTCCCGGCAGAAAATTGAATTGAATCTCTCTACTTGTCCCAGCAGTCTCTTTTTATGTGTTTTGAAAATGGGTGTTTGCCTGGGCCTAGCTAAGCCTGCCCCTCTCTACTTGTCATTGGCCCAATTCTCTTGGGGGAAGGAAATGGATTGTCATCATGATGACGTCTGTTTATGGGTCAGAGGATCCTCCCCTGGTCAATTTGCCCACAAATCTATATTTGATTCAAATACATATTTCCCAGATACACAATTTGTTGAAATTACATGTACACGTTATATATTCCTTATGGTCCATGCTTGTCCGCCTTTGATCTTCCTGGAGGCTTGCATTAAAAAATGACAACATTTTGCGCTTTTCGACTGGTTTACCAATATCGGACATTTACCAAAAATTACACAAATGTGCGCAAGGAGTATGGACATTAATTGATGAAGTGTCCGATTTTTAACATGCAGACATTTGGAGTAAGACCCTATTTTCCGCTAGCAACCCCCCAGCATACACCACAGGGTCCTAACACCTCTTAAAACGTGCACAGAAAAATCACAAGAATAATGATATTACTTATATAATTCTGACAAGTCCGTACTATGAATTATCCATCTTTTTAACTTATGCCCTGGTAAAAAAAAAAGGGTGTGGCTTCCCACATCACATGGTGGAAGAACTGGTTTATCCACTTCCCCCAAGCTCAGCTGGCTCTCACAGGCACTTCTCCTCCCACTTCTCCCAAGAGGAAGCCACTTTACGACCCCCCCCAATATAACATTTGCCTGAGTCCATTGTTCAGTTTACTGCAGTCCCCAGGTAATTCAATTAGAGAGGTGTCACCTCCTTTTTGTGGGGGCAGCAGAACACATCCAGGCCTGGGAACACAGCTGTTGATCCAGTTTCAACTCCTGTCAGGGGTAGTTGTCAGGCAGAATCCAGTTTCATTAATCCAGCTTTCAGCTAAATGTCACTTTTTGTTCCTAGTTTTCTACATTCAAATCAAACTGACATTTTTTACACATGCAGCTAGAGTGCTGATTCTAAGTTCAAAACTATGACATTTCAACAGTTACAAGCTATGTGACACTCAAAAGTAGGTCCCTCATTTAATTTAAACATTTCAATTTTAGTGGTTTTCAGTTCAGTTTAACTTAAGCTGCTGACCTCCACAGCTCAGCCAGTTTTGTTATGAACATTGTTTTGGGCTCTTTTTCTTTCCAGATTTTGTATGCACACAAAACTTCATTCTGCCAAATGTCTGCTGGTGTTCAGTGAGATTTTTGAATATCTTGCAATGTTTGACATAGGCATTTTTAGCTTGCACTCAGAGAAACCAAGGTGATTTCAAAGGGCTTTTTAAGCTAACAGGCACTGCTGTTTTTGTTTTGGCACACATTCCACTCATGTCACCCCTGGCCCATCACGCTCGCACTGGTGGGTGGAAGGTTAGGTGACAATTTTGGTGTGTGCACAAACTGCGCGGTTCTCCTGGATTCTGGCGCACATGTGGGCTTTTTGGCCATCTTGGATTTTCTAAGCCAACAGCACCAAATGTTGCATCTTAATGACTCAAACGTGGGTCAATGCACCTGACAAAGCCCGCCCACCTGACTGCACTTTGAATTTGAGTCGAGGGGGAGTCGGGTGCGAAGAATGTTTTGACCCACGCACTGGTATGTCCGCATCATCTTCTTCCAATTCCGCAAATGGCACAGTTCAGCATCTTTTCCTCCATCCGGTTGGATCGATCGGTTCTCCTCGCTGGTCCTGATGGGAATATTGGGCGGTACCCGGGGCCCCTCGGATCTTTGCCCCCGGTCTCCGGATCGTCCTCCTTGGCCAATCTCCAGGTTTTCTTTCTCCTAGGACGACAAAGGAAAGCGGCAATACCTATTCGTAGACATTTCTTCCCCACCATTAATATAGTGGGGTGGCATATACATTTTATAGTCAAAACATTTGGGTTCTTATTTTAACAAAAAACAAGATACAATTATAAGACATTTTTTTTTCCAAATCATAATATTTTAGAGATTATTTGTGGGATATTTTAGGGTTGGAATTGAATTACTCTGGGGCGGGCCCCTCTGGTATTGCAGAGGACTCCTCCATGTGTTGCAGCGTGTGCCTAGTACGGTAACACTTTAGCTGATTTATATGGACCCACTTATCTTCCCCCTCTGCCAAACTGCCTTTGGGGATGCAGATCTTATAGGCAACAGGGATGATCTTGTCTATAATTTCAAATGGTCCCTTCCATGTAGGCAAGAATTTTCGCTGTTTGGCCTGGTTCCTTTGGAAATTGCATAGATAGACCCGGTCCCCCACAGTATATTCCTTCCTGGTGGTTTTCAGGTCGTAGTGGGTTTTCATGCTATCAGCTGATCTTTCTAGATTCTGCTGAGCATAGGCAAAAGCATGCTGAAGGTGTTTCCTTAAATTCTCCACATACTCATGAGTTGTGGAGGCATTTATCAGTGTCTGCTCTTGGGTCCTGTAGAGCAGATGCTGGGGAAGCACCATCTTGCGTCCAGTCATCAACTCAAATGGTGACATTTTAGTTGCAGATGAAGGGGTAGATCTGATGGCCATTAGGACCAGAGGAAGTCGGATATCCCAACTTGGCCCAGAATCTGCCACAAACTTCTTTAAGATGCTCACAATGGTTCGGTTGTATCTCTCCACTGCTCCAGAAGAAGCTGGCCTGTAAGCAATATGTAGCTTCCTTTTGACCCCCAGTATCTCCCACATCTTTGTCATTACTTCGCTGGTGAAGTGGCTACCTCTGTCTGACTCAATCCTTTGAGGTAGACCAAAACAGGAAAAGATGTGGTTAATCATGAGGGCAAGCTGCTGTTTCTGCCTTGCAGTTTGGGGCTGGGAAACATTCCACCCACTTGGTAAACAAGCATGTAACGGTCAACATGTACTTGTTTCCTCTAGACGAATGAATTACAGGGCCTACAAAGTCGATTTGCAAATCTGACCATGGCAGTGTCATCCCCCTCTTTTGGAGAGGCGTACGGTGCGTGAGGGATGATGGCTGAAATTGTGCACACACAAGACAACCCTTCAAATATTGGTTGAGGTCCTGCCCCATGTGTGGCCAGTATGCAACCTCTCTTAAGATTTCCAGTGTTGTGTGAAACCCCCTATGAACGGCGGTGGCCGCATCATGGGCGTGACTTAACATCAGGCTTCGGAATGAGGTAGGGACCACCCACTGATCATGGCCAGCTTGGGATTTCCTTACCAACAAACCATCTTGGATTCGGAACATTTTTTGACATTTCATCAACACTCTTAGGTCCTCTTTCCCAATGTAATCGGTATGCGTCAGGGGAAAGTTCTCAGGGTCCTCAATGTGTTGGTAAAACTTTACCAATTATTGGATCCCCCTTCTGAGCTGTAATCAAATCAGCATCAGGGGTCTCCTTACTCCATTGTGCAGTTGAAAGATCATTGTGAGCATTGGTCTGGGACCTAGTGATGGCAGTGACCTGGATTTCCCCCAACAGGGAATCTATTTCTATTAGATACCCTTGGATGGCCCCGGTTTTGGCCAGCTGATCAGCTAAGTCATTTCCAGTTTTGTCTGGTCCCTCTACTTTGGAATGACCCTTGATCTTTTTCCAGTAGATGATCATCCCATTTGATGTGACCAGATCATCAATATTTTGGATTAACTTCCCATGTTTCAAGGGTTTGTTATTAGCACATAACATGCCTCTGGTTTTCCAATTAACCAGGTGCTCCACGAACCCGTTCCATACATAATCCGAATCTGTGATTATGACCAGTTCGTGGAATTGATGTTGGACAGCAGTGAGGATGGCCTGATGCACAGCCATCAATTCTGCCACCTGACTACTTCGGGGACCAATTTTGTATCCAGTGGAGTGTTCTGGGGACTCATTCACCCATGTATTCCCTACGCCGGCCACCAGTTCTTTCTCCACGTTCTTGTCAACATGGTACGAGCATCCATCCACATAGACAGTGGGTATTCCCTCACACTTGTCTTCTTCAAAGACTTTGTGTGGGGAATTAAGGTATGCCTCCCTGTTGTCCTTGATTTTTAGACTTTCGTCCTCAAAACAGTTTTCTCTAGCACAATCATGCAAGTCAGCCAGACCTTGCACGAGGGGACTCTTCATGTTTTGGCCATATCTGACCTCCACAGGAAAGCCTTGCATTGACAGAATCCAGGAAGTAATTCGGGAATTACTCACATTTCCGGGCCGGATTCTGTCACTTTGGAGATATTGCAGAGGCTGGTGTCTCCACTATGATGTGTTCCCCCTGGATGAACGGGCGGTAATTCTTCAATGCCCACACCATTGCCAGGAGTGCCTTCTCACAATCGTTGAATTTTTCCTCCACAGAGGATAAAGTTTTGCTCGCATAGGAGATTACTTTATTGACCTTGTCATGCTTTTGGTATAATACTGCCATCAAGCACGTATTAGAGAACCCTGTCTCCTGGAAAAACTCCTTGTTTCTGACAGGGTAAGCTAAGCAAGGCGCTTGTGAGAGGCTTCTCTTGAGTTGTTTTACTGCCTCGGATTGTTCTGGACCCCATTCCCACTTGACTCCCCCTTCAAGAGATGAATCAGGGGTCTAGTGATCTCTGCGTAGCCTTCAATGAACTTTCTGCAGCAATTAGTCAGTCCATGGAGGCTCCTTAGTTCCCGCAGAGTCGTGGGGTCTTTCAGTTTCTGAAGTGCTTCCACTTTCTTTTCCTGGGGACAGAGACCCTGAGGAGTAATCTCATGCCCCAAGAAATTAACACGGGTTCTAGACCACTGTGCTTTCTGAAAGGAAAGTTTTGCTCTGGCGGCCCTCAACTGCGTCAAAACATAACGGATCTCCGCTATGTGTTCTTCCACATATGACCTTTTGGTGAGGACATCATCTACATAAGCCAGGTTACCCCTCGCACCCAGGTCGGGTATGGCCTTGTGTAGGAAAATGTTGAATTCATTGCCGGAGTTGAGGTATCCGAAGGGAGTCCGGGTCCATCTGTACTGCTGGCCCCCAAAGGTAAAAGCCAGTTTATATTGGTCCTCCCTACTGACAGTCACGGTCCAGTATCCACTGGTCAGGTCTATTGTAGTGAATACCTATGACCCCTGGATCTGGGCCAGCCCTTGGTCAATGTAGGGCAGAGGCCATCGGGAAGTATGGACCCGTTTGATGAGCTCCCTAAGGTCGGCGCAGAGTCTCCACTGGCCGTTTGGCTTCAATATTCCCAGCACCTGATTATTGAAGGTGCTGTGTACTGGACGGATTATTCCCCGGGACTCAAGGTTCTTTATTATTTCAGTAAGGGACTCCATGGATGCAAGGGGCAAGCGATATTGCTTCACAAACACTGGAGTCATGCCAGGGTCCGTGAGAATTGTTGTTGTGTGGATGTCGGTGCGACCACAGTCATATGAGTCTACTGCAAAGAGATCTTGGAAATCCAAGAAAACTTGTTTAAACTTTTGCTTCTGTTCCAGAGTCACACAGGCATCAGCTAGGTTGACTCTTTCTTCCACCATCTGCCTGAAGCCTGGAAAGACTTCTGGCTTGGCTATCTCAGCGGCCTCCTCCAGCTGGGTGGAGAAGTCCCTGGTCAGAGTGCTGATTTGGACTGGAGGCTTCAGGTGGGAAAGGCAGCCCTCATGGACCTGGAAAATCACCTTATCCCTCCTGAAGTCACAAGTCACATCTTCCTTACCATAAGGGCAAGAAGTGTACACCAGGAAGTTCCCCCCATGTCGGGTGAAAATCCTGTCTGGTGTTGTATTGTCCTCACTGTCACTGTCAAAACAGTCCTTGGGGATTGGTCCTAACAGTTCATTTCCTAGATCAATGGAAAAATGTCGGTCATCAACCGCCATTCCAATAATGGTGCCTGCGGCTAGAGTAATACTCTTTAAGTCACTGTTATCCACCTCTATTGGAATGGTGTCATGTTCTATGTTGACTAATGGTGTTGGGTATACCCCTAACCCTTGCTGTTGGAGAGAAGCATTTAGATGTATATAAGCATCTGGGTTTTTCAATTTTTGTCCTCTTTTAACCTTCACTTCCAGGGAGAATTGCTGGGTCCTTTCTGGGATGGTGACTTCCTCTTTAATCTGAATTTCAACTGCATAAGTTAGCAATTGAGCTGACCTAAATGCTTTTTCTAAATCATCAAAGCCCATGGGATTATCCACTAATCGGGACCAAGCTTTGAAGTTTATTAGGTCCAAACTAATGGCAAAGCGATAGAGAATGTCACTGCCTAAGTAAAAGGCGGCAGTGACGTCTCGCACGACCCAACAATTATGGACTATGCTCTTGTTGCCAATGGAGATTTTGAGCATACACCTGCTTGGCAGGAGATGTTTGGAATTAGGTGCTTCCAGGTCCTTTTCCCATTTGTCTATCAGTTTGAATGTGGGAATGGCTGGATCTTTTGGGAGTTGGCGTAACATGGCTTCGCTGATGAAGCTCTTACCGTTGTTCACACACACTCGGGCGAGAACAGAGTCCTTCCCATCATTTAACTGAACAGGGATGAAGAACTGCTCTCCAATTTGCTGAATATCAGCCAGGCTCTGAGCTGATTTCACATCTTTCTGGACTATAGGAGTGGAAGTGTCTGATTGTGGATTGGTAAAGAATTTCAGAGTGTTTCCTTCCAGTGTGGAATACCACCTTAAACTGGAAGGAAGGTTGATTTTCAGAAATAGAGAGGACCCACCATCACCAGTCTGTTGTCCTACTGCTATTACTGTCACGTCTCTAACTTGGTTGTTCTGGAACTGAAATTCTACTTGGTCAGATTTGTGTTCAACCATGTGGCAGGTGCCATTTAAACTAACATGGTTGACACTCTGTTTTAATTTTATTGGCCGGCTAGTCTGGGTCCAGAGTACCTTGTTTACACAATCTATTAGGGGTGACAACCTTCTCAGGAGGTCATTCCCTAGTAAACAAGGGGTGCCCTCTGGAGTCACTACTATGACCAGGTGTTTCACCTAGTGTCGCCCAATTTTGATGTCCTAATCTGCAGTCCCCTCGACAGTAATTTCCTTCCCATCAATGTTCTGCAGTTGTCCAGGAAGAGAGGTGAGAGGAATGCGGTAATTCTCCTCTCTTCCTGCATTTAGTTCATCAAAGGCCCTTTTGGACAGAAGTCCACCAGTGCCGAAATTGTACCCTGCCCCTTTACTTGTACCGGGGCATAATATCTTCCCTCCTTCTCCTCAAGGGGGCACAGATAATGCACATTTTTGGACAACTGGTGGGCTAACTTTCTGGTTTTGGACATTGCTAGCAAAGAGATTTGGGTAGAATTCTGTGGAGAGCCTGGGGAATCTGAAAGAAAAAGTTGGCAACTGGAAATGGTTTCGGGTTCTGGGCCGCCCCCCCCCCTTTTGGAGGCAGTCATCAGGATGGGTTTGACCCATGGGATTTTGGTATTGTCGGTTCTGGGATGAGATGATGGGCGGCGGTAGCTCAGTCTCCACATCTCCCCAGTCTGAATTGGCATCCCTTGGGACCCATTTTTCCTTGGGAGGAGTTCCCCCATCTCTGAAGGAGAAGATCCTTTTCCCAGGATCCTCTGAGGATCCCTCTCCCTCAAATTGGAAGACCTGTACCTGCTCCACAAAGTGGGTCTGTTTGGGTCCTTTGTTTATCCTACCCCCCCTCTGCTCCTTGGGAGGCAGGCTTTCAGGGGCAGGAGATTTTGTTTCCAGTTCCTGGTTTTCCAGGGCTGTTTACAAGTTGGGAAGGAAGCTTCCTCCAAGGCTTTACACCCCCCTTCCCCTTGTGCCTCCTCCCTGGGAACCGGTGGGTTATCGGGGTGAGGCCCCCGTCATTGTTCTGGAGCACCAGGTCCAGAGTTTGGGGCATTCTGCGGTGGCATGCTCATATGAGGGTTATGTTGAGCCCTCAGTATGTGACCCATATCCCGTGCCATATTTTGGACCTGGCGCTCAAGTTGTGAAACCCGCTCAGGCTGATACGGGACTCTATTTTCTCCCCTGGGCTGATCCCGGGAAGGGTAGCTATCCCTTCTCTGGTAATACCCTGGGTTGGGAAGATTCGGGTACCCCTCCACCCTTGGCCTCCCCTCTCCCGGATTAGGTTGTCTGGGCTCAGGGAATTGGGGAAAGAAGGATGGATGATTTTGGGGCTGGAACTTGGGTGGATACCTGGGGAAAAAGTTCTGCCCAGGATTTGGAGAATTTCTGCCCTCCTGTGGGAAGTTGGGAGGGAAGTTCCCTGGGTTAGGTGCTTGGATGGATCCCCCCCTTGGGCTGGAGGAGCCCACACATAACCCAGGATGGGTTGTTTTCCCTTGTAGCGGGGACTTACATAATCAGGGGAGCGGGGACCCCATTTGTGAGGACTAACTCCTCGACTCCCTCTCTGTGACTAGCCCGAGGGCCTTCTGGACTGTGAATTATTTGGTGCAGGCAGGTTTTTAGGCCCCCCCATCTCCAAATCTAAAACGGGGGCAACCTTTACCTCTGCCACCTTGGCAGCAGCAGGGGTGCTGTTGGTTTTGAGGATTTTCTGCGCATTATTTTTATTTTCGATGGGCTTCTGCACCTCATAGATCCGGGTAGCCTGTTCAATGACCCAGTCTAAAGATCTTTTCTCATGAAAATCTCTCACGAGCTGGGTGATTATGTATTTGGGTAAGGCATGGAAAAACGTATTGATAAATTCTCTGCTATCCGTGCGCACCCTTCTGGTGGTCTGCGCAAAAGCACGCTTTAATTCTTGCACAAACTCTTGTGGGGCCTGATCCTCCCCACATTGCAAATTGTAGGCTGCCTTGCGAGCCTCTTGAGGATTTCTGTGCACAGAAAAATGTTTCAAGATGGCCGCCCTGTATGTGGACCACCTTGAATGGTTTTGATTCTCCAGCCCTGCAAAGAAACTGGAGTATTCTGGTGAGAAGGTCCATTTGACGTACTGGATGCAGCCACTGCTGTCCTTCAAATGGAAAGTCTCCATCGTTTGCTCATAGAGCTCCAAGTGTTCCCAAACAGAATACTTGGCGTTCTTATGATAAGGCGTGATGACACTCCTTATTGCCTTTATTTGTTTCAATGGGTCCTTAAGCAAGGCCCTTTTTGCCTTATTGGCCCTTTTGGTTCGGGTAACCCTGGTCCATTCATCCTCTGACTCAGAAGCACTGCTCCCAGAGGTGCCTGCCTGATCTTCCAGGTTTTCCCGGATTCTGCAAGCCTGGGAATGGCTGGCAGAATGTGGGGACCCGGTCTCCAATGTCCTGTAATGCTCAGAGGAGTCTTCAGATCCCTCCTTGCTGCCAGGATTTGATGGGTACCCCCCCACTGACCTAACTGGGCAGAGGTTTTCAGGATGCCCTTAATGGGCCTACTCTCCTGGGGTTCCCCACTAAATTGCACTGTGCTTTGGTGCCCGTACCTGGATGGCAGCCCATCCATTCCTGGGAGGTACTGGCCTACGAGCCCCATACTTCTAGCTGGATAGTAATCTGCCATCCCTGTGGCCCTGTGCTCATGTGCGCGAGGAGACATGTGGGTGGCAGAGTCCAGGGACTGGGAGAGATGAAGGCCTCTGGTACTAGAGCTCCTGAGGTTATGCTCAGGAGTTTCTCTTTCCCAGCGAACCTCATCTCTATCTGCCCCTGCTTCCTGTTGCAACACAAGAGCCTGCGCTTTCAGTTCCTCAGTTAAGGCCTTACTAGACTCTATCAGTCTCTCCTGCATCGCTACCTGTTGCTGGAGCCTATCATTGTGCTGGCAGAGAGCCTCATTCTCTCTCTGTGCCTCCTGATTGGTCCTGGAGTACTGGGCCAGTCTCTGCTGCAGGAGGGTTACCTCCTGAGTCCCATCCCTACTGGCCTGCTCCTTTCTTGCCAGAGCCTCCTCCACCCTCCTGGTGTGCTCTAACAAGTTCTGGTGTTCTTTTTGGAGGTCACCCAGTCCCTGGAGGGCCAGGTGATTTTCTTCCATTTTCCTTTTTAAGTGGCAGACTTCCTGGCCTAAGGTATCCCTTTCCTGACTAAGAGCCTGCGTCTGTGCCGCCAGGTCGTCCCTTTGCCTTTGGAAGGCACCAGCTTGCTGGCGCTCCTGGTCAAACTCTTCCTGGGTATCCAGGTCTTTCAAAATCAGTTTATTGCTCTCTGCCTTCTCCCTATCTAGGTGGCTTTGCAGGGTGACTACCTGCTCAGCACATGCCCTATTGAAGTCTAACTGTTGCTCCAGCTTTTTCTGGCTCTGCAGTAGGGAGTCCAAACCTTCTTGGTACTCCTTCTGCAAGGCCAGAAATTTGGTATCCTGGTCAGCCTTTTCCTGTTGCAGCACATCCATATCCTCCTTTATTTTAGTGATGTACTGTCTGCTGTCCTTTTCTGACTCCTGGCTCCTGAGCAGCCTCTGCTCAGAAGAGTCCAGATCAGATTGGGCCTTCTCTAACGCCATCTGTTGCCTATTTGCCAGATCTTGGCCTTCAGCACATTTGTCCTGCATGGCTCCCATATATAGGTACAATTATGCCGCTATCCTGGCAATCTTATTATGTTCATCTTTGGCTTTAGGGGCCATATAGAGTTCACTCAGGGCCACATGTAGGGGACCCTGATCTCTCCATATATCTGACCCTGTTTCAGTGACCTGTTGCGCGATTGCCTGCAACCAGATCGTTTGGTCCTGATGAGTCCACTCACCTCTCACAAATAGCTTATGTAAGAAGTGCCCTCTGGCTATTTTGATGTCTACCAGTGTCGTCATTCTGGAATTTGAGATCCTTCCTGACTTACAGAAGTTTGTATTTTATTTTTGCAAAACAGACCGTTTCCTTAGAGCGTTCCTTTGAGGAGTGCTTTACAGCGTAGCACAGCGTGGTGATCCGACCGGATGTATGTCTCCTGTCAGTTAGCACACTGTATTAATCTGCGCAAGTGATAGATCTAACAAAGAATCTCCGGCTACGAGCCCCCACTTTTGTAAGCGATATTCAATCAACACTACAGCTAAGTCAATGCCTAGTCTGGGATGTTGAGGAAAACCCTTATTGATGTATTTTCATGTCCATTTCAGTACTCTAGATGACAACCCTTGTATAACACCCCCTCTTAGAATCCCCCTGACCCCACTGAGCCAAGAAGTAGGTTTGTTTTGCAAATTAAAAGATTTATTTGAAAAATGAAACAATATATATGTGTCACACTTCTATAAATAAATTGATAATGGATATTACACTTGTGAATATGAGCAGTAATCAGCAAGAGGAAACTTATGAATAGGAACAGAAGAATAAGGTGGAAAAGAATGCTTTATATGGTTCAAGGAAACTCAATGATGAATGAAATGCAGTACAGAAAATAACTTGATATGGCTTCAACAAAAGACAATGTAATCACTTTTCCCCTGGTGGCAATACACCCCCCCCCTATATGCAATGCAAGGAGATGGAAGTAACACACACAGTCTTTGGGAATACAATCAAATACAATACGGAATTCAGTCCCCCCCCCCCCCCAGCAAGCTTAGAGGAAACAGGCAGAAGTTTGAAACACAGGCCCAAAATGCTTTTAAATGTGATGGCAATGGATGGGAAAATGTGCTAACTGATTTTAATTCCCTCTAGAGATTCAGGGTGAGTGAGAGATGCTTGTTGGTATTAGTTAAGGCTCACTTTACCAATGCTCTATGAGTTATTACCAGGTTGCAAACGGATTTTTAACAAAGGAAAGAATGGAGCTGCTATTTTGACAAGTGGAGAAATTGAGCCAAAATCGCAAATCGCGGTAAATTTCACAAGTGCGTAAATCGTGATTGCGGAAAAAGTATAGGGAGTAGGAAGATAAATTACGATCCTAGCCCAAACGGTTCCAGAGATACGGACGATTTAATAAAGGTAGATTTTCGGATTTAAAGTAAAACTCAAAATGACAGGTGACAGCTTGCAGCTGCAGAATTGACAGGTGACAGTTGTGCAGCTTTAAAATTGACAGATGACACGATTTCTAGGAGGCAGTTCTATTTAGGTTAAAATAGCTTGAATTAGATTATTTTAACTAAGAGATTGGTTCTGCACAGTTCTGCTAGGTACTCACAATATAAATTTGAACTAGGCCTCGTCACGGATCTGGTCAACACGTCTGGCGGAGGTTCTGTCTGCTCGGCGGGTCAATTGGGCACCGGTTCTGCTCACAGCGATCCGGATCTCTGGTTCTGCTCACAGCAGTCTGGGTCAGCTCTGCTCACAGCGGCCTCTGGTTCTGGATACTGCTCTGCTTTCCGGTCCAGATCAAGTGGATTCTTGATGTAACACTGCTTTCTGGGTACAGGCAAAAGTTCTTGGCAAAAGAATTCAGACAGCTCGCCCGGCTGTGGAATAGTTTGCAAATGATTTTAAGGATGCTGAGGCCTGCTGAGAAGAGTTCTCAGTTTGTGGGTTTAGGCCCTTGCTTTAAGTTCTGAAGTAAATTTCTGGTCTCTGAAGATTGATGGATGTGAAGTCTGGAGTCTCCCGGCAGAGCGTCCCGCAGAAAATGGAATTGAATCTCTCTACCTGTCCCAGCAGTCTCTTTTTATGTGTTTAGAAAATGGGTGTTTGCCTGGGCCTAGCTAAGCCTGCCCCTCTCTACTTGTCATTGGCCCAATTCTCCCCTCTCCCATGATTGGGGGAAGGAAATGGATTGTCATCATGATGAGGTCTGTTCATGGGTCAGAGGATCCTCCCTGGTCAATTTGCCCACAAATCTATATTTGATTCAAATACATATTTCCCAGATACACAATTTGTTGAAATTACATGTACACATTATATATTCCTTATGGTCCA
The DNA here is from genome assembly GCF_040938575.1 of Ambystoma mexicanum. NCBI lineage: Eukaryota > Metazoa > Chordata > Amphibia > Caudata > Ambystomatidae > Ambystoma > Ambystoma mexicanum. The sequence continues at coordinate 1,353,766,999 of NC_090931.1, forward strand.
TGCTTGTCCGCCTCTGATCTTCCTGGGGGCTTGCATTAAAAAATGACAAAATTTTGCGCTTTTCGACTGGTTTACCAATATCGGACATTTACCAAAAATTACACAAATGTGCGCAAGGAGTATGGACACTAATTGATGAAGTGTCCAATTTTTAACATGCAGACATTTGGAGTAAGACCCTATTTTACGCTAGCAACCGCCCAGCATACACCGCAGGGTCCTAATACCTCTTAAAACGTGCACAGAAAAATCACAAGAATAATGATATTACTTAAATAATTCTGACAAGTCCATACTATGAATTATCCATCTTTTTAACTTATGCCCTGGTAAAAAAAATGGGTGTGGCTTCCCACATCACATGGTGGAAGAACTGGTTTATCCACTTCCCCCAAGCTCAGCTGGCTCTCACAGGCACTTCTCCTCCCACTTCTCCCAAAAGGAAGCCACTTTATGGCCCCCCCAATATAACATTTGCCTGACTCCATTGTTCAGTTTACTGCAGTCCCCAAGTAATTCAATTAGAGAGGTGTCACCTCCTTTTTGTGGGGGCAGCAGAACACAGCCAGGCCTGGGAACACAGCTGTTTATCCAGTTTCAACTCCTGTCAGGGGTAGTTGTCAGGCAGAATCTAGTTTCATTAATCCAGGTTTCAGCTAAATGTCACTTTTTGTTCCCAGTTTTCTACATTCAAATCAAACTGACAATGTTTACACATGCAGCTAGAGTGCTGATTCTAAGTTCAAAACTGTGACATTTCAACAGTTAGAAGCTATGTGACACTCAAAAGTAGGTCCCTCTTTAATTTAAACATTTAAATTTTAGTGGTTTTCAGTTCAGTTTAACTTAAGCTGCTGACCTCCACAGCTCAGCCAGTTTTGTTATGAACATTGTTTTGGGCTCTTTTTCTTTCCAGATTTTGTATGCACACAAAACTTCATTCTGCCAAATGTCTGCTGGTGTTCAGTGAGATTTTTGAATATCCTGCAATGTTTGACATAGGCATTTTTAGCTTGCATTCAGAGAAACCAAGGGCTTTTTAAGCTAACAGGCACTGCTGTTTTTCCTTTAGCACACATTCCACTCATGGCACCCCTGGCCCATCACACTCGCACTGGTGGGTGGAAGGTTAGGCAACCATTTTGGTGTGCGCACAAACTGCACGGTTCTCCTGGATTCTGGCGCACATGTGGGCTTTTTGGCCATCTTGGATTTTCTAACCCCACAGCACCAAATGTTGCAGCTTAATGACTCAAAAGTGGGTCAATACACCTGACAATATTTAACGGCACTACTTATTAGACAGTCCAAATCATATTGCTGGTTTAGCAAAGTTGATTATTGAAGAGCTTTAAAAAGCAATATAGCGCTTAGTGCATAATGCTACAACTAATAAAATACCTAGTGCATAAAATAACATCCTAATATAAGCACAATTGCTGTTTCACACAATATAATAAAGTGTCTCATGCATGATATACAGTATATAAAGTGATTAGTGCATAGTGCAACAACTCATTCCAATACCAAATTGCCTGGTTAGTCAATTGCTGGAAAGCTTTAAAAAGCAAGAACGTGATTACTGCACAATTGTACAACTAATAAAAGGCCTAGTGCATGAAGTAACATCCTGATATGAGCACACTTGCTGTTTCACACAATACAATAAGGTGTCTCATGCATGATAGGCCATTCATAAAGTGATTTGTGCATGATGCAATCACTAATACAATGCCTAGTACGTAATGCGATAACTCATTCCTAAAACAGCAATTGTTGAACAAACTGTAGTAAGGTACTTTATGCATAATGTAACCACTTGATGAAGTGCATATACATTCATCCTTCTGTCTAATGAAGACATAAATACATTCATAAATGCATTCTTCAATATCCTTACTTTCCTGCAGAGTATTGTGGAGGGTTTTGACCCATGTGGAATCATTAGACGGGGTGAATGTGGGGATTAAGCTGTCGCTGCCCATCATTTTGCCCCAGAACAAAAATAAATCATTGGTGTGGGTAAAGATGGGGATGCGCTGTCGCCGCCCATCATTTCATCCCAAAATCCAGGAGAGCTGCGCAGTTGTGCGCACACCAAAATGGTTACCTAACTTGCCACCCACCAGTGTACAGAAAGGTCTGAATGCATTAATCCAAGAAAATCCCAAAAATGGGTGCAGTACCAGTACTCACCACTATCCAAAAGCCGGCGTTTTAAAACCACTCTGTGTGTTTCTGAAGGCAAGCCAAAACGCCTATTTCAAACCTTGCAACATGTGCAAAATATTCACTGAACACCAGCAGACATTTGGCAGAATGGAGTTTCGTGTGCCTACAAAATCTGGGAAATGAAGAGCCCAAAAACAATGCTTATAACAAAAATGCTATGGAGTCAGCAGCTTAAGCCTAACTGAAACTGGATTTAAAACCACCAAAATCGAAAATGTTAAATTAAATGAGTGACCTATGCTTGGTGTCACATGCCTTTGTAACTGTTGAAATGTCATAGTTTTGCACTTAGAATCAGCATCCTAGCTGCATGTGTGAAATTACAAGTGATTTTAAAAGCAACAAAAAGTTAGCTGAAGGTCTGGCTTAAGGAACTTGATTTTGCCTAGCAACTAAACTTCATCAGGAGTGAAATTTGAGTCACAACTATGTTCCCAGGCCAACCTTCCTTTTGCTGCCCACACTAAGGATATGCCACCTATCTGATAATTGAATTTCCTGTGCTCTGCCAGAGAGTGAACAAAGCCCTCCTCACTTAGGCAAAGGTTTTTATTACAGACGTCGTAAAAAGTGGCTTCCTCCTGGAGAAGCTGGGAGGGGCACTGCCTGTGAGAAGCAAGCTGGCTTGGCAGAAACTGGAAAGACTGGTTTCTGTACCATGTGACCTGAAAAGACACACCCCTGCAGCAAGGATATGGGTTTAGAAAAAGATTAATAACTCATGGTGCGGACATGTGAACATTTTATAAATGATACCATAATTCTTGTGATTTTTCTGCCCACAGTTTAAGACGTGGTAGGAACTGGTGGTATGTTCAGGGGGGTTTTAGCGGAAAAGTGGATATTACTATAAATGTGTGCATGTTAAAAATCTGAAACTTCATCAGTTAATGTCCCTACCCCCTGCACACCTGTATGTAAAGTGGGGTCCATGTCGGAAATTGAAAAAGCAGTTAAAAAGTCAATTATGTACACTCTTTGAATGCGAGCTCCGAGAATGAGCAGATTTGGACATAGACATGGCTAAATTCAGCCACACCATGTATATGTAATTTTAAACAAATGTGTACCTGTGCAGATATGTTTTTAGGTCAGATATAGATTGTGTGTAAAGTTGACAGGGGTGGGGTCTCTGTATCATAAACCGACCTCATCATGATGACACTTCATTTCTTCCCCCAATCAAGGGGAAGAGGAGGAAGTGACCTATGGCGAGTAAGAGGGGCAAGGCTAGTGATGCGACACACACACCCACTTGGAGAACATATAAATGGACCACTGAAACTTAGGTAGGGACCTAAAATTCCCTTTGCAGCAACGCACTCTGCCGGACCATACAACATCCAGAGATCCAGACTTCAAATTCATCAATCTATCCTGTACTAAGAGACCAGAGAGAGAAAGCAGCGCTGTGCCTAGCAGAGACCAGGCCAGGCGCTGTGAGCAGAACCCAGAGAGAAAGCAGTGCTGTGCCTAGCAGAGACCAGACCAGGCGCTGTGAGCAGAACCCGGAAAGACCTGACCAGACTGTTGACCAGATCATGACAAAGCCGCTTTCCTGTTCAAAATCTCTTGTGAGTACTTAGCAAAACTCAGAACACATCTCTTAGTTTAAATTCATCTAATTCAATCTATTTAATCTAAGTAGAACTGCCTCCTAGCTGTCACCTGTCATTCTAGCTGCAAAAATTTGTCACTTGTCATTTTGAAAAAGTGTGCGTTTAAAATTTACAAAACCAAAAACGACCTTTATTAAATCGCTCATATCTCCGCAACCGTTTGAGCTAGAGACTTGCAGTAACTTTCCTCTGATAGCTTGGAACCGTGGCTTTCCTAGGAACCTAGAACCACATTCCTACTCCTTATAGTTTTACCGCAATCGCGGAACACGCACCCGCGAATTTTGCCGCGATTTGCAATGTCTTCACATGTAAAAAAAAACTGCTGCTGCTGATTTCCATTTGCTAGAAATTCGTTTGACCTGATAATCATTCCTGCATCATTGCTAGTGTGAGCCTGGACTAATATTAACTAGATACCACTCATCCTGAACCTTTAAAAGTGAATTAAAAGCGTTTCCAGCATATTTCTCATTCATTGCCAGCACATATCAAAGTAATTTGGGCCTGTGATTTCAAAACTCCTATCTGTTTTCTGTTGTCTAAGCTTGCTGGATTGAACTGATTACAGTTGATTGCATTTCTGAGAACTGTGTGCTTCCTTCCATTCCTTGCATTGCATAAAAAGGGGGGGAAGGGATTGCCAGAGAAAAGTGATTACATTGTCTGTTGAAATCATATTGAGTATTTTCTGTATTGCATTTTTATTCAACATTACATCCATTTGAACTACATAAAGCATTCTTTACCACCTTTTTCTGTTGTACCTATTTACCAGTGTGCTACCTTATTCATTTCATGTCCACTCATTAGTCATTATAAAGAAGTGTGCTAGTGCCAGATTCTCCGTTGTTAATATTTCCCATATCAGATAAAGTGTGATATTCAATTATTAATTTATTATAAAGTGTGATATCTATATTTTAATTTATCAAATAAACCTTTTAAACTTGCAAAACAGAACTAATTCTTGGCTCAGTGGGGTCAGGGGGATTCCAAGAGAGGGGTGTCATACAAGGGTAGTCATCCAGAACGCATGAACTGGACCTAAAGATATATCAATAAGGGTTTTCATTCAGTATTCTAGACTAGGCGTTAACTTAGCGTTAGTGCTGAATTGAATCCTCTTACAGTATCCAATATCCAAACTCTTCAATTCTCAATACTGATGTTAAATTGAGCACCCAATAAGAAATGGCTATGATAAAAATTATTTATACATATTATTAAAGCTTAAAACGTGCATATGCTTGCATCCTCCTACCTAAGAGGACAAAAATAAAGTGTCTAATGCATACTTTAATATTTTTGCTTTCTTACACAATATCCACATTTCCAATCCATAATACTGCCATCTAATTAAGCACTCAATAACAACATACAATTTCTGCACATTATTATATGTGCATAGTGCACAATGCTTCTTAGGCACGCATAGACAAAATGATATTCCGGAATCTATTGAAGGTCATGATTCTCAAGCCTTATGTTGCTCAAACCTAGCTCAAACATATTCAATAAGTATGTTTCTAATTGAATGCTGAACATCTTGAATCATTACATGAATACACATGTGATAGAGCTCCCTTGTCGATTTCAAACTCTGTGTCCTAAAAAAAAAACAATTATGCATTCAATTTGTAGACAACCATAAATATATGTGTTCTGAGATCAATTAATATAAAATTGATAAACAACAGCAGAATTATACTAAAACGTGCTAATCACCATCCCATACTCATTAATGGGCCAGAAACATATTTGGGAAAGACATCAAGCAAAACAGGATCAACAAAAGAAGACCAAGAAGAAAAAGGAAAAAGAGAAGAAGAAAAGAAGAGAGGAGGGACACAAAGAAAAAGAAAAGGAAAAGAAAACTAAAGGAAAATATTTAAATAAATAATCATATCAGAATAGAGACAGAAAACCTACAAAAAAAAAAACAACAAGAAAACCCCCCACTCTTCATTGAAAAGAATGGAATAGGACAATTTTTAAAGCATTCCAAACAACTACAAAAAATATTAAAAACCTGAAACCATTGAACAGAACCTTTCCATAAACTAAACGGATGTTAAAAAGTGTTCATTCATACCCCTAAAAATGTATAAAGTTATTTGTCAATATTGTGACCTCCAGGTTGTTTTGCTTTCATAGTCTATGATGAACATGGTTTCTTCTTGTCGTAATAGACACTCAATTTTCCATCTCTAAGTCCCACTGGCACTTTATATATACCAGAGAAAATAAGATCTTTGGAATTGCCGCCTTGAGTTTCTGCAAAATGTTTGGCCATTGGGTATGATCTGTCTTGATTTTTTATCGCTCTGAGGTGTTGTAAAATACGTATTTTTAATTTACATGTCATGCTTCCAATGTAGTTCTTTAAGCATGGAGAGTAGCAGCCGTGTAGTCATGGAAACGTTGCTCAACTATTAGGAAGAACACTTTTTGGGTAGCTTATAACTTCGCTCCCCCTGAACGAATCCTCACCAAACTTTGCAAAAAAAGTATATGGGCCACTTTGAATTTTGCTGGCATGTTTGGCAAGGTTTTGTCAAGGGGGGGGCAGAGTTATATGGGGGGACCCAATTTCTTTTTAATCCATAGACTGAATTGAAAAAAAACTTTGCTCATGCGTACAGCCCAAACCCCAGGATGGATTTTCACCAAATTTGCGGCAGTAGCATTGACTTGGTCCTGAAAGTGTGCTTTTTAAAATTTGGTGGAAATCCATCCAGTAGTATTTTATTAAATGACCAAAAAGTTGGTCCCCAAAAATGAGTGATCTGGGTTCGGTCCGCGGACCCATTTCCCTGTTCGGTCCACGGACAGGTATCTGATTGACTTAGAGGGTGATGTGATGTCTTCGGACAACAGACACATCCACTGACTGGATGGTGAAAAAAGTGAAGTACGTCAGATTTTTGGAAATGCCCACCATGTTGGATCAACAGACTTTGGCCGATGTCTACGGACATTGCGGTATAAACATATAAAGAAACACAACATTACACTTGTCAGACTCATCAAACAATCTGTGGGGAGGTGAGGGGTGATGTGGATGGGATGGGATATAGCCACAAGAAGCCAAAAAACTGGAGTTTTCCACCATAAACGTTTGCGGACAGTCTGGATGTTTGCAAACAGTTCAGTGAAGTTCAGGGACATTTCAGATGTTCAGGTGCAGTTCTTGGATGGCTCATAACTTTAGAACCTCTAAATGAAACTGCATTTTATTCTGGAATTATATTCTAGACCGGGTACTGAAATGCTTTTCAAGGTTTGATGGGAATCTGCAAAGTGGGGGCGAAATTAGAGAGGGGGTCCCATAATTATATAAAGGCTTATAAATGTGGCGCCATTTGACAAATCTGCACAAAAGTTTGCAAGACAATGTTAAATCTAGATATACATGTTCTTGCACATTTTGGTGGGAAGAGGGGGCTAAATTAGAGGGGGTCTCAACATTTTTAGATGGCTTATAACTTTGTTGCCATTTGACGAATGTGGACAAAAGTTTTCAGAAAGATTATAGACCCAACCTTGAATGTTTGTGTAAAGTCTGAATGGATTTTGTCAAGTTGGGGGCTTAAGTTATATGACTTTTGTATGTACATACATTTTCACACTTTTGAAAGGGCGGATTTCAAGCAAACTGGTGTAAGAGCATTGGCAAGGACCTAAAAGCATGGTTTTGCAAATGTGCCTGTGTTTTATTTTTTGACGAGTATCATAATGTAGGTACAAAACATTGTGTTATACCTTTGGTGGCTGAGGTATAGCCTGTGGCCATGGGCAGTGGCCAGATTGTCTGGGTCATGGTATAAGGTCACAACCTGAACAATCTGGCTACTGGCCTTGATTGCAGGGGATGAAAAATGGTGTTAAAGTGGCCATGTTCACCTGGAACCGGCTATGTGATAAAGTTATTCAAAGGTAGGATAGGTTTGAAAGGGAAAAAAAAATTGCTTGTGGTAATATGGTCATAGGGTTCTGACTTTGCCATCTGCAGGCTGCCATGGAAAAGGAAGAGAGACTCTGTACTTAGCCCCATCTTCATTTTCCACGGTGGCTATCTTGAAAAAGGATTTTCCTTCCAACATGCTGTAGGAAGAAACATCTATTTTTTAGCACCACAGGTTCCCGCTTTGGGAACCACGGGTACTAACGCTTGTTATCCCCTATTGCAGGGGCTGCAATGGAGGATAATGGTCCGGAGCCTTTATTATTTATTTATTTATAACGTGGTGAAGCCCGCGGGCATGAGGGTGCACACAGAAACACTTCACTTTATTTTTTGACAAATTTCATAATGTAGGTACAAAAATAGTGATTTAAATTTGGTGACTGAGGTATAGGTTGTAGACATGGGCAGTGGCCAGATTGTCTGGGTCATTGTATAAGGTCATGACCCGGATAATTTGGCTTCTGGCCTTGACTGTGAGGGATGAGAAATGGTGTTAAAGTGGCCATGTTCACTTGGGACCGGCTATGTGTTAAAGTTATTCGAAGATAGGATAGGTTTGAAAGGGAAAAATAATGTGCTCGTTATAATATTGTCATAGTGATCTTACTTTGCCTTTTGCAGGCTGCCATGGAAAGTGAAGAGGGGCTCTGTACTGAGCCCCACCTTCTCTTTTCATGGTGGCCATCCTGGAAAATGATTTTCCTTCCTACAGCGGGACGCAAACGTTGCTATATTGGGGTAAGTATGATATTAGTAAATTGTAGAAAAATAGCATGCACTGGTAAAAACCCATGGGATTCTCTGAAAAAAACTTTGTTAAATAGACATTATGGTTAAGTTGCACCAATAAAAACCTATTCAATTCAATGAAAAAACATTGTTAAAGGAACTTCATGGTTAAGTTGCACTAATAAAAACCTATGAAATTCAATGAAAAAACATTGTTAAAGGGACATTATGGTTAAGTTGCACTAGTGAAAACCTATGAAATTCAGTAGTTGCACTAGTAAAAACCTATGAAATTCAATGAAAAAACATAGTTAAGGGCACGTGAAATATATATGTTTTTGATACACAACTAGTTTTTACCAAAAATGTTACATGAGAACAAATATTGATTACAAATGGGAATCGCCATATGTCTGCTCCAGATTTCAGATTCCTAAACCAGGCCTTAGAGATGAACTGGAGTTGAGAAGAGAGAGAAGGGTAACTGTCTAATCCTTTTTGCGAGAACTCTTTCAGGGTACTCCCCAAGATTGTAAACTTGATGATGTCATTTCTGCTATATAACGTGAAATGCACTGGAGGAGAGCGGCGAAAAAATTACCACCAGAGAGAGCTGCTGAAATTTACTGCCTGACAGCGTCTGACCGCCGCAAGGAATCAACAAAAGAGATTGGTAAAATTGTATCTGGGTGGAGTTAGCTATTTCTGTCTTTTTCTGTCTATTTCTGTCAAAGCCTAAAAGCTGGTTGGGTCCTATGGTGGAGTGCTGGGGCCCTTCCTTGAGTGACCAGACCCCTGCCACATCCTCCACGAGGGACCTGAATTACAGCTGGCTTTCCTGAATTTTAAACAGAGGCTATCTATGTAAGTAGAACTGATCCCTGGGAAAGCAAAAGGTGGGGGTGCCTGCTTGCCCTAAATCCTTTCCCTTTATAGTGTGTAGAGAGGGGAGATATCCTGAGCCTAATCAACAAAGTATATTCATTTAATGAATGTCCCTTGGCGGACCACCCTAGGGTAATGTTTGTTAAAATTTTAAATTAGGAAAGCTAATTCCCGGTGTGTGCTGAAATCTATAGACTGTAATTCAGTTGCAGGATCCTTTAGGAAGAGGAGTGTCTCTGTCTGAAACAAAACAAAAAAATCCCTAAACTGCCAGCTTCCCCAACACAGGCTTTTAAGTGTAGGGGTCTGAAATCCGAAATTCTCAAATGATCCCAATTGTTGCTGTCTAACTTCCCCAACATAGGCCTTTAAGTGGAGGCTAGTCTGTAATCCAAAATTCTTGGCGTTCCTGAACTTTAAACAGAGGCTGTCTATGCAAGTAGTACTGAACCCTGGCAGCCAAAATGTGGGGGAGTCTGCATGCCTTTAATCATTTCCCTTTTTCATTGGGCGGGGGGGGGGACCTTATCCTAATGAACTAAAAATACTAATTTATGAATTCCCCTTCCTGGAACAGCACAGGATGATTTTTATTTAAAATTTCAAATTATGAAAGCTCATTCCCGGTGTGCACTGAAAACAATATACTGTAATTCAATTGGGTGATCCTATTTGTCCTTTTGAGCCTGACTTCTTTAGAAAGAGGGGTATCTTTGTCCCTTAACCATATCAAATATCTAAACTACCAGCTTCCCCTACACAGGCCATTAAGTGGAGGGGGTTCTAAAATCCCAAATTCTCAAATCATTCCAATAGTTGCTGTCCAACTTCGCCAAAACACAGACCTTTCAGTGGAAGAGGGTCTGAAATCCAAAATTCTCAAATAATCCTATGTTTTGCTGTCCAACTTCCCAGTAAAGGCCTTTAGGTGGAGGGGGTCTGAAATCCAAAATTCTCAAATCATTCCCATTGTTGCTGTCCAGCTTCCCCAACACATATCAAGGTGGGTGGGGTTCTGAAAACCCCAATGCCAAATCATCCTGGCTTATTTTGAGCAAAGGTGTGCGTGAAATCATAATTGTCCTATGCATTAGTACACAACTGTAACACAACTGCTCGCCTTTTAAGTGAACAGGCAAATTGAAAACGTACAGCATTGCAACTGAAAAGGGATTGTATGCATGGACCATTGTTGATGATCATTTAATTTGAAATTTACAGAAAGAAAAGTATTGTAATTTGTATTTTTCCTAAACCATTCGGGTGATTCACGTGTGTAACATGAATTTAATTGTGAGCCACACACAAATGTGGCCTGTGTATTTTAGTGTGAGTTCTGTTACCTATAATTAAAATAAATACAAATATATTTCCTATACACGGCCTGGTTCTTGGCTCATGGTGGGCATGGAGGGGATGTGTGTGACTCTATATGATTCTTCAGTAAGGCCAGCACTAAGCAACTTAAGCAAGTATTGCAGGGCTCCTTGATTGGGTGCGGGACTCCCCATGTTAAGGGTGGTCTCAATAGACAGACAGAACCGTTCATTTAACACCTACTATACCATTTAAAACACTAGGGAAGCAATACTACATATTAATCAGTGTTTTATATGTCAGGACTTGGTAAATGTGCCATACATGAGGGGACATTCATGTCTGGCTATTGTTCAAAGTATACTTGCTTCTAATATATTAGGACACTGGTGGGGGTGTGTTGCTGCCTGTGCCAGTGTTCTTGTTATATACTTGCTAACACAGGACTATCATCAAGTACCATGTAAGGATGCAGTCCATCCTCTGCTGGGACATGTGAATTACGATCATAAATGCAGGGCTACCTGTTCCATGATTCATGGCAAACACTGAGCTGAATGAACAACGCTATTCTGACCTGAGAAGAAAAAGCATCATTGACGGGGTATTTTCTGCTTTCCTCGCTGCCCTAAAAAACATTGTTATTTTGATCTGGATTTGAAATGAGCAGAACCATCAGGGAAAGCGGGCTTGTATAGTTCCAGCTTAACACAAATGCTGCTTAAATTACATTAGGAGAGTTTTGCAATGCTCGCCATACTGCTCTGCATAGCAAATGATACCACTACCATTTACTTATTGTTGCTTTGTTCACTCAAAATGTCGTCTCTATACCAATTATTGGCAGGTGAGTCGAAGATGCACTTCAGTAGCAGTCATACGTCGGTGACACTGGGGAGTCTGCTGGACGATCAGCACTGGCACTCGGTGCTAATTGAGCGATTCAACAAGCAGGTGAACTTTACCGTGGACCGGCACACCCAGCAGTTCAGAACCAAAGGAGATGCTGATCATTTGGACATTGCTTATGAGGTGTGTTAAATTAACCAGCTTCATCTTGGTATTGTTCTGATTGCTAAACCATGAACCTGCTAATACTGGTGTCAATTTCCTCAAATTGTTTTATGGAATGTGGAAAATCCAAATATGGAACCCATCAGCGTTGGTGAGCTTTGCCACCACTTGCGGCATACCGTGCATACAGTTATCCCATGCAATGTTCTTAGGCTCTTCACATTACTGTGAGCCAATGCTGGTAGGGCCGTAAACTATGCAGATTTTCTAAAATTCCACATGTAATGTGCTTAAACTTCAGAAAATGGATATGATACACTACCAGATCACACTACTTAAGTGCCAGGCTATTATGCAAGTCTACGCAAACAGGACGAGCATACTCGTCCTTGGCACTTATGGGGTTAAATAATCCCAGTTTGATTGGTAATCACCCTTCTGTGCATTATGTGGAAAAGGTGCATAGGACCTCATTACACAGACGGCGGTGGACCAAGGTGCTATTAGCACCTTGGTCCATGCCGGTAAAATACCGGCAGCGCCTTGGAAGAAAGGGGAATTACCGCCCTATTCCAAGGTTGGTGGGGCGGTAATTCCCCCTTCCCCCATTGCCCTTCCCCATTCCCATTTTTGCCCCATAGGGCATAATGGGAATGGGGAAGGTGCTAATTACGGCACCGCAAATTGCGGTCCCGTAATTAGCTCCCTGGTCCCTTTGCGGGTTGGTTTTTAACGCCTGCAAAAAGCAGGCGTTAGAGTCTCCAACCCGCAAAGGGACCTCGTAGTCTGGCGGTAAGGGTTAACGGTCACCGGTACCATTAACGGTGACCGTTAACCCTTACCGCCGTCCGTGTAATGAGGCCTATAGAAAGGTTGCGTCTGAGATTGCCACATTATCCCCACATTCAGGGAGTCCTGAGTTTCTTCTTTTCTGTAACTTGCAGTCATTTACTATCTCAGAACATTATTTTCTGGGCTGGGTTATTCGTTCTCAGAGATATCCATAGAACATTGCTCAAAAACTGGCACAGTCTAAGCATGTTCTCATGAGTCAGAAATTCCACTTGCATCTAAAAGGTGGAAGTAAATATTGGAAAATTAGTTTGAAGGGCTTTCGGTCATGCAATATTTATCTCCGGCAGTACTCCTCGAGAACACTGCATGAAGTGAATAATGAATGTGTTGTAATCAAGTGGGATGTAAAAAAAACAGGCAGCATTTGAATTACTGACTGTTTTTACCATTACCAGTGGCTCTTAATGAGGCGCCAAGGAACAAATGATCTCTTTTTACCTAAAGATCTAATTTAATTTTCACGATGGTAGCTGAAAGCATTAGACAATTCGTATATATGGTGAATGAAGGATAGCAAATGCATGCTGTTTTCTATAGTTTACAACGGTTTGCACGTTCTATGTATAATCCATAATGTAGATGTGGATGTTTTTAAATATATTAAGGGCCCTAATGATCGGAAAGCATTTATTTATTTATTTATTTATTCATTTATTGTTCTTATAACATTGCGCCACATGGGCATCAGTACGCGCACAAATACGACCACAAAACAATTAATCGGCACAAATATTATTGGAGGGGGAGCGAGGAGGCCGTCCATGGGTGAAAACTCAGAGTCAAAGTGAGAAACTCATAGTGAGGCAAAAAAGGAACCCTGACACATTCCCATCATGCTAAATACCTGAATGCAGGTAAATGGTTATCTAGACGCATTTCATAATACAATCCACATCTTCTAGTGTAATATATGGTTCAGTGTTCCTTATAAAAAGTCTGAGAAGTGACGTTTTTCCTGCACCATGTTAGATAGGTGCCTACAAGACCCTGAAATTGTGTTGTTGCTTAAAAAGTAATGATTGGATAAAGTTGCCATTAGCCACATGTAATCAATTTATAACTGTTCATTGTGTATACACAACCTTTTGGTCCGATTAGATTTTCAGCTGCATGTGTGTTGTCATGATGGTTGATGGAAGGTCGAATGGAACACACACACACACACACAGGCACACACGTAGGAACTGGTATGCACTGACCTGCAGGGAGATCTGGAAACTTCCAAGGGGCCTATGATCCAAGGCCCTCCTTTGAGTGGGCGCTCACCGCTTTCTCTATTGCTGATTGGGCATGCACGGTGATCATGTGAAAACCAAACTCTACACACATTACAGCGAATGCTAGACAGATCTCTGTTTGTTTCTTGAGAATTGTAGCTGGTGCACTGACGCTCCTTCCCAATGTCAAAGTGTGTGCACCGGCAAGCTATTTATTTATTTGCATTTTTCTTTTGCATTTTTAAAGCGCACAGCTGCCCTCGGGCATCGTGACGCTGTTACAAGAAAGTGTACTTGGCATAGCTGAATATAACAAGACAATGGGAACATGGTTACATACATAGATAAAAGTTCTGAGGTTAGATGGGAACAGTGAGCATGGGTACAGATGTAAATTATAGACATTATTCACATTGCAGTGGTGTTTTAAGTAGGATTCACTTAAATATGGTGGTTTTCAGTGCCTTTCTGAAGGCCATGAGGGATGTTTCTGCTCTCAGTTTTGGAGGTAGGGAGTTCCAAGATTTTGGAGCTAGAACTTCGAAGCTCGACCCACCCGCTTTTGCTCTGTTGAAGTTGGGGACTGAGAGTTGGTTTGCGTACAGGTCCCTTTTAGGCCTGAGTGTCTGGACTGGTTGTATACGCTCAGTAAGGTAGCTAGGGGCAGATTGGGATATGCATCTGTGGTAATGGTGAGAGTCTTGAACTGGATGCATTCTTTGACTGGGAGCCAGTGGGCATTCTGTCTTGCTAGGGAGATGTGTTCCCTCCTTGGAATATTGAGGCTGCTCTCAAGGCATTGTTCTGTGTGATTTGAAGTCTATTTATGTTTTTGGCAGAAGTGCCTACTAGGAGGACATGGCAATAATCCAATTTGGCACCTATGGTGGCCCTAGTGATGTTGAGGCAGTTTACAGTGGATAGGTGAGAATTTACTGCATTGATTATTTTAGTTGTTAGTGCTGCTGAGGAGGAGATGTAACTAACATGTCTGTCCATGGACAGGATTGAGTCTAGGTATACTCCCAGAGTTTTTACAGCAGAGGAGACTGAGATTACAGAGTTCTCAATTAAGAAGTTACTGAATTTGTTGTCTAGTTTACTGAGGGATTCTTTTGGTCCCACCAGTAGGATCTCTGTCTTGTCTCCATTGAGACAGAGGCAATTGGCTGCCCTCCAGGCCTGGATGATAGCACATGTGTTTTGTAGGGTTTTTAAGTATTGCTTGTAATCACCTGATAATGGGAGAAGAATTTATGTATCATCGGCATAATTGATGAATGTTATGCCGAATTCTTCTAGGTTGTTGAATAGAGTGAGTGTGAATAGGTTGTATGTTGTGGGGGAGGTGCAGGGACCTTGTGGTACTCCGCAGTTAATAGGGGAGGGAGTGGCTGACGCTTGGTCTGAGTAGACCCTCATAGCTCTGCCCTCCAGGGAGGATGAGATCCAAGTTGTGGCCTCTGTAGAGAAGTGAGCCATATTGGTGAGGTGTGTCTTTAGGATTTTATGGTCGACTAGGTTGAACGCAGCCGACAGGTCAAGGAGTAGGAGGATGGCATATTTGCCTTTATCCATATTTCTTAGGAGTTGGTTTTTTAGGTTGAGTAGCACTGACTCTGTGCCATGGCGTGGACGAAACACGGACTGTCTCTTGCCTAGGATGTTGTGCAATTCTAGGTAGGCTTGTATCTGTAGATAAGCAGCCTTGTCCAGGATTTTCAGCAACAATGGCACTGTTGTGATTGGCCTGTAGTTGTTGGGTGAGTCTGGGTCTAGGGTGGGCTTTTTTTAGCAGTGGACGAACCCAGGCTTCCTTGAGAGAGGAGGGTACGGAGGGAGTGGCAAATGATGCGTTGATAAAGGTTGTAATGAACAGTGCTAGAGTGAGGGTTTTATTTGTTTCATAATGAGTAGGAGCTCAAGAGTGGTTACCTTTCTGAAGGTAAATGGCAGAGGTGGGTTGCTATCATGTTGGATAGGGAGCTTAGTGTTAGCGGGGGTCCATGTTTTGTGGGGGGATTTGGATAGAATGTCAAGGTTGACTTTGATTTTCTTTTGGAGTAGGGTTATTTTGTCAAGCATAGCCTTCTGAATGTCATTACACCATTTCTCGTCTTTGACCGTTTGATGTATGGATGTAGGAGTTACGACTAACTCATTGAAGATAGCGAATAGTTCTTTTGAGTGTGATTGGGCATTGTCGATTCTAGTATTGTATGTAGCAGCTTTGGCTTTGGCTATTGCGTTTTTGTATTGTTTAGCAGTAGTTACGTATGAGTCATGCAGAGGGGCAGAGGGGCAGGATTGCCATTTTTTAAAAGCTATGCATGGTGCGTAGGCATGCAGAATGCAGTGATTGATAGCCGAGACAAGATTTGGGAACTCCAGGTTCTATGTGAAAATGTTGTTGTTGTTTTAAAAATAAATTGTCATTCAATGCAAGCAATCCAAAGTGTGACAATGTTGCCAGTAATAAGGTCGCCAAAAGCAGATATTTTTACCTACACAAAAGTACAATTCTGTTACCCTAAGTATCACCCAAACCTCTAACAAAACCTCCATAATCACTCTCACCCTATTCCTAAGCCTTCCCCTAACTCTAATCACTAGCCATATTCTACCCTGAACTCTTGCAAAACACAAACCTTTCAGCGAGCGAAAGCATTTTTTGCATGTTATTCAAACCAAAATAAATAGAAAATGAACAGTGAACCTATCCCCGCCACCAGCTTGCCATAACGCACATATCCCTTGCTCTAATACTATAATTAGCCTTACCCTAAATGCAACTCTACCACTTATCCTAATGCTTATTTTAACATAACCCCTAGGTTTATTGTAAACGCTATCCTACGCCAACATTGCCAGCCCTCTCCATACTCCATAACCCTTTCTTTAACACATATGCAAACCATTACTCTACCCTAACGACTAACCAAATCCCAAATGCTTTACTCTAAACATTATCCTTACCCCAAACCCTATCCTAAGCCTAAACCATGCAATCACAAGCCCACTAAACCCTCCTTAACCATAACAATTACCCTAGCAGCGCTACATTTTTGAATACCTGTCCACTGCATTTATTGACTACATATTGCTTGGCAATATTTTCACTGCAGAGGTATTTTCACAACAGCTTTTTCAGAGACTACATTTGTGTTGGCTGCAATTTCACAGGATACCATGTATGTGCAGCTGACCTGCTGAGAAAGGCAATCTCTAATTCAGCTACCCTGTGAGAAATTGATTTTTAAGAGGAAAGTTGGTGGAAAGACCAGAGGAAGGGTTCTGCGAGGTTGGAAATCAGGATATTATGATGTATGTTATGTAAAACAAATGGCCTTTATGCATGCAATTGTGTTTATCAACTAGAAATTAAAAGCACAGACGTGGGAGTAGCAAACCCATATTATTGTACTCACTAAAGCACTAGTTGTGTGCAATCTTTAAGGCCTCTGGGTAAGGCTCTCGTAACCAGGACTAATATCTGGGCAGAAGAACTCCCAGGACCCCCCTTGTTTTCTGCATATTTTAAGTAACTTTGGGTCTCACCTTAAGTTACTAGTGGAATCCAGACATGGACCCCTTGCTCATTATTCTTGGAGAGGCACAACTCCAATCTACTGATGAGGTCCAACCAGACTGAAACATGTGTCTGGGGTTGCTGTTGGTACTCTTGTTCCGAGGAGAGTTGCATGGCATTTTGGTGCTGGACTGCCCCAGGGCAGGACAAAGACTGATATGTTTTGGATATTTCTCCTCTGTGAAAGATAGTGTGCTAGAGAATCTGAGTAAGGCTCTCATAACTGGGACTAATGTCCGGAAGAGGGACTTCCAGGACCCCCCTTGTTTTTTGATAATTTAGGGTGCCATAAGAAAGTTATGTGTAATTTTGAGTAAGGTAAGACTGGATTTTCTGGCACTAATGTGTAGCAGTGTGTTGTTGAATTGTGGTACGGTAAGATTAGAATGTCATGCACATCAATAGTGGATAATGCTAACATAAGACAAAGGTGCATAATATGACAGTTGTTTTTGCCAACTTGCACACCAGCTTGGGAGTGTTTGTGTGTTGTGTGTGTACTGGTCCGCTGCATGCACATTTGTTCCATGTGTTTTGTGTCTTGTGCATCCACTTTTCTATCTTTTTCAATCTTGTATCTGTTCTATAGGGAGATGTGGTGTTGCTGGCTACAAGTATGTTATTATGTCAAGTTCTGTGATAATCTCTCTACACCTCCGAGTCAGGCCCTTTAGATTTTCAGTATGGTTTAAGTCAGGATGGCTGACTCTAGATTACAGGTATGTGCTTGAGAGTGGTAGTCTCAAGATCTGGAGGTGGCGACTATAGATAAAAGGAAAACAAGTACATGTTAGATGTTTGTGAAAGGTTTTCTCCACTTAGGGCAGGTTGTGCTTGAGCGTGGCGGTCTCATGATTCGTATTGTGGCAGACTCGGATAGAAGGTGACTGATTATTGTATTGTTGGTTGAGTGTGTTATTTTTCTCAGGAGTGCTGTGGTTAGTGTTGATGACATTCCAGTTTGGTTGTAAGGTGCCTGTCTGTGCATGTATAGGTTGTGTTAGGTGGTTAAGTGTCTGAGTGAATATGATAGTTCCCCTTTTTTGCGTTTGTAAAGAAGGGAGGTGTGTAGTATGCTAAACCCAAAAGTGAACTAATGGAATGCCCTGTGACCCATGGAACCTGGAGAACTTCCAGATTCCAGGTTTGACAATTAGAGAGGACTTCAGGATGGGAGCTTAAACTGATTGGAAGCTACAATGCTGCTCTCTTGTTAACCACTTATCTTAAACTAAGATATAAATAAGCTACCTTTCATACGTACCTGACTCCTGCCTGATTCCTGCTCCATGATTGACTTACCTGTAAAGAAGATACTAGAGTCTCTTTAAAGGTAGACTGCTGCTTCTATTACCAGGTTTAGCATGAAAAACAAATAATGCATGCCCAGAAACCCAGTTTGTTTGTCATGAATATTCAACTGTCTCTCAGGGAACAACTATCTCACTATTCTATAATTGTTGCTCAACTCCACCATCATATTCTCTGTCAGCTATTGAAAGTTTGGGCATGGTTTACCACAGATAAGCTCTTTTGGAGGTCACTTTGAAGGTTAAGAATAGGACTAGTTAGCACTTAGAATCTACGCTCCAATCTCATAGCTTTTTAAGATCTAGCACTTTACAGGAAATGCATTAAGGCTTCGTCTACACACACATTGTGCTCTTTCATTCCCTCTAGAACTGCAAAACATCATCTGGGCAGTATTCAGTGCTGCATCAGCAAATTCAAATGTATGTTGCACTTTCTTCTGATCCTCTTACCTTCTCTCCAAGTAATTTCACTAACTTATATCCCTAGCTCCTTACCACCACACGAGTCTGGAGCAAAGAATTCTTTATAACAGTGTCATTTGTTTTATCTCATTCTTAACAAATGGATGCTATATGTTGGTTTTTTTGTTGCATTTTCTAGTAGGAGAACGACAAAACCACAAATTGTCCTTTGACAGAGAACTCATGTTTCCCCTTGTTACGTGTAAGTGGAACCTCCAATCCAGCTGTTATTCTTTGCACTCTGGGACTTGTAGTTTGGATTTCCCAATATAAGTTGCATGCAGGAGAAAAACAGTGATTCAAAGACCCACTAATGTATGGAGTGGGGAATCCCTGAAAGCTCTCCATGGGCCACTTTTGGTTGTCAGTCCACAGTGGCATAAATGTGCATGGCCCAGGGCTCTCAGCCCATCCTCCTCCATCTTGACAAACGTCTTCCATCTCTCTTTAACATCCTTCCCTTTCCTTTCATGACTCCATCTGTCACCCCAACGGCAACTTTGCCTCCTCTGACGGTTGTATCGTGTCCTTTTACCCCACCTCAAAAGACCAATGGTGGCAACCAGCTTCACTTAGCTACCCTCAGTTCTTGCTGTGCTGCCAAACACTCCTCTGACATCTGTTACCTCATTGAAGATTTCGACCTCGACATCTTCTCCCTCACAGAGACATGGTACAATGCCAGCTCTGTCACTGCTTTGACACTCTCCTACCTGAAGGTTTTAAGATCCTCTTCAAGCCCAGGTCTAAGTGGACTGGAGGTGGAGTGGCCCTTGTCTTTCCTGAATGGCTCTGTGCTTCTATCGCACCCACCAAATATGACTCTTCCTTTGAATGTCTTTTTTTCTAGCTTTGCATCTCTCCTACCCTCTCGCTCACTCCTGATACCATCTACAGGGCTCCTGCACTTATCCATCCCTTCCCTTAGGAGTGGGCCAACCTTGCCTCTTCTCTGCTCTTCCTCTAAGCTTCTCCTCCTTGGAGACTTACATACCCATCAGGATCCTGCCACCATTCTGCACTTTTGCAACCTCTGTGACTCTCTCTCTCACCATTCTTCACTCTAGCCAAATCCACTCAGCTTAGCACACGTTGGATCTGCTCATCTCTGCTGATATCTCCATCTCTAAACCACTCCCTTTTCCTCTATCCTTGTCTGACCATTCGATCCTCTCCTCCCAGCTGGAGCTAGAGGGCTCCATGGCTAACCCTCAGTTTCCATAGTTGTTATGATTACGACTCAGCCTCATTGAAACACAAATACAAAGTTGCGGAACAGAAGTGACTGGCTTCTACATCCTCTGAAAAACTGGCCTGCTTCGAGGGTAAATCCGACTATTCTCTCCATAACCGGTTCCACATCCAATCCGGCATCTCTCCGTCCGCAAACAACATGGCAGAACGTTTCCAAATCTGCAAGGAAAGTGCCAATGCTATTGCAGTCTCCACTTCTCCTGTTCCCTTTCAGGCTCTCAACCAAAACTCAGGACATCCTGTTCTCTCTCCTCTATGCCCCTCCTGCCCCTGCCTGCATGAAGGCATCCCCCAGGCCTCTCATCTCCATCCCCCTACTCTCCTCCTTCTTACCCAAAGTACCAGATGAGGTCACCAAGAGAGTCAGCTCTATGAAAGTCTCCTCCAAACAGGTGCTTCCCTGCTCATCTAGAACTATCAATGACAACAATGACTCTCTTGCTCACTCCTTGACAGAGTTCTGTAGCCACTCTTTTGCCACTGGTCCCTTCCCTTTTCACTCCTCAATTACTCCCTGTGCACACCCTCCTAAAAAAGCTGTATGCAGACCATTCCTGCCCAGCTAACTACCACCCTATCTCCAATACCAGCTTCTTAGGCAAACTCCTGGAGAAGTTGGTCATCTCCTAACTAATCCACCACTCTGAATCTGGTGGCTGCCTTCATGACCACGTCTGGCTTCAGAGCAGCTAGAGGCACGGAAACTGCTCTCCAGAATACTTGTGATGACTTGTTCTCTAATCTCAACTCCAATTCTCCTTCAGCCCATATTCTCCTCGATCTGCCCTGTGCCATTGACATGGTCAATCATTCCATCCTCATAAATCAGCTTTGTGATACCCTGGGCATGAAGGACCGGGCACGTGAATGGTTAACCTCTTTCCTCTCGAAATGACCTTCCCACTTCAATTGGACCCCTTTTTCGCCTCAACCTCACTCTTGACTTGCGGTCCCTCAGGGCTCTAGCCTCTCGTTGTGACTTTTCAGCATGTTCCTTGACCACTTGATCTCCTCCTTCTCTCCTCATTTCCATTGTTATGCTCATGACACACAGCTCTCCTTTAATCTTTCTTCCTCTTCTTCCTCTCTCTCCTCTCTCATTCCAGACTCTCTGACTGCTATTCAGGCATGGCATGCTATTATCAACATATGCCTTAATGCCAGTAAGACTGTGATCATTCTCATTGGGACTCCTACTCCCTCCTTTCCTCCTACACTCTGGCCACCCTCCTTGGGACCACTCACCTCACCCTTGCTTGAGGCTAAAAACGTGGGTGTCTTCTTGGACTCCTTTCTCTCCTTCATACCTCATATCACTGACCTTGCCAAGAAGGCCCACTATCAGCGTCACTACCTCAGAGGCATTCTCCCTTTCCTCACCTTCCCCCAGAAACTGTCTCCAGAGCTCTGGTTCCCCCAAGCCTTGATTACGGCAACTGCCTCTTTGCCCACTCTGCCCTCTTCAGCTAATCCAGAATAGCACTGCAAGACTTATCCATGGATTCAAGCCCAGGGACTGCACCTCTCCAGCCCTAAATTCTCTTCCCTGGCTCCCAATGGTCACATGGGTCAAATTCAAGACCCTCTGCATCATCCACAAAGTTATCTGGGGCCTGGGACCTTACTATATTCAACTCTCCCTCCCTAAATATCTCCTGACTAGAGTCCTTCAGTCTTCTAGATCCAGCTCTCTGCGGATCAGATGTTCCACCAAGCAGAGAGTGGGGGTTATATCTCTCTCTTTAGCAGAAACCTCCTTCTGGAACAGTCTCCCTCCCACGCTCTGACTTGAGCCGGATGTCCTTAAGTTCTGCAAGCTTCTCAAGACTTTCCTTTTCTCCTCCTCCTTCCCTCTCCCCTTCCCCTGCTCGTAGCCTCCTGCTGCTAGGACTGGTTGCCTATTTCCCTTATGAATCTCCAGAGTCAGTCCTTCCTACACCAATTCTTCCCCTCTCATCCTTTCCTACCAGCGTTTGCCCTTGGGAACCCTCCCCTGACTAGCCTTCCTAGGTCAGTTGTCCCCCTCACTACTCACCCCTACGCCTGGCTCCCTCTGGCTCTTGCCCTCTTGGGCACCCTTTAGTAATTGCCCAGTCCCTTAGGCCCCCTCCCTGCTGTACTTCTCCTTCCTTAATCCTCTCCCTAACCCATCCTTTGTCCTGCATGCCCCCTCTCTCGACACTTCTTGACGCTGCACTTGTATGATCCGAATGTCACAGGGCCTAGTAGGACCGTTATTGTTGTTTTATCCTCTGTCCCACCCCCCACCAACTTTTTTGTCTTGTGCTGTATATGCGCCATACAAATGCTCAATAAATAAAAATACAAATACAATAAATAAATAAATGCACACATACTCTCACTCCCAGAACAGGGACATGTACTTGACCTTTGCAGGAGACACCATGTTTGAGGGTGTTGCCTCCGGTGTTCCTGCCAAGATGCAGGTCACATCCTGTAAATTAAACTTTCGGCCTGATTCACAGAGCGCTTTCCAAAGAGATTGAACCATTATAAACCGCTTCTGTGAATCGGACCGTTTGTGTAATGGGATTGTGCATTAGTGATTGTATCCTTGAAAAGCCCTATCTACAAGAGCTTGCGACCCCAAAGAGCTCAAATTGGAACCCTTCTCCGGTGGTGCACATTCAGTGCTTCACACAGGGAACTATTTTCAAGGTGCCTTGCTTATGCAGACTTTAGCCACGGGCAGTCATTAGCTTCATTGGCATATGAGAACACTGCAAATAAAATATGTGAATGCTAACATTTTAATGACTGTCCCTAACAGTTTTGAGGTCACATTCAGGATTAAATAGGGGAATACACACCTTAAGTGACTAGCTAAAGAGCACATTGCATGTGGTGGGAGAGATAAGGTCTTGCTTGAAATGCATATAGAAACGGCACCTATTCCAGATATTTGACCTCCATCTCAAGCTCATAGCACCTCTCATCTCAAAAAAGTATTTTCAAATTAATTTCAAGTGTATTCTCTAAAGTGGGAACTCTTTCCACAGACCATGCCCTGCTTCCAAAATCTATTTCTTTGAAGCTGTTCAAAATATCATTTGAGCAGGGGAAGCAATCATCATATTTTTCACAGCCAACACATCACATTACAATGTGTCTGCCAATTTGCAATATATCAGGGGAACTGCTCGTTCCTTCGCTGTTCTGCAGACTTCAAGTACAGTACATTATGGAAGCAGTGGCTTGTGGAGTGGCGCTGTGAATACTGTATGGTGGTCCAATACTACAGTAACTCTTCCAGAAGACACTTGAGATTTTCACAAGGCTCATGTATCGAAGATTCAATGCATTCATCTTACTTTGAATACTGGAAAGTTACAATATTATGCAGCAGCTGACACCCGGGATATAATGTATATCTAAATGGTTCCATATTGATGTCCATTGTTCCTCAGTCACTTATTCAACATCTGTTGTGATAACTGACACGTGTTTACAATGAGTGATGCACGTGAGAGTTTCAGAAAAAGACAAACGTTATCATGCACATATGTTTTCTTCAATTTGATGCACAGTATTCCTTTGAGAGATTTACCCTATAACCAAATAATGCTACTACACGTAAGTAATACAAAGGACTTGTATATATTGTTTGTGCAGAATGTCCTCCTATATTTGAGTATGTTGATTTCACCAAACAATATGTCCATGTGTGTGTGGCTCATTTTTAATTAATACAATTATGCAGGTAATCCCTTCCTAGAAAGTGTGGTCTGCCAACCAGACCCCTCTGTTAGGCGGAAACCTGTGCAGTTCCCTCTGGGACCACTGCAACAGATTTAGGACTACAGGTGTTTGGCAGTAAACCCACTTGGTAGCAGTCTGTACCACACAGATTCACTTGGTAGCTGTGGCTGAGCAGTCAGACTTCCCTCAAGAAGAGTTAGGCAGTATGTGGAGTATACAACATAGGGCAATTCTACACCGTTAGACAAGTAAACACGCAACAGGGCTTCAGTGTAAAGATATAAAGGTATTTATTTATAATGACACATCTATAGAAAACACTCTGGCACTATTACGGCAAACACTTCAATTACAATTACTCTACGAAGAAAAAGATCAATCCCCCTAACAATAGTTCGACAAGTCTAGGTTTACCAGCATCGCTTATTTGCAGACAGAGTTGTATGCTTCACTCTAGATGGCACTCTAGTATTTGTTAGGACGGGAGAGAAAAATAAGCAGGTTACGAAATCAACACGGTTCCAATACTTTAGGGACAAATGCAAGGCAACAAGGTAAGAACCACGGTAGATCATAAAGTTCAGAGGCCAGGCCCACTCGGGGAGAGGCAAGGCGATATGTCCCAAAAAGTATCTTAGTGGAAATGCTTTCGAGTCTTTGAAGCAAATTGTTATCGGCAGATTGGACCAGTTCAGAACAACACGCTAGAGAAAGCTTGGAGGCGACCCTATGGAAAGGCAAGGATTAAGACACCCCACTCTATCCGGCAACAAGGGAAGCCAGGCGGACACAGTACCTTGATTGTGGAGAGACAGCTCCGGCGGGGGCAGTTGTTCCTGGAGGTGGATGCACGTCCGGTCTTTGCCAAGAGAAGAGATGCTCTCGTCGTCGAATCAAAAGTGAAGATCGTTGCACCACAAGGGAAGAGACCAGCTGCGGAGTGCTCTGTCACAAGGTACCACCTTTTGGTCGCGGTACAGGGGTAGTGGCTATCCGGTTGCCGAGGTGCTCTGCATGGGCAATTTGACCACTGCGTCCTGAGGCGAAGAAAAAGCAAAGGGGACTGGTTGTTCCCACCAGTCAGGGGAAGAGACTCTCCGGCAGGGAGATCTCCTCTGTCGTCGGGAAGTGGTGAGTCGGTTGAGCTGGGCTCCACCGGAGGTGTCGTCGTTGCAGGTCGGCTCAGCTTTACCCTCGTCGGATTCTTAGGTCCTGTGGCGACTTCTGAAGATCCAGTCCCAAAAGCCCTGCTTTTATGCAGAAAACCCCCATTCATTCAGCCTAGCTGTCACTCAAACACGCTAAGTGGTGAGCGGGGAGGCTCACTACTTGGGCCAATCACACCAGAGTGCGACCGGAGTTGGCAAGGCAACTCGGTCCAGGGTGCCTAAACCCCCTCCCACACCCCTGTGGTAACCCAGACAGAATGGCACCACTTTGGAGGGTCTCTGTACAGAAGCCCGCCAAAAGTGGAACAAAGGGCTCAACCTTTGGTTTAGGAGTCACAGAGACGAACACAAACGCCATTTTAAAAAGCCGAGTTCTGGCAGAAAATACCATCCGATAGACTTATTTAAGATAAGTAGACCGGAGGTATGTTAGAGATTAACGAGAAACAGTATCAATCTCCAACAATGGGAAGAATCCCATAGGGTTATATTCGGGGTCGAACATAACAAGTAGTTTCCACTGCCAACAGTCAAAACTCGACGAGGGGGGACGGGACAGTGCCCCCTCGAATAACAGACCTAGGAGTAATCAAATTACCCCTACTAGTACGTCCACAATAGGATGGTTTGTACTCGTTCTGTTAGTAAATTTAGGTCTAGTAAAGCCAATGGTGACTTTACATGCCCGGGGAGACAGTAGTCAGTCCCCGGGTATGGAGTCTATGATGGAGGGTGCGGTGTAACACACATAGCAAAACATATGAGACCCTATGGAGTAAAAGACCCCATAGCCCATAGAACACATTGACATTCAAAGGAATTACACACATTCATGTCCAAGAGTGGGAGAAAAAGAGTCTCACTCTTGGCAGGATGGAAAAAACAAACTCCAGAAATCCAGCAAAGCTGCTGGGGGACTCACTAGGTTAGGAAATTCAGCCTAAACAGAGAATTCTCCCTAACACCCTCTTTCATTAAGATGCATTTCAAAAGCATAGGGACACATGCACCGTGCTGCATCAGTCCTCTGATCTACAGTCCCTGATGTAGGATGTTTTAATCAGATGACATCCAATTCCTTAGAACGTTCTGCCCCCCGTCACATGCTATTCCTGTATTTAATCAAGTTCTTTTTATGAATCTGGGACCCTCAATTTAATAACATTGATTCCTTACATCTTCCCCACCCTTTTGGGACAAGAAACATACAGGGCTTACCGAAGGAATATGTATTAACCAAATAGCAACATTTGAATCAGATTACAGATAAACACATTAGAAATAGAGACTTTTGTAAGGCACACTTCACCATAAGTATGCATGCATTTCATTCAAGCTGAGCATGCAGGATCCATGGATTGAATGCATATGAGTCAGTGAAAACAACACATTAGATAAAATATCCCTTCCTATCCAATCCTCGCTACTTCCCCTTTATTCAAAATACCACCACCCTTAAGCAATAGACATGTCAGCATTTCAACAGAATTTTAAACTCATTTGCATCAAACTACTGGACCTTCAGGTATGTATATGGCTTGTAAAGAAGAACATGTTTAACAAGTATGGAGGCTAGTTTCCCACATGTAATGTTTCTATTTATTTATCGTTTACAAGCATACCAGTCTCCCGTTCAATGGGTACTTTAAACAGCAAATAAATGGGTAGAACATATTCACGCTCTCCATTTGATCCGGAACAACGTAGATTTAACAACAATATTCTGCTTGATGATATTCCCAGGAATCACTTAAATTATGTTCTTTTTCTGGGTATACACACAGTGAGATGCCCATTTAATGCCCCAATAATTCTTCTATGCTAGACATCATGACACAGAGAAAGAGGGAGGGGATTGCACTGTAGACTCTCCATGGGACCTAATCTATAATAAATGTAGTTTTCCAGAAGCACATACACTTATGAAATGTTCCCTAACTTCTCTTGAGCAGAATCAATGTATATATCCCCACCCCTCAGTACTAACTAATAATAGGGGCCGGGATATACTCCAATTCCCTTTTATAAGATCACTCCTCCAAAAAGTACTTCAGTTTTAGATAATGCTCACATCCGTATTTCTTTTTGCTGAATCAAAGACAGGTCGGCACACCGTTTTACGGACTGCTTCAATTCTCCCCTCCACCTGGATCATCAGCCAGTAAAACTGAATCAGCTTTTCTCCAGAGCCTGTCTGCTTTCACTTCCACTGAAGAAGATCTGGGACTTCAACTCATTCAGGACCTCATCTGGTGATGATCCAACATGGGCCCAAAAAAAGAGAGCAATCTATTCCATCTCCTTTCGGTTCTTATCAGTGTTCCTTTCTCTCTTTCTTTCCCATCAGTCAGTGACAGAGTGAGTGAGTCTGTCAGTGTTGGTTTCCTCCTGATGGAGTGTGTGTCGAATCTTATATAGGGTGTATACTTTCCCCAAACTAATTCGTCAATATAGGTGATTGGACAGTGTTCAAAAAGTGACATCTCAGAAGACCTACTCCTACACAGTCGTTGGGCATATTAATGAAGGAGCCACTCTAATGGGAGTTATTTCAAAACACAGTTTCCCTCCCATTTACTAGTGTGTCATCTCAGAGATGTCCTGCATTACATGTTATCACATTCTGAACAGTGCAATCCCCTCTATGTAACCACTTTAATATCATCTCACCAGAATTCTCTCTCTGGCACACATTGAATGATGCAATGTTTAGCATGATAGTGCATAAGGGAAGCAAGCTACACATTTTGTAATTAAATCAACTGTACCCAAACAGGCTTGTCACTGTGAATACTAGGTTACATGGGTCACTGGTGTGCACAGTTTCTGGCAATTAAACACACATTGGCCTAGTTTGCATATTGAACCCATATTTAATTATTATTATTATTTTAATGTTGTTATTCTGTCTAGTAGAGGATTTTCAGCTGAACATTCCAAAACCCAAACAAGTTCTCTAAGAAGTTTGGTTCCAGAGATACAGGCAATATAAACATTCAATGTACATTTTAAGGGCATTTACCAGTATACAAAAGGGTTGCATTACAATTGTAGGTCCTCTGCCTAGATACAAAGAATAGGAGCATGGTATTTATTTTTTGATAAGTCAGAGCTGGAAATCTGTTCTTGTTGACTCATGCCTCACTCATACAGTATTTCTGGCCCAGGCCCTTGCTGATGGGAAAAGCCTTTGTAATTTTAATATCTGTGGTTTTATGGTGTTAATTCTGTCTATTCTTGAGAGGTTTCCAGACCTGTAGTCCTGTCAAGTGTTACATTCTTTCATTCAGGAAGGGCTGTGAGCTGGTGTTAATAGATTTTACCTTAGAAAGACCACAGATTCATCTGAATTTTAATTATTTTTTGAAATGTTCACCCCTAACATACCTGCAGGGCAAGTAATAAACCTCAACACTTAAACTTGATACTGCTGTCTGGTTTGCTTTACCTGTTTGCAGGATGATCCTTATCTGAAGTGGCCAGTCTTCAAACAGTTTATTAGTTTAGGAAAGGGAAATCATCTTTCCTCCCATTCTATATGCTGGGGTTGGAGTCTTCGTGAGTCGGACAGATTCCCATATGTCAGAATTCAGTGCTGGTTCCATTTAAAGTTGGTTTTAAATACATTTGCAGCTTTTAATGTACCTATGTTCATAAAACACCACAGTTCATTTTGCATTGGCTTATCAAACCCCTATCAACAGTTAATTTTCTCAACATTGGTAGGTTTCCTAATCATGACTCTTTATTTCTGTAACAGAAAATTAACACACAGAGCAACAGAAAATGCAAATCCGTTTTCTTTCTATACATTGCTTCTTATTTTTTCTCCTCAGCTTAATCAGTTCTGAATTTTAGCAAAGTTTACCTCCAGCTTTGGCTCTATATTCTGGTTTGACGGCACTTGAACATATTACACACCTTGCTTGCATATGTGATTTTTCCTCACACTGCTATGTGCAGGTGCAGGCAGCAGCCCACATCTTGTCTTTTAAGTTAGCACTTTTATTCAGTGAAGATGTATTTACCTTGCTCTCTAGTAGCAATAAGCAGGATAAGAGTCTACAAGTGTCGTTTTGACAGCCGCTGTGACAGCCAAGTCGCTATTTCACAGAGGTTGCATTTAAATCTGTACCTCTATTCCAACCTACATAATTATGATGCACTTCCATCCTGGTAGCAGTTTAATCTTTACACAGAAGCCATACCTGAGTTTGTGGTTTGATGGCTGGTAGTTTACATAATTATTATAAGCCACCTTTGATTTGAATCATGCACATATCATCACTGTGATCCCAGGTCAGGTTTGGAAGGAGTGTGCATATTCA
Source organism: Ambystoma mexicanum (assembly GCF_040938575.1). NCBI lineage: Eukaryota > Metazoa > Chordata > Amphibia > Caudata > Ambystomatidae > Ambystoma > Ambystoma mexicanum. Next base: position 1,353,796,672 of record NC_090931.1, read on the forward strand.
CAACCACTCCACAGCTGATCTCTTCTGAGCCAATAGGAAAAGAGACAATTTGATTATATCTTTCTTTTGATCCTTTGTGATGTCGAGTAGCACCTGTCTCCAGCTAAACAGCCCCTCTGAAGTATCTGTCAGGGGAACCAAAAGGACTAGCTTCCCAGCAGGGTGCTGCATACCAAAGGACCGTTTGTGCTATCAGTCTGGAAGGAGGCAGGGTTAGTATAGTCAGAGGGCGCTCAGCACAGATTGAGAACTAGTCCACCATCTTCTTTTTCATCTAAGTATGTCCTTGCTTCCTGTCGCCTAAATTTCCTTTATCACATAGTTTATTTGTTTTATTATTTATAATGCGCACCTGATCCGAGGGTATTAGGGCGCAGGACAAAACAAGAATATTTTCAGCTTGGGTTACAGAGCTGTACAAGTATATACAACAGGATAGTACTCTGGGTTTGATGCAAGAAGGCAAAGTCCACTTGTTACAAGGACAGTGACTGGGACCCTTAAAGCAGGATGCTTTTGTCCAAGCCCATGCAGAATTTGGCATCTAAAAAAGGGAGTTTCCCACCCCTTCTTTGATTCGTTCCTGGGATGAAAATAAAATTAATTTGTACCACTTTTGGAAGAGTTGATCTTTCCAGTGCCAGTCAGATCAATATTGAGTGTTCCAAAGCAGAGGCATGTTCTGCTCCCTACCCACTAACAGTAGACATTGGGGGCTGACATGCTGCTGGGGCAGGACCTGTGTAGGGGAGTAGGATAATGTGGGTGTTAGGCAAAATCGTATTCAGTAAACATGTGGGAGACTACACCAGTCTTGTCCTCTTGGTATTAGGTAACCCACCTATTGGCAAAGGTCTGTACTACACACGTTGGTAGAGTGACTGAGCAGCCAGACTTATCTCAAGAGGGGTAAATGGGAGCTGTAGAGCTGTAGCATCAAAATCCACACATACAGGTATCCAAATAACACTTACACCCAAGGTTTTCTTGTAAAATAGTTATGTATTTATTTATTTTATTTAACAGTCAGTTTTAAATAAGTCTTCTTTAAAAAGGGCAATGTGCAACAATACAAACACACTTCATAACACTTTCTCAGAATCAAGATTAGCAAGTAGATACTCTTTAGAGATGCTTCATACACACTGAGGTGACTTCAATTACTAGGACAGTTTTGGCATTTATATATCACTTTTTTCATTTGGTCAAATTCTGATGTTGTGGAAAGGAGAGGTTAAGGGAAGGAAAAAGGTGAACAGGTTCTCAGAGCATGTGAACATGTTTCAATTTCCCAATGAATTCTAGATAAAAACTTTCCCAGCAATACTAGTTAAACCGAAGTACTACCTATGAGGGAGAGTTATCATTAAAGTCAATGGGTCAGAAGAGTCTGCAGGCAGTCAAAGTCAATTTGAAAAATGTCTATGGAGCTGAGACACTTCTTAGATAGCACAGTGCACAAAGTTAGAGAGTGTGTAGCAAATCACTGTTGGGCCACAAGCTGTTCGGCTTGTAAAAGTCAGAGCTGAGATCAACTCATCAAAAAGCAGCTACTGCAAGTCTCAAGTGAGATGATGCAAGCAACAGACAAAAGAGGTAAGTACCCCTTAGTTTGCACAGTCCCTTAGGTTAGAAGAAGAGGATCCAGCCTGCTTCTGTTCTGGTTGCAGTGTTCCATATCCTGGGTTCCTGGGCTTCAGTCAAGGGGACAAGAGGGAGGATGTCTGGAGGGCTTGTGCACTGCAGTTCAAAGGTTGTTGGCAGCTACCGGCAAATAGCACCACCGTGGCTCTTGGACACTTGATGAGCTTCCTTCACTCCTTGAGTCCAGCACTCTGGTGAGGTGACTTGCGCTTGGGATGTCCTGCTTTGGAAGGGTCCTCAGGATCTTCCTGGAGCTTAGGTCTGGCTTAAAGACGTTGCACTCGACTACAGATTTCTCAACTCCTGGCACTCAGTTCCAGCAGCAGCAAAGAAGTACAGCAGTTGGGGAAAGTCTTCCAGCAAAGTTTGTTTTGGAGTTAGTTGGTCCCACCAACCCAAGGGAAGAAGTAGTCATTTCCGGAGATTCTCTAGTCGATTCGGAAAAGCAGTTTCAGCACAGCAGCAGGGCTTCACCAGGCTGTTCAATGGTCCAGGAGGATGCTTCTCTTCACAATTCCTTCATCAGATGTTTCATCCAGTGGTCGACTCTGTCTTCTGTTCAAGAAGCCTCACCTTTTATGCAGGTTTCTCCCATTCATGCACAGCCTAGCTGTCACTCACATAGAAGGGCGGCTGTCCTGGAAGGACAGCCAGCGAGCCAGCCAATCAGCACTGGGTGCATTCAGGTAACCAACGAGACTAAGGAGACTAAGGACAGGGAGTTTCGGGCCCCTGCCTCGCTTCCTGACCTACCAGACACACTGGAGCCAGAGGAGGGCACGCCAAAGCCAAAATGATCAAAAGGGTTAAACCTGGTTTGTCGCGCAGAGTAAAAGCCAAGAAAGACCTCACTAACAAGAAATGGCAAAAAAAGAAGACTGGGGCCATTTTGACACAGTGATCACCCATGGGTGCTATATTGCAGCTGAGTATTCCGCCTGCAGTAGAAAAGCACAATGGTATGAACATTAAACCACTGCCACCAGTCATTAAATGTAGTGAGGGTAACATAAAAAATGTTACATGAGTATGTAGAAAAAGGGGCTACTAAGTAACCCTCCAGCACTTCACATAAGATGCGGCGTGTTGGATATACAGAGCGAAAAATGTAAGTAAAGTCAATTTCACTTTACTACTCTAGGGAACAGTAGTTTACCCAGAGAAGAAATCTAAAGCTGAAGGTGCTATGTGTCACCATACAAAAAGTAAATACCTATGTAGTTTGTCAGACTCCAAAATTAAAGGAAATACAGAATCCAAATCAGATCAAAATATATGAGACAGTGAGAAAAAGGTCTCACTCACTCCAGGATAGAAATTACAAAGTCTTTAAGTCCAGCAAAAGAGCTGGGGGCCTCTAACGTTGAAGGGAATTAGCACAGAAATGAGAATTCTCGCTAACATTGGGCACATTTATCCAATGTCCCAAACCTGCGAGAAAATATAAGCTGCAAAAATCACTTTGAGAAAAAAGCACATTGCAAAGAAGCAGGAAGCCCAATTTAGTAAAGGTTCCTTTACACTGGCTCTACACGGCTCTAACAGTCATGCTTTGATCAGGCCACAATACACACAAATACATCTTATGAATACACATAACCATGTGACTCTTAGATATACCCCACATACTTTTGCTTCAGTTTGGATAATGTATAGAAGGAGTGTTTACACCAATGAGTAAGTGATAGCCATTGTTTTAAACTGGCCTTGAGATTTAGTTAGCTTCTCCTGCAGCATGAATATCTCCCCATCACCCCACATCAGAAAGCAGCAATCAGATCTTACTGGAAGACACAACTTCCAAATGCCAAAACACACACAGACACAGACAGAATGTCGAGCAGGGATTGGCTGAAGCAAGGGGAGGCAAGAGCTTTCCCAGGGTTTAGGGTTTGGTAGTGAGATCATGAAAGTGCAACAGAAAATGATTCCAGACCCTAGAGTTTAAGGATGAGACACTGTACCCTGATTGGCCAGACATCATTCAGTTTGCCAAATTCCGACAACCATGTTCCTGTGAAGTATAACAACGCGTGTGCCTAGGCAGAATAACCAAACCTAACTTAATAAAGGTCACACGACAGAAGTCTAGCAGTAAGATAAGAAAAAAAACTGCTTATAGAGATAGCACGATTGAAGCACAACACTGTACAGTAAATAGCATTCACAGCACTCTTTTTGATGAACAAACAGTTATGCAAGATACTGTCATCCAGGATCAACCCCTAAGTAGGAATTAGAGAACAACACGAGGTTTACACATTGCTTACATCGCATGAATGCAACACTGATAAGGACAACTCATAGAACCACATCTTGAACGAAAATCATTGCTCATATAATAGAATCATATAGGAACCAATGATTAGTATAGTAGTTTACACCTAAGTCACACCACCTGAATGTAATAGTAAATAAAGACAATTGCATGGCAATATCCACTGCACAAACACATACTCATCTGCGCAATTATGAAAGAGCAAAGTTTGTCAGCAGCTAGGCCCCAGTGCGTAAGGTTAGGGTCTGGACAAATGCAATCATGGGATGTAGAAAAGGCATGCAAGTAACCTTTACAACAAGAACGTTGTAAAATTATCTGATAGCACATAGTTCATAATGATGGGAGAAGTAATCTGATGCCAACCGCCTAGATCATCTAGGACGGAACTCAAATATTATAATTTTGTGCCACAATGTCACAGCTCACATTACGATTGGTTGATAATTCTGTACTTGTTCGCTCACATCATATCTACTCCTCCTGGAACAGCCAATAGAAAACCAACTCTGACTGCTGCATGCTTCAACACACATTATCCAATCATGGAGTGTGGGAAAGTATATGACTTTACAGAACATGAGCTAACTAGCATGTATGTCTACGACACAACATGAGTAGAATAGGCCAATGAAATTGTGTAATGTATCGAAGCAAGTATGTTGTAACTCACACCAGAATAAAGTTATTCAAATGTTACTCCTGCATCTACAGTTCCTATAGATAACTAAGTGTCCCTACAAAGAAATTACTTACAAAAATATGGAAGCACTGATGCCACGATTAAAGAATTTAAAGAATTTAACCTGAATAAGAAAATAATTAAATTAAAAAAAGATATTGCATCCTTCTCACATGAGAATAAATATAGATACATCACCGATGAATACTATGAAGAGGCTGACAAAAACATCAACCAGAACCAAACGAGTGGCCAATCCAAAGGATGGCAATATTAACGCAACAGCAGAGCAAGACCCAACAACTGGAACTTCTCCAGTGGCAGTTCTGATGAAGACACCAGGAGACCAGCAAGAAACGTACGTATTGAAGACCAGGAACAAAATAGACACGGGAACACCCAGGGTTTTCAGCAGACGAGAGTATGTGGGAGACCGAGGGTATGGTGGCAAGACCAATCCCCCAGAATAACCCGCAACAGAGGAAGATGGTGGTACAAACAAAATGCCTCAGGGCTCTAAATTGGAAAAACAATAGAGAAAGAGGCCACGACTTAATGGGACAATTCTTAGTAGTCAACCTCTCCACAACATCACCAAATCAAATTCAATTGAGGGTATTACAGAAAGGGTTATCCTTTGTTCCAACCACCAAACATGATCCCTTTAAAACTAGAATTGAGCTCACATAGCTCATGAGGAAGATCCGCTTAAAACAGCATTTTGCCAAGAACCTCTTTAAAGGCGGACAAGATGTCACCAACCTGCACAACATGTCGATGTTTTACCCTCCTCCAAACCCGATTACTGCAGAATATATAACACTTGAAAAAGCTCTACTCAAAAGGATAGAAGAAATAGAGCCAGGAGATACTAAGTCTTTTTTCAATTTGAATAAAATTGAGAATCAAGCACTTAAAGACCTCCACAATAATGACGACATTGTAATTAAGTATGCCAACAAAGGTGAGCCATAGTAATAATTGACAAAGCTGACTATGAAACTATGGTTGACACACTTGTCAATGACAGGACCACCTACAGAAGACTAGGCAAAGATCCCACAGACACACTAAGAAAACTCATCGACCCGATAATTGAGCAAGCAACATCTGAAGGGTATATCAGCCAAAAAACATCCAAGTTGCCCTGCGTTTTACTGATTGCCCAAAATACAAAAGGGCATCAGTCCTCTGCCGGTATGCCCTATAGTGTCAGGGATTGGCTCCATATTGAAACCCCTATCCCAATTCGCATACTTCTTTCTCAAAGATGAGGTAATGGCAATGAGGTCTTACACTAAAGACACAACAGCTGTATTAGTACATCCTGAAAATCTGCAGCTACCCAATGATAACGTCTACATCGTAACTTTGGATATAGAGTCACTCTACTCTAAAATCCCACAAGGCGAGACATTGAAAATAATCGAAAAAACACTATGCGCTATAAGACCAGAAATTTAAATACCTATTTATTTCATCATGCAACTTGCAGAGATAGTGCTCACCAAAAACTACTTTATGGTAGATGACAGATACTTTGAGCAAATCGCTGGAATGGCAATGGGGTCAAATTTTGCCCCACTATTAGCGAATTTCTATGTAGCAGAATTTGAGGAGCGAAGTATTTACCATCAGTTCAATCCGTTTGCAAAAAATATTCTTAGCTGGCGTCGCTACATAGACGATGTTCTAATGTTTTTCGAGGGAGATGAAGATACCTTATGCAACTTCATCGAGTGGCTTAAAAATCAAAATCCTTTCTTAAAATTCACTCATGAATTCAGCAAAGAAACAGCAAAATCTCTGGACCTTTGGTTTGACAGAAAAGGACATAGAATAGAGACCAGTTCATGGTGTAACATGCACCGTAGGTATTGTTCAAGGGTCTGGTTGGTCCTCTCGGTCTGACCGTCCGTTTGGGGGTGATGGCTAGTGGATAGCCTGACATCAATTTGTGCCATTGCACAATTTTTTTTCCAGAAGTTGGAGATGAACTGGCTACCTCGATCGGAGATCAGGACTGATGGTGTGTAAACAAAATCAAAATATCGAGGCTGAGTACCCCAAAAGGAAATACACCGAACACGGGTTACAAAGGAACATACAAAGTACTTTATTTTATACTGAATCCAGTTACGAAAACAGAGCAAAGTCAGATAGCTATCGGCCCTCAGTACAACACAACGAACTCCAGCGTGGTTCAGTGTGTTCAGTGAGAGACATTGTACATCAGAATGCATTCTCTTTTTATACACTTGGTGGGCACGATGTCCAGCCCCACTTCGGGTTAATATTCCATTTAATACATCACCAATCTAGGGTTCGTGCCAAGTCTCGAACAACTGCATATAACTGGTTTGCCTTTAATACATGTATCAACAAGCCTATGCAATAACTGTGTATTCTAAGATTTTCCATGCAGGCCTTCTCGAACATTAATACAATGTAGTTAAACAGATGTTCTAGATGTTCTATGTTCAGTATTTGAATACATTGTTTCAACATATGCTCGTGGATTAGTTACATTGCACGAGTAATCCTTCTACACACAGGTCAACGAAGGACAAGGTCTCAGTTCACGACCTCAACAAGTGGCCTGCAGGCAAGTTACATATTAGCTATGTACAGAGGTCAAGATGGCCATGTTGTATTCTGGAATGACATTGTCCACCATTTTAACTCACAGGGTGACTTTTACAAAGCGAATCCTAAAATGGTGGTTTGATCTAAAATGGCGGCTTACATTGATTTAAGGTCAGGACCTTGCAACACGGATTATTTCACAAGCGATTTTCGAGCAGCTTGGCATAGGCCAATATTAATATATTTATTGCAATAGGAGGCACAATATGATTTCTCTTTTGACAAACCCTCCTTTTGGCCTATGCCAAGTGCTAAAAACTACTTTGGATCTCCTTGCAAATAACTCCATGCATCATCGTCCATGCACACTGAATCACTATCGGAAATATCTATTGCCATTAGGTCATTTGCTAAAATATCTTTCTGTGTTATAAATGGGTCAACAACCCTACTTAACACAAAGTCTATCTCCACCAGTAGGGAAAATAATGTGTTTGTAACAAGGAGATAAGACAAGGAAGTAACTATTTGTTATAGACCTCAAAGAACCCTACCTATACTTCCTGATGTTCCGGCAAAACAGACTGAAAAAAATTGGACTGTATGCTGATTGAATATAAAAATAATGTCAATTTATTACAAAAATTACCACAAATAATTAAAACATCAATAGACCCACAGACACCAACCACAGTGGAAGAAAAATAACAAATAACCTAATACCTAGACCTATCGTCTAAAGAAACTTCCTACGTAATTGCAAAAAAAACACAACAAGACTCAAAACTGAAACAATAAACATTCTACATGTGTTATAAAAAAGATTCCCGACATGTTTCTGTTCATCAACAACTCAAACGGTTGAACATTCTTCAGGGGAAAACTTCTGTAAAATATGCTGTAGACTGCTTCAACACTGTGCACATGGGTCAATTTTCACATCTCCAAAATGGATGTAATCTAAAATACAAAAATAAGGGGAAGAAATGGTAAGGGTGGGGTCTGTAGATACTGAATATAAACCTCCACACTTCAGGAAAAATACTGAGGCATGAAGTAACGCAGGCAAGATAAACCAAATAGCATCTGCCTTTCTATTAGTTCTTGAAATCAACTGTGCAATTACCTTTACTGTATAATTGCTTCCAAAGTGTGCCAGTAATTAGAGCTACACGATCAACACCAATCAATGGGTGCATCTATTGTTTCAATGGGCGCATGTAATTCGCCTCAACACTTGATCCAGGAAACTGTAGAGACAAGACAAAAGCCAGAAGACACACTCACCAAATGTAGTTAAATAAGGGAGTATAACCATTGAGTCATCAATGAAAAACAAAGGAGAATCCCCTCTATTACCTTCAGTCAGAACCAGGTTAGATCCGAAGGTCGAGTCAAAAGTAAAGGATCAACAACACTATCTCAATCCGATCTTCAAAGTGTTTATGTCCACACTACCTAAAAACAACAAAAAGACACTTGTATGCTGTCGGTGTGTCACTGCATGTTTGACCGTAACAGTGAAATTCCAACCACCGCATCACATGATCTCATAACTGGGTGAAACAAATCCAAACACTTACTACATGCCAAGTGCTTATTGGTCCGCAATACTAAACTCCTTTCCCACGGTACCCAAACCTTCTACATTTCACCACCGTGCATGTCTAACGCTTACTGTATATAAAGGTAATGTGACTCAAAAACCGGGTACTACCGAAACTTACACAGAGTGACACGGCATCGCATCCCACTTACCCAATCAATTAGCAAGCGCTCCTCAATCCGCTCGATCTAAACACCTAGGTGTAGACTACCCGCAAAACATGGCCGGTAATTGACATTGAAGACATACTGCCCCCTTTATAAGGTGGATCAATGGTCATAGAAAAAGGACTGTAACCAAAAAATTGGGATAGCACAGGTGTGCGGCAGGTAAGCTTCACTTTAACGGGGAACACAGCCTCAAAAAAGTCCATATGTGCCCCAAAGGAAATCGAATAAACCCATGGTACAAGTATAGAAACAGCCTACAGTATCCAGCACACACTATGGTTTTATTCCTAGATACTCTTTATATTTCAAAAAAATAGTAGTGTTCTAGTACCTCGAATCTTTTGTAAACTTTTCATTCGTTCATAAGACATTTTTAGGACAAAAACATGTAATTCAAAAATGTAAAAAAAATGTCGTTTATTTGATCAGGTGTCCTTGTGGTTTACAGTATGTGGGCAAAACAAACAGAATGTGTCGTACAAGAATGATTGAACATCGTATTTGTATTAAAAACAAGATAATTACAGCTCCTTTGGTTAAACACTTTTTGGAGAAAGGGCATTCTCATACTGATTTCAGGTGGTTCATCTTGAAAAAAATAAGTGGCACTAGTAAACAGGAGATTGATCGCAAGTTGCTCAATTTTGAACAAAAGATGATTTTCAAACTGCAGAGCCATATAGTGGGTTTGAATGAAGCAATTGATTGGCACTATGTGAGTTTAATTTGAGGTATAGTGATCCTAAGAAACGATCATTAGCTGTTTGATTGATGTCCCTATGCTACTGCATCTGCATAGTATGAACATATTTAGATTGTACAAACTTGTTGTAAACCGTTGTAGAAAATATTTATCTTTCAAAAATGTTTTTCAAAAAATGTTTCTTTAAGTTGAAAGATATGTCTTGAATTACATGTTTTTGTCCTAAAAATGTCTTATGAACGAATGAAAAGTTTACAAAAGATTCGAGGTACTAGAACACTACTATTTTTTTGAAATATAAAGAGTATCTAGGAATAAAACCATAGTGTGTGCTGGATACTGTAGGCTGTTTCTATACTTGTACCATGGGTTTATTTGATTTCCTTTGGGGCACATACAGACTTTTTTGAGGCTGTGTTCCCCGTTAAAGTGAAGCTTACCTGCCGCACACCTGTGCTATCCCAATTTTTTGGTTACAGTCCTTTTTCTATGACCATTGATCCACCTTATAAAGGGGGCAGTCTGTCTTCAATGTCAATTACCGGCCATGTTTTGCGGGTAGTCTACACCTAGGTGTTTAGATCGAGCGGATTGAGGAGCGCTTGCTAATTGATTGGGTAAGTGGGATGCGATGCCGTGTCACTCTGTGTAAGTTTCGGTAGTACCCGGTTTTTTAGTCACATTACCTTTATATACAGTAAGCGTTAGACATGCACGGTGGTGAAATGTAGAAGGTTTGGGTACCGTGGGAAAGGAGTTTAGTATTGCGGACCAATAAGCACTTTGCATGTAGTAAGTGTTTGGATTTGTTTCACCCAGTTATGAGATCATGTGATGCGGTGGTTGGAATTTCACTGTTACGGTCAAACATGCAGTGACACACCGACAGCATACAAGTGTCTTTTTGTTGTTTTTAGGTAGTGTGGACATAAACACTTTGAAGATCGGATTGAGATAGTGTTGTTGATCCTTTACTTTTGACTCGACCTTCGGATCTAACCTGGTTCTGACTGAAGGTAATAGAGGGGATTCTCCTTTGTTTTTCATTGATGACTCAATGGTTATACTCCCTTATTTAACTACATTTGGTGAGTGTGTCTTCTGGCTTTTGTCTTGTCTCTACAGTTTCCTGGATCAAGTTTTGAGGCGAATTACATGCGCCCATTGAAACAATAGATGCACCCATTGATTGGTGTTGATCGTGTAGCTCTAATTAATGGCACACTTTGGAAGCAATTATACAGTAAAGGTAATTGCACAGTTGATGTCAAGAACTAATAGAAAGGCAGATGTTATTTGGTTTATCTTGCCTGCGTTACTTCATGCCTCAGTATTTTTCCTGAAGTGTGGAGGTTTATATTCAGTATCTACAGACCCCACCCTTACCATTTCTTCCCCTTATTTTTGTATTTTAGATTACATCCATTTTGGAGATGTGAAAATTGACCCATTGTGCACAGTGTTGAAGCAGTCTACAGCATATTTTACAGAAGTTTTCCCCTGAAGAATGTTCAACCGTTTGAGTTGTTGATGAACAGAAACATGTCGGGAATCTTTTTTATAACACATGTAGAATGTTTATTGTTTCAGTTTTGAGTCTTGTTGTGTTTTTTTTGCAATTACGTAGGAAGTTTCTTTAGACGATAGGTCTAGGTATTAGGTTATTTGTTATTTTTCTTCCACTGTGGTTGGTGTCTGTGGGTCTATTGATGTTTTAATTATTTGTGGTAATTTTTGTAATAAATTGACATTATTTTTATATTCAATCAGCATACAGTCCAATTCTTTTCAGTCTAAAATATCTTTCAACACATATTCTTTGGATGTTTTATCCGGGGCATACACTTTATGTCCTATCGAACCTATCGCTTGTGCGCAAAATCCCCCTAGCATCGAACACATACCAGGTTCACACTGAGTACAGCAACAAAGAAACAACCGGATTCCCAAAATAATTAGCAAGACCGAAAGTACCTTCCAACCCCAAGATCGCAAGAAGTCCCAGAACCAAACGTTTAGATCCCAGTTTCCCTCGGGAACATGCACTTCGGAACTAAGGACGTGCAGATTCTGTACTGCCTTGAAGATAGTTGGGGAGGAATCTGGTGCTAAAACACAGCAAGCGGACCCCATTAATTTACACACTCCACCACGCTCAGCCAGAATGACATCTAATGCCATTTGGTTTTGAAGTGCTACTAATCTTATCGCCTACTGTTCTAACGTCATATTTTAGAGTATGTCCGTGGTCCAGTTGATGGTTCTCTCCAGTACTCTCGCTAGTTTTCTGATATCTTCTGAATTCACTATCTGCCCCCAAAATGGCACAACTGATTTAGCTATATCTCCCAAGATTTGTGCTGGGGTTTCACCATTCTCGTCCCACCATGGACAAGCCTTCGAAACAAACTTCTCTTGTACTAGCTATAAACACCCTAGGTAACAGGATCCCTAAATAACAGGTTCCCTGCCAATCCCTGGGAAACCATGGGAATGCTACATTACCGCAGACAAAGTAGACAGGTTCGCCTAGATACAAAGGTCTGTTTTCCCCAGTCAAATTTGCAACGTTGGCACAACCTAGAAAATTTCCCATTGACTGAGTTCCATTCCTCTGTATGCAAAAAGAGACTGAATCGGGGCTATGGTTAACAGTGTAAGAAGGAGGCATGGTGTCCTTATTGCCTATTGGAGCCATCTTAAAGGAAATCAAAGATTGGAAAGGACGAGACAGTTTATCAGAAGGCCTAATAGAACAACATTCGGTTTACTCCTATTTGCGAAAAGTGAGCATCCCAGGAGAGTCAAAACACGTTTCTCAAAACTATTCAAATTGGTGCCATCAAAGTTCCCTGAGATACTATCATTCCATCGGCCAAAGAACAGTGCTCTAAGAGAAGCATAGCAAGCAGTTTTCAAAGGTAAAGGATGAATATATCAACCTAGCCCCTTATCCCCGTGTTGCGGTAAATGTGAGCAGACCCAACAGTTAGATTTATTAAAAATGGCATGCGTAGCATTCATGATAAGCAGTAAAGTGTTATTGTGGTACCTTTGTCTGTGCTGAGAATCCCTAGGGGATAGAGTATGCAAATGTACAAAGGTTGTAGGAACAATAGGTGCACTTTTAGTAGGCAACAAAAGTTCTAAAGAGTGAGTTTCCTCGAGGTACCACAATCCTAAGGCAGCGGCTATTAAAAACCCAAATATCATTATAAAAATACAGCAATATTTTCGGGGCCCAGGCATTTTGTCATTCGTCCCGGTTGGTCACCCCCTTATTTACAAGTCCCATACGAGCGGTAGCAGGCAGTGTAGTCTTCAAATGGATGCCCCAAAGTTCGTTGCTGGTGACCTCCTGGTCGAGCGACTTCTTGGTCCTTCCACAACCCTAGCCAACAGAATCCCCTTTCTCAAATTTGGGCAAAAACAAGCCCTCGATGATCCGTTTCTTCTTCAAATGCACAGCCGAACCGTGCCGTAAGTCTATCAGATGCAAGTCTATTTTCGTGGTCGTAGATTGTACCTTACTTTTCCCGATACTGATTGATCCAGAAACAATATGTTGTCACTTCCTGCTGGAAGCAACCTATCAGAAACAAGTGAAGGTGCCAAATTCGAAATAGCAGTTTCCGGATGTAAAATTTGTGTCGAGTGTGGAGACAAAATGGCAGCTTCCCCAAGACACACGGGCTCAGAGAGATTCTCCGACACACTCTCAGTGCTACTTACTGATTTGTGATCATTGGTGGCAGTGTCAGCGAAGGGTTCTGTTTCTTCTGTAACGTGTGGCACAGGGTGAGGAAGTTTCTTGATGTGGGACGGGTGGATCCAGTTCTTTCTCCCAGCGACCCGCACCGCTGTCTGGGTGACCACCAGGACTTGGAATGGCCCATGCCAGCGAGGCGCGAGGCAAGAGGAGCGCGCAAAAGATTTGACGAGCACCTAACTTCCAGGCCGTATGCTGTGGCCCGGGCCCTCGTATCACACAGGTAAAGCTTCTCGTACCTGGTGATAAATCAAATACAGGTTTTTAGTCAACTGGTTACAATAATCTGAAAGTAATACACTTTCAACATTTCTTAATGAGTTACATTTAGGAAGGTTCCAAATATTGGCAGGTCTCCCCATTACCACCTCAAATGGAGAGAGCCCAGTCTTAGTTTGAGGGGTTGTGCGCATGGATAACAACACGATTGGTAAGGTGCCCGGCCATTTTATTTTGGTGCCAGCACACGTTTTAGCGAGCTTGTTCTTGATGATACCGTTGTGTCTATCTACTAGTCCGGCGCTCTGAGCATGTCTAGCCGAATGGAACCCTTGGTCAATTCATAATGCCGTGCATATCTGCAGAATTACAGCAGCGACAAAATGTGGACCATTGTCTGACCAGATAACTCTTGGCAAACCCATTTACTAAAAGCACAGAAAACCACCAGTACATATTTCTTATTATTGCATCGTTCCATTTCAATAAAAATCAAAGTGGATCACTTCAAAGGGGACAGAGGGTGGCCCAAAACTACCCCTTGGAGTTACTGTCCCCTTTCCCACGTTGTGTTGCAGGCAAATCATGCACTCCCGGTCGTAGCGCTGGGCAATTTTTGAAATTTTGTCATTTAGCCAAACTTTCTCTAACATTTTTGTCATCTTCTGGGCACATACATGCGTAGGACCATGGGCCATGATGACTATCATCATGACATACACGTCAGGGAGTAGCCATTTCCATTTAACTATGTCCACCCATCAGCTTGGATATCCCATACAGACCCAACACCCTCATCCATTGCATAAGCATCTACAGACTCCCTTGAGACATACATCTCCGTAAGGAGATCAGTAGCAGTTGCCTAGCTATCTGATCAGCAAAAGCATTCCCTTTCCATATGTCATCTGTAATCTTTCAATGTGCTGCACATTTCGTAACTGCTAACTGAGTAGGGAGCGCAAGCGCTGAGAGGGGTTGTACTATTAGGGAGCCATGTTGAATTTTGGTGCCAATGCGAAGTTAGGAACCCTCTCTCTAACCAAAGTCTCCCAAAGTTGTGAACCACCCCAAAGGCATACTGACTATCAGTATATATATTTACTGCAAGAACTTCGGAAAGTTTGTAAGCTCGGGTCAACGCTATAATCTCTGCGGCCTGTGCAGAATTATGCGTGATTCTCTTAGTTTCCACAACCGTGCTCAATGTAGTGATCACATAAGCAGCTGTGGATGTACCATCCGGAAGTTTGAAGCAGAAGCCATCACAAAATAGCTCTCCTTGCGGATTATCCAAGGGAGTATCTTTCAAATCAATTCTACCCTTTGTCTCTTGTTCGGTCGTATACCAACAATCATGTGGCACTTCATCGCCGCAAGTAGTATCTTGCGGGAAAGGTAGGAGTTCAGCAGGATTAAGAACACAACACCTCTTAATTTGAATGTGAGGAGCAAACAAGATCAATTCATATCTTGTCAACCGTGCAGAAGTGAGGTGTTGCGTTTGAGTTCGGTTCAGTAGAACATCTACAGAGTTAGGCACCATCAGGGTTAGATCATGGCCTAGGACCATTCCCTCACTCTGTTTTACAGACACGGCAGCAGCAGCGACAGTTCGCAAACATCTTGGCAAAGCGCATGCTACCTGATCAAGGTCGAAAGAAAAGCAACTGCACGGCCTATTCTTCCCTCCATGTTCCTGTGTTAATACAGCCAAAGCACATACATCACATTCATGCACAAACAACACAAAGGCCTTTTCATAGTTTGGTGTGCCCAAAACTGGTGCAGAGCATAATGCAGTCTTAAGCAAGTGAAACGATTACTGGTGTACCACGTTCCATGGCAATGGTGAAGAAATGCCCTTCTTTGTCAAAGCCAACATTGGTTTAATCACTAGTGAAACATTTGGGATCCACAAGCTACGGTAAGAAGCCATACCTATCAAGGCTCTAACTTCCTTTTGTGTATTTGGGACAGACATGCCAGAAATGGTTTTTATTCTTTCAGGTGTCAATCTTCTTCCCTCCTTTGACAGGAGATAGCCTAAATAGGCGACCTCCTGACAACAATATTGACATTTTTTAAGCAAAGCTTTGTGACCATGCTTAGCTAGATGGATAAGTAATAACACAGTGCCCTCCTTACAGGCACTCTCAGAGTCATCAGCTAGAAGCAAATCATAAACGTACTGAAGCAAAGTACAGGTAGAGGGCAATTCAAGGGTACCAAGTTGTTCTTTCAAAGCCCTACCATAAATGCCAGGACTCTCTGTGGACCCTTGAGGTGCATGAGTAAATGTGAACGAGCGTCCCCCTAAGGTGAACGCGAACAAATATCTACTATCCTTGTGTATAGGAATACTAAAGAAAGCATTCTTTAGGTCCACAACACTAAAGTAAGTAGCTGTAGCTAGAAACATGGTTAGGATTGTCGTTACATCAGGCACAATTGGAAATTGTGGTGCCACAACTTTATTAATGGCACGTAAATCAATTATGAAACAGAATGGAATTGCATTATCGCCTTTCTTGTACACAGGTAAAATCGGACTGTTGCACAAACTCCCTGAAATTTCTTCAATGACCCCGCGATGCACAAAATCGAAAACAATGCATTTCAAAGCTTGCTCGCCCTCAACTGAAATCTTATACTGAGGAATGCGTGGCAGCTCAATTCTATATTTCAAAACTATCTTGACGGGTTCAATCTGTAAAACACCGACATCATTGTCGTCGACAGCCCACAAGCTCTCTGGTACATTAATGAATTCTGGAGGCAAAGGTCTAGTCAAGAATTGCGAGGCAGAAAATTGCTGTGGTGAAATCGTCAAGCGTACTCCATTAGAAGAACAATAAATCACTGCATTTAATTCTTTTAACAGATTCAACCCAAGCAAGTTCTCTCTGCAATCCGAAGTCAACAGAAATGGACAATGGCCCGTAAAGGGACCCAAAGAGATAGGTACCGGCAAAGAAACCGGACAAACAACTGGTGTACCAGAAAACCCTACAGAAACATTGGTTTGCCCTGACAGTGGAATGTTTGGAACCCGTGAATGATCAATGGAACACGCCTGTGCTCCAGTGTCTATCAAAAACTGATGTTTCCTATTTCCCACCACCATCTCAACGTAGGGACCTTTCTGATTGATGGGAATAGGCGTAGGTTCCAAACCCTGCTTCGGGCAATCCTAGCAAAACAAAATATCATCAAAAGGAAGCTCTTCAGATAAATATGCAGCGGAAGGATGATCAAATATGTTCCTGGTGTCCACACTCGGAGTATGATTGTCCTGCGAGAAAGGTTGCTGAGGGTCCTGTGTAAACTGACCTCTACCAGAGCCCCCTACGCCCGGGCGACCTATGGATCGCCTACCCATATTACCAAATGTATTATTTGACCTTTGTTGAAGGACGGGGCATTATGCTCACCAATGACCCTCTCGACGACAATAAGCGCACTGGTTAATGTTCACAGGACCCAAGGGCACATTCCCCTGCGGGACATACTGACCTCTAACCTGAGAAATAACCCCTCTTCCGCCTCTAACAATTTGCTGCAATAGCACTTTAGTTTTCAAATCTCCTTTTCGTTTTTCAACCCTATCTTTTTCATTATTGACACTGTTCTCGTAGTACTGAGCCATGTGCAGTACTTCTGATTGTGATTTCGCCCGCCAAGCGCTCTCAGAAGACATAATTTGCGACTGGATGTCAGGCAGAAATCCATACACAAATTTGTCCACAAACCCAGACTCTGTGCCTAGGTCTTGTCCACTGAAATACGAGAATACCTGTTTGAACCGATTAAAGAACTCGGTAGCACCTTCAGACTTTCCTTGGACACAGGCCGTAAGCTTGTCCCAAATAATTCTCTCTTCGGGAATTATGGTTTTTAATTTAGCAACAATTCTGTCAGGCAAAGTGAGTATCACCTGAGGCAGTCTCTCTCCAGCTGGTCTTTCTCCGTCAAGCCTAGTTATGTTAGCCCACGTATCTCCCAACCCAGGTACGTCGTCTATAGTTCTAACCTGTTTCCACAAATCTACGGGCAGGAGTACAGTAAACAACAAATCAATGTCGCCTAGGGTGAACACTGAGGACTGCAAAACAGACTCTATCTCTTTATAGAACCCTGTCAGATTTTTCCTAATATCAGGAATAGATTGCCTAATAGTATTCACTTCCTGTCTTGAGAACGGGACGTGAACAAACTGCGATACAAAATGTGCGGGAATGTTAACAGCAACTATACCCTGTGCAGCATCGGCCGCAACCTCGACCTTTGGGACAAATGTCGGAGGGACCACTCTCATAGGCAACTGAGAGCTAAATCGAGCACTAAAGCAGTCGAAGAAGTGTCAAGTGAAAAAGCTCTCTTGTAAATACTCAATAACTCTGTGGGACAACTAATCTTCCTTTTTACACACTCATCCTGCAGGTACTCTACCATTAACTGTATCACTTTCCTCTGCATTTCTAGCGTATATTGACTATACGTGTCATATACTTCAACAGGAGTTATCGATATGTCTGACATCCATTTAATCGCATCTTTCTTACAAATACGCGTTTCCTCAGATATCGATTTACGACACAGAAGGAACCGTTTCTGTACATACATATTTTCCTCCTCGTCATCCTCATTCTGTAACTTTTTACCAAATAACCTCTCAACATGCTCATTTACCTTCTCCACAGTGCCTCTGGAAAGCGCTAGAGTATTTAGATCCCTTAACCCTTGCGGAAGATCTGCATTATTGAATCTTCCCCACATTATACATAACTGAATGCCTAAACCTTCAATAAAAACATTTTTCTCAGGGAAATTATCCATATTACAAAGTGTGGCAAAAAACTCTAGCTTGATCATCCTTCTCCATACAATGCTTAGCCCATGCAATTAACTCACGTTTCTTCTCCGGCGGTACAGTATTGCGAGTGACAACCTTTGACCCTGTACCTCGATCGATTACAAGCGGCTCAGGACCACTTGGAAGAGAGGGAGCAGGCACATTTGATGGAGGCACTATAACTGGTGCGATAAAAAGAGGTGGGGGAGCTGGAAGAAGGGGAACATTAGGCGGAGCAAGAACAACAGGAACAACAACAGGTGGAGCAGGAATAACAGGAGGAAGAGGTAAAGCAGCAGGAAGAGGAACATACGGAGGTGGCGCAGAAGCACCAGACCTTCATTCATTTAAAAATTTGTCAATAAACTCCTCAGAAATATGAAGATTTTTAGAAGGATAGATTTTCTGAATACTGAGTGAGAAAGCCCTATCCATATTTTTAGTCGCCTCATACTGTTTGTCCTGATCATATAACAACCCTTTTTCAGCGTTTGTTTTATGATGGCACGCATGTTTTTCTCTACTTTTAAGTTGCTGCAACACTTCTTTTTTCCAATTCTGCAAAACATCAAATACTGCAGGTCTAGCCTTTTTCTTTAATAGGATTGACTCTAAATACTCAATACAAGGGATTTCAAAACTACCATTGATTGGCCACTGAAGTTCGGAGGCATTTCTGGTTTGTCTGTGCCAAATGTCATTAAATACTATACTTCCAATGCCATGCTTACAGTACATAGTACATGCCGGCGACCCCTCCTGTGGTGCCGGACGGCTACATTTCTAAGATTGTCTATCACTGCGGAATAATGCCCTAAAGCAGGTAGACAATTTCCCAGGCATATCTCAAATTCCTGGTGTTACCTGGTCAATATGTGTGTCTGAAGATACAATGCGCCAAAATTCAAATTGTCAGGATTAAATTAAGAATCGGGTCACGACTCACCTGACCAAACCTAAGGAGGTCCGATCGAATTTCAAAGAATCTTACCTAACTAATCTTACCTCGTGTATGGTGATTTCGACAAATCTGCCCGCCTCGATAAGTGGACCCCCGTCAAGATGCCATCTCGGTCCACACGCTTATCGTCCAAGGATTGGGACGTGCAGCGCTGCTGAGGTGTCGCATCTCATTCAGTGGGGCCCCTTATGTCACACCGTCCGATCCCGGTCCGATAGCGTGCGTCAACCTTCAACAATCCAGCATCAATTGAGGGTCCCTATTCGGTCGCCAACTGTGAAAACAAAATCAAAATATAGAGGCTGAGTACCCCAAAAGGAAATACACCAAACACGGGTTACAAAGGAACATACAAAGTACTTTATTTTATACTGAATCCAGTTAAGAAAACAGAGCAAAGTCAGATAGCTATCGGCCCTCAGTACAACACAACGAACTCCAGCGTTGTTCAGTGTGTTCAGTGAGAGACATTGTACATCAGAATGCATTTGCTTTTCATACACTTGGTGGGCACGATGTCCAGCCCCACTTTGGGTTAAAATTCCATTTAATACATCACTAATCTAGCGTTCGTGCCAAGTCTCGAACAACCGCATATAACTGGTTTGCCTTTAATACATTTATCAACAAGCCTATGCAATAACTGTGTATTCTAAGATTTTCCATGCAGGCCTTCTCGAACATTAATACAATGTAGTTAAACAGATGTTCTACGTTCAGTATTTGAATACATTGTTTCAACATATGCTCATGGATTAGTTTAATTTCACGAGTAATCCTTCTACACACAGGTCAATGAAGGACAAGGTCTCAGTTCACGACCTCAACAAGTGGCCTGCAGGCAAGTTACATATTAGCTATGTACAAAAAGGTCAAGACGGCCATGTTGTATTCTGGAATGACATTGTCCACCATTTTAACTCACAGGGTGACTTTTACAAAGCGAATCCTAAAATTGCAGTTTGACCTAAAATGGCGGCTTACATTGATTTAAGGTCAGGACCTTGCAACACGGATTCTTTCGCAAGCGATTTTCGAGCAGCTTGGCATAGGCCAATATTAATATATTTATTGCAATAGGAGGCACAATATCATTTCTCTTTTGACAATGGGAAGCCATGTAGTTTTACAATACCATCCAGGAACACTTTGGCTAGAGTGGGTGCGTCGGGGAGGCCTTTGGATGGAAAAAAGTGCAGCATCTTTGAGAACAAGTCCAGGACTACCAGGATGGTGTTAAACCCTTGACTGGGACGTAGGTCAGTGATGAAGTCGAGTGAAAGAGTGTGCCAGGGAGTCGGAGGAATGTCTAAAGGTTGCAGAAGACCGGATGGTTTTTGTTTTTGCGACTTGTTTTGCGCACAGACTCCACAGGACCGAACATGTTGGATTATATCCTTACGCCAGGCAGGCCACCAGAAGTTCTGTTTTACCTTGGCTAGAGACTTGGTGATTCCTGGCTGCCCTTCAATCAGGGAATCATGATAACTAGCAACAATTTGTTGTTGTAAGACTTTGGTGGGTACATACAACCGATCCTTAAAACAGGGTAAGTGATCTTTAATGGAATATTGTTCACCTGGCATTTGCTATGCGAGGAAGGCATCTGGGTTCATGGTTCGTTGAATCTTCTCTCTCAGTTCAACTTGGGTTAAGGCCGTAGTGAGGCCCAAGAGCTTGTCTTCCGGTATGATGGGGACTGGATCTGGGGGCGTATATACCAAGTCATCAGTGCCTCTACGAGAGAGTGCGTCAGCTTTTCCATTCTTGACCCCTGGTCGAAAAGTGATGACATAGCCATATTCGGCGAAGAAAAGGGCCCACCGCAATTGGCGTGAAGACTGGGCTTTAGCTGTCTTAAGGTATTGCAGGTTTCGGTGGTCTGTGATAACTGTAATGGTGTGTCTGGCCCCCAGAAGGTCTTGCCGCCAGGCCGTAAAGGCGGATTTGATCGCCAAGAGTTCTTTGTCCATGATGGCATAATTCATCTCTGGGGGAGAACATTTCTTCGACCAAAAGGCCACTGGATGTAGCTGGCCTGTTACTGGATCTCTTTGCGAGAGGACAGCTCCCATCGCTATGCTGGAAGTGTCTGTTTACAGGATATAAGGAAGATCGCAGCGAGGATGTCGCAGGATGCGCGGAGGTGAACCTTTTCTTGAGTTCCTGAAAAGCCTTCTCTGCTTCTTCGGTCCAGGCAAATTTCTTGTTATTTTTTCTTAGCAATATGGTGATCGGGTGTACGACCTGTGAGAAGTCTGGTATGAACCGGCGATAGAAGTTTGCATAGCCCAACATGCTCTGTACCCCTTTTACTGACGTTGGTGATGGCCATTTCAAAACGGCGTCCACTTTATGCAGGTCCATTCTGATGCCTCCTGGAGTAAGAATAAAGCCCAGAAACTCAACTTTGGTGATGTGAAAAAAGCACTTCTCCAGCTTTGCATATAAACGATGTTTCCAGAGCTTGGAGAGGACTGAACGGACGTGCTTGATGTGATCCTGTTTTGAAGTTGAGTACAATAAGATATCATCTATGTACACTAGGGGGCAGACATCAATGAACTCTCTCAAAACGTAATTCATAAAATACTGAAACGCTGCAGGAGCGTTGCATAACCCAAAGGACATGACTTGATATTCGAACAAACCATATTTGGTGTGGAAAGCAGTTTTCCATCCGTCTCTGCTTCTGACCCGCACCAGGTGGTATGCTCCTCGAAGATCCAGTTTGGTGTAAATTTGGGCATATTTGACCTGGTCCAATATTTCTGGGATGAGCGGCAAGGGGTAATGGTTCTTTACAGTGATCTGGTTTAATGTGCGGTAGTCAATACAGGTTCATAGGTGCCCTTCTCTTTTTGGTACGAAGAACAAAGGACTAGCTGCAGCAGACTTGGATGGGCGGATGAATCCATTTGCGAGCTACTGGTCTAAATAAGCCTTCAGATGAAGGTTTTCGGGTTCCGTGAGAGCATAGATTCTGCCGCAAGGAACCTGAGCACTGGGAACAAGGTCGATCTGGCAGTCATAGGGCCTGTGCGGCGGCAGCGTGTTTGCTTGGTCCTTCTGGAATACATCCTGGACATCTTGGTATTCCTCACGCAAGGTACTAGTCACTCCCAAAGTTGCCACTTCAGGAGTCGTAGAGATAAAGAAAGCATGTTTCTGTTCTTGGTAATAACAGGCTGGAGAGCAGTCGCTGGGAAAGGTTAATTTTCTTGCCCACCAGTCAATCAAAGGGTTGTGAGCAACTAACCATGGCATCCCTAGAATGAGCCGGAATTGAGGTGCCTTGATGAGATCGAACGAAATAAGTTCCCGTAGTCCGTCCTGGCACAGCAAGGTTATCTCGGCTGTGCGCTGGGTTACGGGTCCGGAAGCAATTTCTGTCCCATCCACCGTGGTTACCTTGTCTGTAGTCGGCTTGGAACACAGGGGAAGCCCCATCTCTGCAGCTAGGTCCTGATCTATATAATTCCCAACTGCCTCACTGTCGATGTATCCTTCAATGGCATGCATTCTTGACGACCGTTGGTTATTTATTAAGATCACCGGAATTGCAAAGTGTGAGGTCGGTGGCTCTTTTCCCTCACTCGACAAACTGACCTCCACGTTTGCCGAGCTGTGCAGTTTCCGGACTGACACTCCTTCTCTTCATCTTTTTCCGTGGCTCCAACGATCTTCCTCAGAGGTTTCACTGGGCAGTCCTTCAGGAAATTCCCTGACTTTCCGCAGTACAGACATAGTTGTTGTCTCCGTTTATCTCGGTATTGTTTTGTTAGTGGGGGGTCGCACCCCTCCGATTTGCGTGGGCTCCACAGAATTTTCTTGCACTCGAGTTACATTGTCCCTAATCCGAACGTACACTGGCCGAGGGTCCATTTTAGAACGGTCTGCTTTTCGGTCTTGCAACCGGTGGTCCAGTTGCACAACCAAGCCTATGAATTCAGAACAATCTCTGCGAGGATTAACCACTTGTGCTAGAACGTCTTTTAATTCGCCTCGTAAGCCCCGATGAAACAACGTGTTTCTTTTGTTTTCAGGCCACCTAGCCTCAGCAAACAATTGGTTGAAAGTAGCGATGTACGTTAACAAATCCTGATTCCCCTGTCGAGGGAAAGGAGTTCATTGTCCACAGCTTGTTCTCGGGTATGGCTAGCAAAGAGTTTTTCCATTTCCTTCTGAAAGTCTCCAAAGTTATGTAATAAAGGGTCATCATAGGACACCAATGGTACCAACCAATCTGCGGCGCTGCCACTTAGGTATGATAAAACAAAGGCTACCCGGGCTTGGTCATTTGGGAATGCTCCAGGCCTGCAAAGAAAATGAAGGTGACACTGATTCATGAAAGCTCCATATTTTCGTGGATCACTAGCAAACCTCTCCGGTGGTGCCAAAGGAACTGTATCTGGTAATACAACTTGTACCGGAGTAGAGACAGTGGATGACATGCTAGGAGTTTGCATTGGTGGGTTGTTCCCAGGTAGAGGCATCTGACCCGCTTGTGATTGCAAGACTTGCCTGCTGATATCTTCGGTACGCTCATTAGTCACCAATAAGTCTCTCCGGAGAGCGTTAGTCTCCTGTCTGGCAGAGTGAACCTTGGCACAAAGTTCTCCCAACAATTGGGCTAATTGGTCTAATTCTGATGTTTCCATGGCGCCCAGGTGGATTGGTTTGGCAGTCTTTGCGTTCTGTTACGCTCACCTGGTATCCACGGGGACACCCAGCTGCGGGGACTCTGGTGCCCTTCTCAGCCGCTCCCTGGTATAATCAGTGGGGAAGTTCTGCCTGGAAAACAGGTGGGCAATGTTCAAGACTGGACAACTAGAGTAAGAGCCTCCCAACACCCCGTATGCCTGCAGCCCCTCCCCGGACCTTTTCTCACCTTGTTATGGATTTTGGCGTGCTCTCCGTCCTGCCTTCTTGGCAGGGGCACGTTGTCCTTTGTGGGCGAGTGCGATCTAGTTACTTCACTGATGCTGCCCTTTAGAGTCTTTCAGGTAGGTCTTATTACTGTTATACTGTAAGCCTTTCTTGGATTCAATAATGTCTTTTCTCTCTCCTTAGGTGCACGGAAGTGCGCTGTGGAACGTTGGCTGAATTTGGACTCACCGGCAGGTGATGGTGTTTCAAGAGCGCCTTGATGCGGTAAATAGACGCTATGCACAGCGCTTTGATGCCTTGCCTTTGCTAACCTGTTGTCTTTTGTTCCCGTAGGTTGCGGTGCTCACCCGGAGCAAGAAGTCCCAAGGCGGTGCTGGTCGATGGGCGACTTGAGAGGTAAGCTGCCGGCACAATTGTAAATATCTAATGTCTTGTTTCTCTCCTTTTGCAGATCCGAGGGTCCGGGAGGCTCGCTGTTCCTTGGATGCTGTTTTCAGGAGCAGAGGGCAGCTAGCGGTGGAATCACAGGTAAGCTGCTGCTAATAACGATGTCCCTTTTGTTTTTCAGGTGCTGTTCTTCCGAGGTTCGCAGATGCAGCTGAACACGATGAGCGTCATGTTGCAGGATTGCAAAGTAACGCAAAGCTTGTTCTCCAAGTCAGGTGTGGTTTAAATAGCATCAAGAAAGTAGTCCAGGTAAAATTGTCCCTAGGCTACCACACCCAAAACATTATACCGCATAGCTTGGTTCCACGGCAGTATTTAGTCACTCACCAGTGATTAATCGAATTAAGAAAGAGGTAAAAAAGCTGTGGCATATTCTCTATGTGGGGATAGTACATTAAGTGTCCCACCTTTTGCGATAAGAAGAAGAAGAAACATCAGAGACACCCTAGTACACATCTACAAAGAAGACAAGAAGGGAGTTGAGAATCAGTCCACACTGTGGAACCTACAAAAGCCACTGGACATACACCACGTGGAACTTGTTCAGCGTGTCCCATCACAAAACGGACTACATCCATCGAGATCGTATGGACTACACTGTGGCAACAAAGATCTCTCACAAACTGCAACACCACGAATGTTTTGAATCTGATTAAAAGTCCTTGCGAAAAAATCTACATTGGAATGGCTACTAGAGCAATAAAAATAAGAATATGTGAGCATAGATCAAACATCAGGACGAAACGAATGACTGCCAATTTAGTAGAACACTTTGTACAGCAAAAGCACTCTGAAACGACATCAGTTGTACTATTTTTGAAAAAGTAGTGGTCCCCAAAAGAGATGGAAATATGGGAGCTATCCTTTTAAAAAGGGAACCACCATGGATTTTTAGGCTGAAAAGCCATTTGAAAGGACTCATTGAGGAGATATGCTGTAAATCTGTGGCAATTCTGTAACAACATCTAGGCTAATCCTGTATGAAGCACCATTGACGACATTAAAAAGCCACAGTAACCCTCCAGTCGACCCTGGTGATCCAAGAGGGTGATCCATAAGAGTTGGGGGTCTTGCTATTGAGAAGATAAGTAAAGTGATCCATGAAAAAAGCATAGACAACAACAATATTTTAACATTTCTATACTCCCCGGAATGAATATGTAATTTATCAATACAAACTGGGATTTATTTACAAAAACACATTTGTGCGCCTTCACATTTGTAGAAGAGATGCGCCAATGTGAGAAACTGTCACATTGGAAGGCGGCACATTTATCAAAAGCTACCATGCAGTGAAACACCGACTAATGTAAATCAAGTGATCAAGCAAATGATAGATTTCATTTTATGAATGAAAGAGCGCTATACGTTTAGCAGCTAACAGTAGTCCTGTAATAATAAGCCAACAATCGACACAGTTTCCACAATAATAACAGAAAGAGGACTACGCTCATTGAACCAGCCGGCAGCCATGTGGCCGTATATAAATAGAGCAAAGAGTTCCAATAAGGTGGCCGTTAAACAGAACGAACAGCGAGGATACATTGCACGCTGCTAATCTGGTAGGAATGTAGCTACTATTTTTAGCCTTAATCGATGAGCGTGGGTAGCACTGTTTAACAGCAATGCTGTAGCATGAATTGTAGGTGGACCGTATCCAGCTTGAACAGCTGGCACTTTGAATGCTGTGTCAACATGGACAATGGAGCCCGAGTGGGGGTGGGTAAGACCAGGTCCCTTACAACCCAGGCACTCCACAGATGGGCCCGTGATCTGGCAGATGACTAACACTAGTATTAACATATTGCCATAACTATACAATTTAGTAACTGGATTCAACTGAAATATTACTTATTTCATCCCCGTAGGTCTCTTCACCTACCACACAAGGGGACAACCAGAGGAAAAACTACTAGAGGCTACAACAAAGGGTGTCCACCTGAGAGTGACTTAACCAAGGGGGTCCACCGCAGCGTGATGAAACATGTCTTCATAGCTTAAGACACATACTCTGACATTAGGGGTAAGTGACTCTTATAGATGCACATTAATTTACTAGCACACGTACAACCAATGAAGAGAGATATATGACCCTGGATTATCTATTTCCAGGAGGTTATATTCGGAACACTGACAGGACCGTGATGATCCTGATATTGCTCATACATGGACTGTCACTAAATACCCAGAAAGGTAAAACCAGCAAAATCAAAGAGAGGTACAGATGAATTTAGGAATAAGACTATGTTCTCATGGTTCCCTTCTATATATATTTTCCTTTTAGGGATTGTGAAGCAGAATAAGACGTCCCATGAAAATTAAAAACGACCCCTCGAGACAAGACACATGGAAGTTTAAGACATACAATACGAATATTGTCTTTTTTAGAATGTAATGTGACCTATTGTGCCACAGATATAGTCCTGAAGAAAGTCGTAAATAGTATATTCCTGCTGAAACCAGTTGACACAGAGAGGCTCAAGGTGATGTCCTGATGCCCAAGACTCACATAACAAATAGTCAGCCTGGTACAATTGCATCATTTTACCAGATAAGACTAAACACTACGACATAATAAGCTACATCTTTACTCTTATAGTTGTTTTTAAGATTGATGATAAGTCACAATGAATGGAAGCAACATGAATAAAATTAGAGGTTTCTTTGACTTCTGAACAGTGCACTCTTAGTTTTAGCGGCTGAGGAAAGTAGTGAGTTAAGATAGGGCTAGTTTTCTTTTCTATCCCTAACCTAGATAGGCGACACACCAGCGCCTAACTAGGGAGAGTACATTCAAGGGACAGTGAGAATTTCTTTGTAGGGACACTTAGTTATATATAGGAACTGTAGATGCAGGAATAATTTTTGAATAACTTTATTCTGTCTGTGATGTGTTACAGTATAAATGGGTTGGGACAGAATATGTAAACCCGATGACTTTAGTTGTATTTAAGTAACTCACACCAGCCAATGACTGTAGAAGGAATTTATAACAAATCATTGCTTTTTGCATTCTGTAACCACAATATAATGATGTACTCACTCTCCTAGAATTTGAATGTATGTTAGATATTTCTCTGCCCTGGCAACTACACTACATTTTTGTTTTTCCCAATTTGTTGACTCTTTTGATTACTGTTTATTAATACAAAAGGGAACTGCAATGCACCTGACTCTTTCCCAGCTACACTGGTATCCAGGATCACATTGACGGATACAGACTTTTGCAGGTGTTTGCCATTTTCCCCAGGGTTGGGATAACGATAACAAGGACTCTGGATTTCCATGAGCCCTGGATTGGGACTCACAGCAATTCAAGAAGCAAAGCAGCCAGTCTCCTACATTTCTACAGCGTCAAACACATCAACCATCATTGATCATATTTGAAAACATTCCAATCAGCGGCATGTTTGGTGCTGCCTTTGGCACTTCTTAAAGCTCTTCAAACTGCTGTTGCTGCAACCTCAAACAAGTTCTCGGCTGCAACGTGGCAGGTGAGCAAGTTGTTTTCTCGGTTCGGTATAGACGCTTGCTGCTTCATTAAGACTTCAAACTGCCATGTCTTGACCAAGTATCTCAAATCAACAGCATCTTTGTCTTTGATCCGTGATCAAACATCAAAATAACCATAGTGACCAGTTCGCCCCCCTTCATTAGAACGCTGCAACAAACTGTAATGAGCATCACTTCAAACCTGACTCAACGTTCCTCCATATCGGGATCAACACGACTCGCCACATCCGATCCTGGATTGACCCACTCACACAATGATAAGAAAATAAGAAGTCTGGTTTGACAGTGTTCATCTGCCAAGAACACATGAATTTTCTGTTAGAAGGCTCCAACTCCTCTTTGCAACCCTAGAGAATGGCTAAGCCCCCTTTTGCACATATACCACCACAAGGTATATATATTTTGAACATTGTGGTATGTCATTGTCTTTTTCCTCCCTACTAAGTATCCAGTGTGCTTGCATCTTTTCATTCAGCATTTTTCCATATTCCTTTACAGCGGTTGGTCTTCGATAGTGTTTTTGGAATTGGACGCATATGTGGAAGAATTTAAATCATCAATCAACATTGGTAAGACACAGGGGATACTAGTATCCTCCAAGAAAGTATGTAGGGTGAAGCTGTCAACCTCAATGGGGATTATTGAATATGTAGGTGGATACACGTATCTGGAGTTGGAGATCTCTGGGACCCAAGGATACACTGACATCCTAGACGCAAAGGTCTGTAAGGCAGGCACTTAACTGGGGTTTGACGTAAATTCATCAAGGAGCACTCAGCATTTACATCATCTGGGGTTTTAATACTCTATAAGCAGTGGTTGTGCCAAACAGTTGTGTACGCCTCGATGCCCTAGCAATGAAAGATTTGAAATGGTTGAACTGGGTGGAGGCTAGACTTTGGAGATCTGTACTAGACTTACCCAGATCACCTTTGGTATAATAGATCTTTTTGGAACTGGGACAGACATCTCTTAGAGCCCAGTTGCTAATACGAAGAGGGTGTCTGATGCTGAAATCTAGAACCTCCCCTGCCTGTCCCATTTGGAGCATTTTGGGAGCGAGCTACGAGCTGAAACGGGGCGACGGTAAGAATTGAGCCCACATCCTACTATTTCGTGAGCTTTGTGATGAGGTAGGATGGCACCACGACTATGATCGCTGCATCAATTTTGAATCCTTAAAAGGCATCTTTCAACGCTGGATACAGAAATATGATTGGGTATGTAACTACAACCATCTTAGTACCCTGAAAGCTATTTGAGTGTTGTGCCTATGGTGCATCAGGTACATGGGGACTGAGTGTTACCTTTAACTTTGTCCCTTCCGCAGGTACGCAATCTCTATCTGCGGCTGCAAATGAATCAATTGCTGGTGCTGTCTATCTGTGGAGCATGGAAAATGATCCCCCTGGAGGCCAGATATTGCAGGATTTGCAAAATTGTTGCTAACTTTGAGACAGCAAAGCATGTTCTGACAGAATGCCCAAGATTCGGTTCCCTGTATGGTTGCTTTGGGACATCTTGTACATAATTTAGATACCATTAAACATGACAAGTATTGGGTGTTCTGTGTTAAGACTGCATCAATGTCAGCAATGGTGTCCCTCTTCAGGGTTTGGTCAGCCATAACGTTATTGCTGGTTTAGTCCGCCTGGTGTAAGGAGTTATATAGGGATAATCCTGGTCTGTGGTTTTCCCGGGTAAAAGCAAATAGTGGTGTTCTATGTGAGTTATCAGTTGTTTTTTGAATTTGTGAATAATTAGTTGGGTTTTCTTTTTCTTCTTCTTTTAATGTGACATTTTAGTATTTTAAGTTGCATACATGTCTTTGTAAGTACTGGAAATGCATTATCTGAGATGTCTGAGCTAATATGTGTGATTTGTGTGTTAAGTTTTAGTCATTGTAAATATTGTAAAAGTTCAGTTTATTTTGTATTTATTTGTATTTATTAGGTTTATATAGCGCTTTATGCCAAAGCGCTTTACAATACAACAGCAAGAATACATAGTAAACAAGAAGCATGAAGTTACAAAGGCATGAAACAAAACATCAAAAACAGTATGTAGATCAATTGACCAGTTCTAAAGGAGGAATGGATAAGAGGAAGAAGAAAGGGAAGTAGAAAGGGAGGTCAGAGCGGGGGAAGAATACAGAGATAACAGGAGGAGAGAAGGAGGTAGGAGAAAGAAATGGAAGAAGAAGGTAAGTAGGAAGGAGGGTAGAGATAAAGGAGGGATATAATAGGAGAAAGAGGGAAGGTAGGGTGATGGTGAAGAAAGAAAGATTTCAAGGAGGCACGGAAAGAGGGGTAAGAGGAAATGGAACGGATGGAGAGAGGTAGGGAGTTCCAGTGATGGGGGCTAGAAGCTGAAAGGAACGGAAACGAGCGGGAGCACAAGAGGAAGGAGCTACTGTGAGTAGGAAGAGATCAGCGGATCTGAGGGAGCGAGAAGGAGAGTAGAAAGAAAGGAGAGAGGAAAGGTAGGGGGAGCTAGCCCATGAAGAGATTTAAAAACTAGGCAGAGAAAGTTAAATTTAAGTTGGGAGTGAAAGGGAAGCCAACCAAGAAAAGAAAGGGAGGAGGAAATGAAATCAAGAGGTGAAAGAAGACATAGGGTACGGATAGCAGAGTGGTAAAGGGATTTGAGGGGAGCAAGGTGAGAGGCAGGGAGTCCAAAGAGGAGAGATGAAATGTAGAAAAGTCGGGAGAACAGTAGGGAAGACATTAGGAGTTTAGTTGCATGGAAGGTGAGGGAGGAGCAGATTTTGCAAACATTGAATAGGTGAAAGTGGCAGGCACGAGAGGTAAGAGAAATATGATGGGAAAGGGAGAGGGTAGAGTCAAGGTGGAGGCCAAGGTTACGAGCAGAAGCAGAGGTAGGGAGGTTAGTAGGAGGAAAGAGAATAAAAGGTGGGGGAGAAGGGGGAGGAAGAGTGTTGGAGGGGAAGAATAAGACTTCAGTTTTGTCAGAGTTGAGGGAAAGAAAGTGGGAAGACATCCAGTTTTTAATAGCAGTAAGACAGGAAGAAAGGTTTTGGTGGATTTCGGGGGTGTAAGAGGAGAAGGAAAGAAATAGCTGGGTGTCATCTGCATAGAAATGATGAGAAATGCAAAAGAGGAGATAATGGGGGTGAGAAGAAATGTGTAGAGTGAGAAAAGGGTCAAGCACAGAACCTTGGGGAACACACGAAGTCCAGAGGGAGAGAGGAAGAGGTATGACCACCGCAGGAGAAAGCAACACAGTGGTTGGAAAGGTAGGAGGAAAGCCAGTTGAGGACAGAGCCGCTGATACCAAAGGAAGAAAGAGTGTTAAGGAGTAAGGGGTGATCAACGGTATCAAAGGCTTCAGAGAGGGCAAGGAGGACAAGGACAGAGGATTGCTTAGAGTAGCGAGCAGTAAGGAGGGAGTTGAAAACATAGGCGAGGGCAGTTTCAGTAGAGTGCTTAGGGCGGAAACCAGATTGAGACGGGGGAGAAGAGAGAGATTGGTAACAAAGGTAGAGATTTGAGAGTAGACTAATCGTTCGAGATGTTAAGATAGGAATGGTAGAATTGAGATTGGGCAGAAGTTGGAAGCAAGGAGGGGGTTAGCAGATGGTTTCTTCAAAATAGGAATGATACTAGCATGTTTGTTTTGTTTATTTTGAACTGTTATACAATTAAATAAATAAAGATAATGTTTTTAAGAGTTGGTTGTAAATTGGTGTGTTTAATCTAAATGTATATATATTTGATTGGACATTTCTATGTTCTTGACTGTTTTACTATTGCTGTTGGGTTACTATTGTTTCACATTCAACACCCTTCTTAAGAATATAGCCTGTCCTCATCCATCGTTAGCACAAAAGACACCAGAGGTATATCTCTAGCCTGGGCCTGTTTCAAATTCATGATTGGGAACACTCTTGTATTATACAAGTCTGAGGGCTGAGTAGGCAGTTTAGTCACTACTCTTCCTTGCACTCAAAAGTCATTTCATCACAGTAGCAGTTAAAAGCACATCAGCAAGCCAAACCATTAGGACTCCATCATCATTTAGCTACAATAGGTGATTATTAACTAGCTCCAAGAAATCAAATACAATTCCAGAGTTATGGTGAACTACCACCCAACAAGAAACCTTTAAGGGGATACATCACAAGACAATACCAGCATTGCATGAAATCAAACACATTTCTACAGGACCACTGTCAAGAGCGAGGGTATTAAGGGGAACCACATGTACTCTTGTAGATATTCACTTGAATCACTTGATTCAGGACAACTTAACGACCCTTAACCTCCATATGGTGGAATCTGCAAACAAGTCACAGTAGTGTATTCACCACCACAGCTACTGCTCTGCCATATTCCAAAACTGGTGGTAATTTGTATGAAATACCTCCACCAGTTAAGCATGTATGCCTGGTGGATTGACCACCATTCCAAAGCAAAGTGGAGGCAACAATGTGACATCTGCCCCACTTCTTATGCTCAAATCAGTAACAAGACAACAGATTAAAGCTAACATTATTCATATCCCCTATAATGCTTTGGCTGCTTCCCCTTATGAAATTATCGACTGAAAGGTTCTCAACTCTCCATTTTGAGCCCAAGACCTTTGAGCCCCAAATGCATATTCATTTGTATGACCACTTCCCTTACCTGTGTCAATCAAGCTTCTGGGCAGTCTGTATTTAGACAGACCTTGTTTATGCTCCCCACCTGAACCAGGTCATTCACTACAATAATACTGTGTTTTGTTCCGTTCTTGTTGTCATAGTACAATTAACACTGCTTCTGTTCATTTTCCACACTGTGTCACATATTTTCTATGCGCACCCTACAATCTGTCTGTTTCACTGAGTGGAATGTATCTGCATGCACTTCTGAGCAGTGTTGCCCTCTGTGAAATGTGCTTTGCTTAAACTACAAAGTGATACAAATGCATGTAAAGAGTGGTGACAAATTGATCTACACAAATGTTCTAGATTGTATACTAGCAGTGGCTAAAATCAGGTGTATTCCATAGGAATTCAAACTTTTTACACTAGAATGAAAATGTCAGACTGGGGGGGGAGGCACATTAATTGTTGGTAGGTGGAGCAGGAAGGGCACACACACATGGTAATACCTTACTGTGCCCTCACTCCTACTGCATATACCAGTAATACCAGTAAAATCCCCCAGAGTACTCCTGTGAATTTTAATATAACCCCCTATGTGTATGTGTGCCACTCTAGTTTGAGTTTGTCTGTAACCTCCCTATCTCTAATAAGAATAAATGTGCAGCACCTGTGCTTTAATTAGTGCAAACCATTATAGAGTGATCAACTCCCTTAGTTATGTGTCTTCTTCTCCAACATTTGAATGCCAACTCATTTATTTTCTATTTGGTTAATTTGTTGGACCAAAGGATTTCTGTCAGGTTAGTACAATTCCATGTGGTGGCACTGCAGATTGAGGTCATTGAATCCTCTTCTTTGATGCAGGGTGGCGTGGGAGAAGATTTGGTTAGATGTAGTTCTTCAAAGATATTACTGACTGGATAATTCCTTTTGGTGAGGTTTGAACCCTCCACTCCAAACCCTCCCCCCTTTTTATTGGGTGTTCTGGCGGTTCAGAACGTATATGTGGATTATTTGAGGATGATTTGTCCTTGAGATATGTCAAATGGTGACTGAGGGAATAGTTTTATGTGTTTACTGGCAGTGTTTTTTAATTGAGGGGTTCTCCTTGAAGCCACTGTTATGTATGAGTGTACGTCTATCACAAATATTGTATGAAATAAACTGAATTGTTTCAATAAAACAATGCATCTCTTCTGAGACAACTTGGATACTGTAATAGCTAAGGATATATTTTGATATCCATTCCCTCTCAAAATTCTTAGTAAGAAATTCCCCTACACAATGTGTGGTCAATGGCATAGCAACTTCTTCCTCCACCCACTTAGATGTATATTCGCTGAGTTCCAATATGAGCAGTAACTTGGGATCCAGAGCCTCAACCAATGTCAATGAATGTTGTCAACTACACTTTCTTCAGTATCAGGAGAGTCATAAGGTGAGAGCTGCTCAACCTTGATCTTGACATACAAAGCACAGGCATTCTCAATGTCTTCCACCTCCTTGTCCATACTCTATCACCTGTATATTACTCTAAGGTGTTTCTTTGTAAGGTTACAATCTATGTGGCCTTGTGTTCCCATTAACTGGTGACTGACTCTCAAGAAATTGAAATGTGGTAACACATGGTTTAACCCTGTCAATTCTTTACTAATCCCTTGATGAATGCATTTGACCACCTCATCAGTATTATTGGATTCTGCCATTTTGCCTGATGATATGAGAACTACCGAAACATATTTCTATTTACTTATATCAGCACTGGAATCTTCACTTTCTTTCTTTGTCTATTCAGTCTTTGAGAGGCACTCTGCTTTTACGGTTTCGTCATCCATGATGTATTCCACCACAAGATTCAAAGGAAATGCCCTTGGTGGAAGACATAATTTGATATGATAAGTCATTTCTAACATGACTGTACACCAGTGTTTCTAGGCGCGACGAGACAAGGGAGGGAAGACAGAGGGAGGAAAAGACAAACGATCTTACTAGGCCTTGCGTCATTAAAATCATGCAAGTGCGACAATGGCAAGTGCAGGGGGGAGGGAGAAGGGGAAGTGTTAGGGAGAGGGAAGGAGGGAGGACAGCAACACTCTGAGTAAATGCAGCCAGGGCAGTGCAGCTCTGGGTAAGTGCAAGGAGGCACAGGACTGTAGAGGTTACAGTTACAAATCCTAAGTGCACAGTAGGCCTGGAGGCAGCACAGGGGCGATGGATAATGCAGGAGCCTGGTACCCAT
The DNA here is from genome assembly GCF_040938575.1 of Ambystoma mexicanum. NCBI lineage: Eukaryota > Metazoa > Chordata > Amphibia > Caudata > Ambystomatidae > Ambystoma > Ambystoma mexicanum. The sequence continues at coordinate 1,353,831,843 of NC_090931.1, forward strand.
TCAGATTCTGAGGGTAGCCAAGCAACCAGTCGGCGCCACAGAAAGTTGGTCAGCAGGGGAGGGAAAGAGAGAAAGCTGAGGAGAAAAGGAAAGTCTTGAGCTGCTTCCCAACTTGTGTGGCTTAAGTTTTAGAGGGCAGGGAGGCCATTCCAGAGGGAGGCACATGCAGAGGAGAGAGTTATACCCCCACTCTCTGCCTTGAGAACCTTCTGACCCTCAGAGAGCTGGAGGTAGGTGAGCAAAGGACTCGAGAAGGAAGGTATTTTGGTAGAGAGACTAGGATATAGTGTGGGCCCCGGCCACAGATAGCCTTGTGGATGATGCAGAGGGTCTTGAACTTGATCCTTGCAGCCAATGGGAGCCAGTGGAGAGATTTTAGGGCTGGAGAGATACAGTCCCTGGGCTTGAGGCCAAGGATAAGTCTTGCAGTCCTGTTCTGGATTAGTTGCAGAGGGTGGCCAGTCGAGGAAGGAAATCTGAGAAAGAGGCTGTTGCAAAAGTGCAGCCTAGAGAGAACCAGGGCTCAAGAGACAGTGAGCTTCTGGAGGAAAGTGAGAAAAGGAAGAATACATCTGAGGAGGTGCAGCTGATAATGGGCCTTCTTGACAAGGTCCGTGATGTGCCGAGAGATTCAAGGGTGGAGTCGTAGGTGAAACCAAGGTGTTTTGCCTCACAGGAAGGCCAGGAAAAGGGCCCAAGGGGGGACAAGTGAAAGAAGGAAAGAGGGAGCACAGGTCCCAATGAAAAGGATCTCCGTCTTAATGGCATTAAGGCAAAGGTCGTTGGAGGAGCACAAATCCTGGATCATGGATAGGCAGTCTGGATTAAGCGAGAGATGAGGGGAACTTGAAGGAGAGCTGAGTGTCATTTGCATAACACTGAATGTTAGAGGAGAAGCTAGAGATCAGGTGGGACAAGGGGTCCAAGTAGACATCGAAGTGCCAGGGTGAGAGGTAGGAGCCCTAGGGAACACTGCAAGTGGAGAGAGAGGTGGTGGAGAGAAAGCACCCACGTTGTACCTGAGAGGGTCGGTCCAACAGGAAGGAGGTCAACCACTCTAGAGCTTGATCCATGATGCCCAGGTTCTCACCTAGTCGCTTGATCAGGATGGAGTGGTTGACTGTGTCTAAAGCAGAGGAAAGGTTAAGGAGGATGAGGACAGAAGGAAGGCTGGAGTCAAGATTAGCAAGCAAATCCTCAGAGGTGTTTAGAAGAGTGATTTCCATGCCTCTGGCTGTTCCGAAGCCAGACTGATGGCCATGGAGACAACCAACAGTTTCAGTTTGGAGAGTACACTGGGAGATGGCCAGCTTTTCATAAGATAACCCTGGAAAGGAGGGATAGATATCGGGTGATAGTTTGCCGGATAGGTAGGATCGGCAGAGGATTCTTTGGGGAGGGTGTGCACAAGGGAGTGCTTGGGGAGAGAGGGGAAAGATCCAGTGGCAAAAGAGTGATTGCAGAAATTGGCCAATGCTGCAGCAAGGGTGTCAATGTGGTCCTTGATGGTTCTGAAGCAACAGGGGAGCACCTGTTTGGATGACACTTTCATAGATCGGATTTGTCTAGAATCATCATCAGGTGTTGTCAGAGAGAAAGAGGAGAAAGGAGGAGGAGAGGGAGAGACGGATGGAAGGTGGCCGCGAGAGGTAGTGGAAGAGGAAGAGAAAAGTGAGGACAGGATGTCCTGAGTTTTAGTGATGAAGAGAGAAGCCAGAGCCGTACAGAGTTCCTGGGAAGGAACATGAGAGGTGGGAACTGCAGAAAACTGCATGTGCACTAGCTGCTTGTCGTCTGTGTTATCCATCAAATAAATCACAGGAAATCCTCATATAAATGCTGATGACTTCTTAATGAGCACAATGTAGCTTGTCAGGTCTTTTAGGGCACAGCAGGCAATGGCAATGGTCTTCACCTTAACATTCGCATCCTGCATGAGAACACATACCAGCTTATGGTCACAAGTGTGTACAGTAATGCATGTTTTTTCACAGATGTCTGTCTGTCTCTAAATAGCCAGTGGGGGTTGACTACTTCCTTTACTTCCTTTATGATGTCTAATTCCTTCTACATACAAACCAAACTGAAACTAATTTTCTCTGATTTGAAAATTCAGGAATTTTCTTTGTGTTTTGTAAGTAAATTACTAAAATGATCTCTGTTCATACGTATACGAATACCTAGCTACATTATACTTAACATGTGCAACTGTCTTTTGGGCTTTCTGCTTTCACCACAAATGGTGTGACCTTGCTAATACACTATGTTCACTTTAATGTATTAATTATATGAATGTGTGACACCCTCTTATGAATAATTGCCAACACCTGTGTTACCTTGCATCATTATCAAGGGTATCATCCCCATATCGTGCTAGAACACTGTAATGTCCAATTTACCCTCAAAGAGCTCTTGCATAAGGTGCTGACACACTACTGCCATTGATGATGATATCTCACACAGCATGCAGCAGTACCCGAATGGCCCCAGCGCTATGCCTAAGACCAGTCAAAAATGTCATTTGATTATTACCAGAATATGCAGTATGTTTGTCATGGGAATGCGGGCAACCCCAATGTTGGCCTTTAGGTCGATGCAGATAGCGTTAGTGGGCTTTTGCACAATAGCAATAGGAAGGGGCAAACCAGTCATAACAATTGGTTGAGTCAATGACACAGCAACATACAGTACATTTAGTTCCATCTGTAGTTCCTATGTTATCCCAGTAGGAACCAGATGCACTTAGTAAAACGTTGCCTGAGCTCTCCATTTAGGGCTTCATTATGTTTGAACCTCTTGAACAGGTGAAACGTGTCACAAACGATGCCGGGATATTCTCTTTTGGGACATCATCTAAGAAGTGCACCCTCTGTCATGTTCAAGATGTGTGTTGGGTTCAGGCTTTCTGAAACAGGTATAGGTTAGGAGGTGCAAATCAGAGGTGCTCACAGGCCTTTTCTCATTTGCTCCAGTGAAGATACTTGAGGATCCAACCCAGCAATCGTATAAGCTCTGGGCTGGTGTCATCTGCAACACAGAAGCGAGTTGAGGATTATGTTGATTACAGTGATAAGGTATGGCCACATTAGAGCTGGAATTAGCATGTGAGCTTCCCTGTGTCCCATCTGTGGTGAAACTATTCAGTAATCTGGGAGGTTGCTGGACAGTGTAGTCTGATTCTCAGGACATACGCAGACCCAAGACGCTGGTGATGCTGGGGAGTTATCTCAGCTGATGAAAGGTCATTTTGTAAAATAAGTGACTTGTATGTTTATCTGTGTATTCCACACATCATAAAAGTGGAAGTGAAAGATGATCTCCAAGCCCTTAACGGCCTTCATGACAAGGAACACACATGAGTGGCAAGAGAGATTCAATGTCTTGTGAAGACTAGAAAGTAGGGATGATCTTTGTGTGTATGTCTCCCATTCCATATCATTGATCCATCTGCTAGTGTGGCACAAGGTACTCGATAAGACAACAAACACATACATACATAACACTCGCAACACACACAAAACATGCACTGCTCAAACACACACCCACACACACATACACACACATGCTCCCATACAGGTCACTGTGTAGAACAACATTGTATAGAGATGAATTAGGTTAGGATACACTGTGATTCTTCACTCGAGTTTGGAAGGATGTAAAGCAAGAGAGAAACCAGAACCACTGCCATTGCATGCCTGTGGTGGAATTGGTCTTGTTAGGTATTCAGAGTTGGAAGGGACACACAAGAATGTCAGTACTGGTGTTTTAGGTCCTTGCAATAATTTTTCATTGCTGCTGGAGAAAAGCAATGGTTCCATATTTCACCATTTTTTTTCTCCAGAGGATGTGTTTTATGAGTTCTACATATATTTTACCAGTTATTCTTATGTAGGCTTGAAGGTCAAGTTCTGGGCATATGTTCAATCCTCACCGTGCCTTAGTACTGCGGGCCATTGGCTTGAGACAATCCCCATTGTGTGGAGATAGCCTTCAGGCTGCGTACCCATTTATTTGCTAAAGAAAGAGTCAATGCTGATGCAGAGCGTCTGGGTGGACTAATGGAGAATTTGGTGCAGTTAAGCCTTAGACGTTTCTGAAACTCTGGCTGATTTCTGAGGAAAGTAGAGCATTTTCAGCTTCACTTACCTGCTCAACACATGTATCTTGTAGACACTGGACAAGCCCTAGGGCTGCCAGTGTGCGGATGGTGGAGTGACTGTGTTAGGAATTAACTTCCATAAACAGAACACTTTGCACCATATGAATAATTTAAGAACCCCCGGGATGAATAACAAATTCGGAGGAATATATACATACCAAAACTTCAAGGGTTTCACACACAGCTGTTCATTTAGTAGGCAGCTAAAGAAATTAGTAACACTTTGGACATGTGAAGAGTTGAAATGTGTCTATGCATTTTGTATCTGCATCTGTGTTGTGTATAGAAGTATAGGACGAAAGAGGTATTTTTAGTTCAACTTATGTATGACCTCGTTAATCGATCATACACAGATTGTCTATGTACATATATATATATACATATTTTATTTTAACAAATGAATGTGCAGGACAACCACTAATTGTTGGGTGCTTTATATATATTCACTGTTCATTTTGTGTATCTATGTTTTTTTTTATATTTAAGGATGCTTTTCAGAGGCACGAAATTGTTAGTTGAGAGGAAAAAATACATTATTAAAAAATGATTGTGTGCCTTATTATAAAAGAATGAATTTCCTAGCCAAAGTCCTTTGATGTCAAGGACTGTAATGAAGAAAATGGACGAGGTGTTAATGGCCTGTTTACCTACCAGCATGTTTCATTACTCCAAGACAAAGTCTTCCTGGTCACACTCGTTGACATCATAGAGTAAGGATTGTGTGGAGGAGGTGAAGACGTTGGAAATGACTCATGTCATAAGTCAAGAGGTTCCAGGGAAGTGTATACCATGACTGGGCAGTTTTGTACCAATATCAAATATGTGTGCATGCATGCAGTTCAATGCTGCGTCCACATTTGCATCAATCCGGCAGTGCAAAAAGTGGTGTGCACCGACTAACCTGGGGGCCTGCGACCTTTGCCTCTCCAGAACTTTTGGACACAACTACCATCGGCCCTAGCCAGTATAAAATTAACACACGAGTTACACATGCCTGCCAAGTGGAAACATGCTCATATTGGTCTGTCCATAATTGCCTAGCACACATGCAGGGAACATGGTCCATCAGCATAGGTTTCAGATTTCACAGCATCTGTGCGACTTGGTTTTTGTATATACATTTGAGGTTTGAAAAATAACAATATTGTGATACTGCATGTATTAGATTTTGAGTTGTAATTGAGAAGTGACCTTTTTCTTTCCCAAAGCTCAGCTTTGGAGGTATTCCAATCCGAGGAAAACCAGGGACAGTTCAGAAGAACAACTTTCACGGCTGCATTGAAAACCTTCATTACAATGGAATCAACATCATTGATCTGGCGAAGAGACGCAAACCCCAGATTTACACGGAGGTAAGGTTACAGCCAACCTGATGGATTTTCTGATAGCATATAAAATGTCAGCTGCTTTTTTCAGAAACATGTTGCGTAAATCATATCATCACACACTCACTCTTTACATTAACATTAAGTACATGTTTGTCAATGTGCAAAGTATCAGAGAAGCACGGTTTCGATCAATTTCTTTGTAAACAAAAATAAAAAGAACAATCCTTCACTTCTCTATACTTAAATTAAACATCGAACTCAGATCCATGAGTTATTTTTCCTCAAATTTGCTGACATTGGTGAATATATATCAGAGCCATCATCATTCATTTAACATTCTCTTTCTGCTTTAAAATATAACTTTATTAAATTCTGAAGATGAAATCATACAGAATGTGTTATATCATATAGTGTATGTTTTGTTAATTGTTTATTTACGTGATTGTGGGAAGTACACTATACAAACCAATTTCGGATCTCGCCAATCAAACCCATTTCTTTTCTTTTTAAACCAGCCATGTGCTTGTATTGCCACCACTTCTGACCTTTAGTCCAATGGAATTCTGTATTGCAAAATAATGTCCATCCCAATACAAGCATCACACAAGACTATGTTTAGAGAAATAACAGTATTCAACCTAAATCATATTAAAAAGTACGCTTAGCTGATGGGCCAGAGACACTTTCAACACCACCAGACACTTTTCCGCTTCTGCTCCTGCAGGTAGGCTCACTCATACTTGTCCTGCAAATATTCACCAGTCACACCACCAGAAAAGGAGATGACTTGTAATGTGTGGGTCACTTTTTAAATCCTCATAATCCGCCACAAACTGGTGGAAGGATTTGGAAGTCCTTTTGAACATGGTCATGCGCAAAACCCAGTGCTATTCATTTATTTATTGAAATGTTTAAACACGCTACCTGCAAAGAAAATCACCTGAAGGTTCATGGGCAGAAATAAGGGGTATGAAAAGAGTGTGGCAAGGGATGTTAACAGTTACCTTTGGAGCAGACCAAAATCACCTTTTCCCGGTCCCGAAACATACAGTCCATCAGATTTTTAACACATTAGATACAATTGGGTGCTTTAAAACAGTTAGAGGCCATTTCAAAGGCCAGTGTGGTTGGACATGGTTTATAGTGATAATACCGAAAACAAAAATCTCGAAAACAAAAATCTCGAAAACAAAAGCAGAAAAAAAAAAATCTCACATTTTTTTTTAATACGTTTTTATTTCGAAATGGGGGGTTCCCCCCCAACCCCCTTTTTTCTTTATTTTTTTTGATTTTACCCTTTTTTTATACTTACCTGAACCCACAAATACATATAAATAAATAAATAAATAATTCAAGATTTTTTTTCTCGAGATTTTGGATTCGAGATTTTTGCAGTTCGAGATTTTATTTTCTGTATTTTGACCGACCACCGTTGGACATATTACTGCCTAAGATCGTAATCACTATTGTAGTGCACAGAATGGGCAAAGCAATTAGATTGCAGAATGGATGTCGTGAATATGGCAGGATCCCGGGGACAGAGCATCAAAAGATGTTTGGGATTCTGAATGTGAGGTGAGACAATTGTTTTCAATTTCCCAAGTATATCCAACATCAAATGTGTTAATAACAGAGAGAGGATATTGAGGCGTAGCATGCCGATCAAGAGCATTCTGAAGCAGTGTTTTATACCATGTGCTCATTCGAAAAGAGTTCATTTAGTATATCCACATTTCATGTTGGATATACTTGGGAAATTGAAAATGTACATTTTTGGAGCATCAGTAGGAAATCATCCTACCTACTCTGAAGAAGTGATTCTTTTTTTTGATTTGGCAGACTGAATAAGCCTATTTTATTTTAAACCTGATGTTCTGCCATAGGTGGTAGGGTTCAGGGAAAACAAGCATCCAGTAGACTGCATACATAGTTCTGAGTTATTACAAAACATTAAAATACTTTGTGGCAATTAACTTGGTTTCACTAACTTCGAAAACATCTTTGATTTTGTTATTCAGTGGGAGGTTACCCCTCCATTCCCACCGTAGACTTCACTACCACCCCTACTCCAACCACCCCCAACTACCCTTACACCCATTAACTCTGAAATACATGTACACAATTACCTCCCCAAAAAGTAATTGCAGCAAAGTAAATTACCACATAGTAGTTTACTTTGTTAAAACAATGGGAGACTGTTTAAAACGAATCACATAGTTTTGAATAACTCTCATTATTTATACCTGTAGCCACTGTAGAGATTGTAGTGCTGGATGGTCATGTTTCTTGAGATCAGTGATCCAACCTTATGCGATGTTCTGGCAAAGTTGGTTTGTGGAATTTTGGGGTTGGCGTACAAGGTGTTGCAGCAGTCCAGGTGGGACAGTACCAGGGCTATTTTCTGTCTCATAACTTAGGTCAAACAGGGGTGGAACTGTCCTCTTAATGTGCAGTTGTAAGATGTTCTTCAACATTCAGAAAATCAATTACAAATATTGTTTTTTTCATGTGCGTGCTATTAAATATCAATATATTGGTAATATAATCCTATGTTTTGTTCATGTCTGGTTTCTGAATAGATCTAGTTACCGTTCCTCCTGGCATGTAAGATGGCACCCAAGTTTCTAGCATTCTCGTTGGAGCCAGTGCTGGAAACAATAGTTGCCACAGGAAGGGAATGGTGTATCATTGTGTTGGTCCACACAGTCAGCCTTGTCCCCATTGAGGAAGGGATTGTTTTTTCCCCCTTTTCTGTACATAATGATTTCCTTTATTGTTATCACGAGCATATTGTTAAAAGATGATTGCTAGTGATTATACGAGTGATTCAAGAGTGGGTTTAGACCTCCTCAATAATCCAAAGCCCGAGTGTGAATGAGGGTTTACGCTCAGATGACTCCGAGTTGGGAGCTGACAGGATTTGTCAGGTTTTTTGCTCTGCTTTTGCATGAACATTGTCTGCGTCGTAAGAGTCAGTCTTGGAATCTTTGAGTAGTGGGCATAAGAGCATGTTTCTAGGAGTCTGGAAAAGACAGCAGCGAGTGTAATACTGAAGGAGAAAGTAGGCTGGCAATGTGAAATTAGTACTGAGAGAGTGGTGATTTATGGAAGGTACTGTTTGAGAATGTTGTACAAAACGATACAATATGCACAGTATCTAATTAATAATGTGGGCAAAGAAATAATAACATAATTTTAGTGAGCATTGTATATAGACAACATGTTAACATTCAACATTATCTTTGTGATGAATTGTGCAATTGTGTATTCTTAATTAAACATGTTCACAGAGAGCCATGTGGAGGCAGGCTGTCTATAATGGACTGGCATTTGGGGAAGAGGGTATTGCATGGAGGCTAGATTAAACTGCTAACATGGGATGGTTGTGATCGAAGGAATCTTGTAATGAGACACTTGTACTCAGGAGGGTGGACGATGTATGAAGGATGGTAATGAGGGACTGTTACTGGGAAAGATGAAGATGGTTATACACTAACCATCAGCTGGTTATCATAGACTCCTTCAAACAGCTGTGCTGGGTAGTACAAGTCCAACCAAATGTGTGGATTGGACCCAAGCCACCATTCTTCATCCCATTCATGTGTAAAACATTCACACTTAAAATGCAGACTCATCACTTATGTTTTCTTTTGATTTCTGAAAAGCATGTGTGCTTGAGGTGCAACCAGATTTGGGGTCAGATCATTCCATATGTTGGGTTCTTGGACTCAGCCTTGTGCCTCCATTTGAGAACCCTTTAAAGATTGTTGGTTGATCAAGTGTGCCTTTGTCAAGCAAAGATTCATAATTGGTTTATAGGGTGATATCAGCTTCTGTAGGTATTCAGGTTTACTTCAAAATCAGTTTGCTTTTTAATTTATTTGCTCTGTGTGGATACTTTTGAATTGGATTCCTTACTTTACTAGTAGCCAGGGCATTGCTTTAAAAAATGCACATATTGTTACAGTTGTTTGGGAGGCCTGGTATGCATTTCTTGTAGATAGGTAGGTTGGAGACTTGGGTGAGGGTTGAAAATGTAGAATGCTGCTCTTGAGGCATGGGAGAATGGGCAAGTATTTGGGACTTGGACTTACGGAATGGGGTCACAAATGATGAGCGATATATGGTTGCAGGAAAAGGGAGGCTGGATATAGCTAAGACGGAACATGTATGAGGGCTGACTTGAAGAGTGATACTATGTAGATAGGCATCACGAGGATGGGAACGAGAGACCATTACTGACGGTGTTTCCATAAGCAATTGAGAGGAAAAAAGCGGGATGGTTTTGTTTTCAAGCTTGTTATTTTTAAATCAAGCAGTTAGGGCAGTGGTATTAATAATAATAATAATAATAATAATAATAATAATGATTCACTGCTCGACCATCTAAAGGTCCTTTAAAAGACCTTTCATTGTGGTATTGTTGCTTTGTTAAATACAGGATATTTAAAGTATAGAATGATCACAAAGGCTCCCGAAAAGAAATACAAGCAGCAAAATCTGCAAGGCCTTTAGGAAATCTTATCATTTCCCTTGTTCTGATGGGGAACCTAAACCTCCCTGAGATGGATACAATTAAACCATCTGTGCCGCAATCATTTTAATATATTGTGTGTAGTAGTGATATATTTTGACAGACAACTAGAGAAAGTAGCTCCATTTTAGTGACTGAAGGATAAGTATCATGGCAAAGAAGAGCAATGCATGTTCTTTGCTCTACGCCATAAAGGACACCTCTGTCCGCAGGATGTATCATTTTGACTTCAGGAAGCACAGGGTCCATAGGAAACACAGATACTGGCTATTGCCAACTGATTTGTTGTGAATAAAGAAATTAAGCTGTTCAAAAGCAGAGCCTCTGAGAATCATGTGTTGAATTCACGCAAGGATGAGTGCTTAATTAAGTAGCTCTTCCTAATAAGCTCTGCCTGCTGTGTATTGCTCAATTTAACAGGACTAACTTTTGCTGGTAATTTAGGAAGATACACCACTGAATCATCCATGCTGCTGATCAGACACGTGACCTGTATGCTGAGCATCACACCTCTGAACTATCTGATCAGCAGGTCAATGTGACGTCTGAAGAATCTACCATTTTGAGCTACAAAGGCCATCTTTCAATGTTCTATTCATACATCTTTTCAAATGGCTACATTTTACCACATTTCATCAATAATCAGTCTCCCTGAATTTAAGGGAATCTCTGTGGTTTTAATATGAACACTTAACTCTGCTGCTATGGATACAATTTTACTGAATTGTAGTGAAAATGAGAATACTTGAGCTTGACGCCCACACTATGGATTGCGTCTTTCCGAGATTGACTGATGACAAACAAGTAAATATCTCTCTATGTATACTCCATGACTAGCAATAAGCCCTGTGTTGATTATTTGAAAAATACATATACAAAGTACTGCAGCATTTGATGCAGTCAAGATCCATTCCATGCCATCAATGCTACAAGGACAATCATTAGCATGAAACTCCATTGTTTTCAAGCTCAGCGATTTCATGAGATACCATGTAATGGCTCCATTTGTGGCCAATCAATTACATGCTATTTGCTGAAGTGTTAACATTATACAGTTGTTACATGTAGCCCGCCATGCAGATGCTGGTAGAGTGTTGGTTGTCTAAGGCCATATAATGCCATCATTAACATAACATTGTTAATTTGCCTGGTTGGATGCCCCCTAGGTGACAACTCGTCATAGGGCAGATGGTGAACTCAAGCACCGCATGTGCTAACATTTCCCCACACCCAAAGTCATGCCACCTTTCACAGGTGCCTCCCTTCCAGAAGACCAAGGTTGTTTTATTTTCTTTTATTCAACATTGACTCTCAGACCAATGTTAATATTAATAATTATTATATTTACACGTCTTCAGAGATCTTCACAGTAAAGTCCTTAATATATAGGACAGTGTTGATTGACGGTACACCAACACACATTTTAGGCTTGTAGTTCTGGATATGTAATGGGCTGATCAGGAGTTTGCTTTCTTAGTGTACAAACATTTTCCGAAGGACCCAGAAGACGCAGTAGAATATCATCCCCAACATACACGAGTTCATCTACCTTATTCAGTCCCTCCTAGGTGATAGGTTCTCTTATAGCAGCTTAAATAAAGCAGACTCTTCAGTTCTCCCACATCTCTCTCAAAAAACCCCATCCGGGTTGACCTATGTTATTTAAATGTGTATTTTTCAATCCCACTGCCAGTTGGTGCAGAGACTTACCTTTGATGCATACAAAGGAATAGATCACAGGTCATATAAAAACATGCAGAGTACAAAGGGCGAGGTTCATACACACTTCACAAAGTTAATAACTTTTTTTCAAACTCTCTGTTCATTTCTCTACAATATGAATGATCTGATTATCAAGATTGAAATATAGTTTATAATCTTAAATACAGCAGAGCAAGTCAACATTCGCAACGTGCCATTTTGAGAAAGGCTTTCAGAGTTTGTACACTGCTGGGTAGTAGCTTATATTAGATGGTGGGTATGGCTAAATGTTTCACATATACAGTGTAGCATGTTGTTAGGGCTACGCCCGTTTTTTTGTTTTTTTAGGCAATTGTTTTGAAGAGAATACACGTGGGAGAGGTGTGTCACTAAGATACAGGATATTATATGATGGAAAAGGGCACACTACATGTCAAGCAATATTGCACATTTCAATGACAATGCAAAACCACAAGTACAAATATTTGGAGAAATGGATTTAGTGGACTTTTCTCACCTGACATGGGCCATATTGAGAGCTCTACTTGATTCACAACTAAGCAGGAATAAAGGGATACGGCCTCATTAATAATATTACCCATTCAATATGTGCAACAAATACCCAAATTAATGAGTTGTCTTTGGGTATTTTAATTGACCAACTTAATGGTCCTCTTTCAAATCAGCAAAGAGCATGTGCATCGCACTGAGCTAGTTTGCTTATGTCCAGCACTGAATGCTATTATTTGTATATTATTGGTGTCCCTGCCAGCCTATATATCCAGCTGAGTCAACATAGCCTGAAGTTTGTCTTTGGATGACAGTTAAGCAATATGCCCAGATTGGCGGGGGCATTACGACTCATTACCAACTCATGTAATGCCCCAGGGCCCATAGTTAACGAAAAAAGCCCTGGGGCATTACCAGAGTCGGTAATGCCCCCACCGCGAGGGGCGTATAGCTATAAGGGCACTAAAAGCTTTTTTTTTGTCCCGAACGCTGCAGTGTTTCGGGAGGAAAAAAAAAAAAGTCAAAGAAAATGGCCGCGATGGAAAGGGAAAACGGAGTCCGTATTCCATTTCCTTGGCAGCCATCGGGAGAGGACGCGCTGGAAACAGAAGCATTTCCAGCGCCTCCGCTCCCAAAAAGAAAGAAGGTAAGTGAGGTTGGGAGGGCGGAAGGAAGGGGAAGGGAAAAAATAAACCTACCTGGGTCCCTGGTGGTGGATGATAGAAGCCTCCAGCCATGTGGAGGCTCGGAACGGGGATGGCCCTGCTCCGAGTCTCCACACGGCAGGAGGCTGCCATCGTCCCCCACTGGAGACAAAGGATAGAAGGTAAGTGGGGTGGGGAGGGTAGGGAGGTGGGAGGAGGGAGGGAAAAAAAGCTAAAGCTTTACCTGAGTCCCAGGCAGGGGATGAAGGCAGCCTCTCAGCCGTGGGAGGCTCAGAGCTGGGATGGCCCCGCTTCAAGCATCCTCATTGGCTGAGGGTCTGCCATGCCCCCTGCCGGGGACAAAGGCTGTGGAATCCCTACAGAGGGACTCCTGGCCAGGTAATGACTCGGCGAGGGGCAATCAGAATGGCTTTCATTCTGGTTGCGCCCTCGCCGGGTACTAATAGTTGTTATTCACCATGTTCTTCATTGTTCAGATCATCCTAAAATAAAACAGTTGAGAGCCAGCTGTCTTGGCCCTTGGCAACCCAGGCACATTCTGTATTCACACTCCCCTTATTCTGAACTAATTTCATGAATAAACACAAACTTTTACATCACATTTACAAATTGAAATTGGAATGCCCAATTGTGCTGTGAAGGAACTAGAGCAGACATATTAAGCTGCTAGTTGAAAGGCCGCCTGTTCCCCTTCCCCCACAGTGTTGTTCTGTTGACTAAACATACCATTATATTGCAACAGAAGTAGATGTTAGGTTCAAAAGCCTCTGCACAAGCTGAAATACAAGATTCCAATTGTGGCAGAAAAGAATGAATATATGGAAAATCTAAGAGTGAAGAGAAATAGTTGAGTATGTGTATATATAGAATTAGAGATGTGTGCTTACAATTGGACCAACCACACTCATTAATTCAACATCGACAGACATTCACTTGCCAACCCATACACACCCACTCGTGTACACATACACAAGCACAGAGTTCATAACTGCTTCACCAGTGCACCCATACGATACACTCTCTCATTCACGCACACCTAGATTACATACATACTTTCAAGACTTTCATTCATGTGCGCGCTCAAACATACTCTCATTCCTACATGCAGCCACATATCCATGCACATGCCCCTTTTTTCTTACCTGCTGCCCCAATCCAGATCCCGCTCCGCTCCCATCAGGAGTACAGGATCCCACCGCGGCTCTCTGGCTCATGTGAAACATTAACAACGAGCATGAAACACAGAGCTTCCTGGCCCCTGCACTATGCCACAGATGCTCTGAATGTGTGGGTGGCACAGGAGCGCCCCAAAAAACGTTTAGAGCTGCAGTACCCCAGCCAGCATCCCCAATCAATAAAGCAGGGTTGGGAAATCAAAATGCCCCTGGCCTTGAATGTCCCATTTTACATTTGCTTTTGGGTACGTTTCTCAAACATGTTTCCCTTTGACAGATCAAACCAGCCCAGGGACGCTTTGTGTTCTCGCTGGGCTATCTTGGCGGCTTGAACAGAATGGGTGGGTCAATGGCCGGTCTTACATTAGGGACAAGCAACCCCTGGGAGGAGGCATCGTATTTACAGTGTATCTATATTTGACTTTATGACTTAAAAACCTCCGAGCAGAGACTAACTTCGAGCATTTCACATAGAATGCTATGTCCGCACTTCCACCTCTCACGGCCAGAATAGGATTACATCACAGCCACTTATTGTATACCCTTGTTTGCTGATAAGTGCACAGGCAACGGCGACCCCATGATCTGCATGGCTTCCACTTTGCAAATGAGGGACTGCCCCTTTTCCAATGTGCACTCGCCAAACCAGCTGGCGCGCTTTAGATGTACTGCAGCTCCTCCAGGGCAAACAGCACGGTGTGTCATTTCCACAGAAACAACTCTTATAGTCAACAAACCACTGCTCTATCAACTATATTGCTTGAACTAAAATCTATAGGAAACAGATAACGGATGCTATTATTTAACTTCTTGAATATGGATGCTCAGACATGTGGACTCATTGATCTGTGAGTGGCCACACGTGTGCTTACGCATGGTTAGGCCAGTTCCCAGTGTTCGGGCTATTAATCCCCTCCCTTCTTCCTGAGCAATATTTTGACAGAATTATTCGATATGTAAACATGAAACATTCACATAAATTGATACATTATTTATGTTAAATTGATGTCTTACATACATGTATCTAGGTCATCAATATGTACGGTAATAATGTAGTCATCATAAATGCGTTTTCCATAAATTGATCGAGAAAATACCTTAATCAATTAGAGCAAACTGTGCAATACATGTGTAAAGGGCATGTTAACCTTTTTCTGAGAGTAGTTTTTTCTGGACTCAGAAGAACTCTTCCCCACCATGGTCACATATACTCTGCTTGTAGAGATGAAGCTCAAAGCAACTTGACGTGGAAATACATATTTCTTAAGATCGGAGAAAATTGTAATGAACGGCTTCAGACATATTTGTCTTCAGGCTAATCTTGGCATTCAATCCATTTTCAATCAAGTTGTCTTGCTCTTTTTCTTTTAATTGCAGTAAATGATCAAAATAGTGTGCAGTCGATAGCCTAATGGTGCCCTTCCTAGCACTCAGAGAGCACTATTGATCCTATCATAAATACTGCAAGCACTGTCAACACTGTCAATACCTTGAGGACTTATTTACAGACCACTCTCAAAGTGGTCCTATGGGAATCCTGTATTATTATTATTATTATTATTATTATTATTATTATTATTATTATTATTATTATTATTATTATTATTATTATTTCTATTGTTACTATGTTAGTGTTACTACAAATAACAATCATACAAACTCGTATAATACCATAGTAACACTAATAATGAGAATAATAATAATAATAATAATAATAATAATGCAATACTATTGTACTTCGAACTGCAAATGAAAGAGTTATTATGTCACTGAGGATTTCTGTGCCTTGTAAATGCACAGGGTTCCAAGATTACTTTAAATAAACCTATAATGCACTGCTTCGTGGTATGTTATTCTTTAATATACCAAAACAAGGAAAGTACAAAAATAAATGTTTTTCTTTTGTGATTATATCCAAAATAGTATCTTGTGAAACAGATGTCAATATAATGTAGTATGTTATGTTATCTTATGTTGACTTATCCGACGCACCATTACATTTGCATGGTCTCCCAACGCTCATGTAGCTCCGTAAGAAAGAGGTTGGCATATATTAGCGAGGGAAGAGAGAGAGGAAATAGGTTGTGCTCTTCTGTTGATGCTTACAGAACCAGGAGAAACTGGTGTCTGTGTGTGTCAGCTTTCTAAGTGTGCTTTGATTGTGCACACTGGCTTGTTGTGTTTTGAGGGGTAAGACTCAGTGTCTGGGTTGTTTGTCATTTACAAATGTTAGTTGAGGTGGATGTGTGGTTTGTGTGGTTCATATGTGGTGTGGATGGCCCTTTAGGGCGCCTGTGGTACTTGGGAGGTATGCAAGAGAGTGTAGCAGGAGCAGAGGTGATTAGTACAATGGCAAACCTCAGATCGTAGTATGCTTTCCACACAGAGGCAGGGTTCAGAAGGCAGCAGTTCCATGTTCAATCTGGTGTCTATACTCCGAAATACAGCTGGGTTAAAGCACGGTGGCTTTGCTCAAAGGTTCACCTAGATACAGCACTGAGGATACACTCAGAGATTCTGCCAAATTCAATTGTTTCGGCAATTCAAAATGTATCTAAATGCAATGGAGTGTCTACACTCCAAATTCAGCTAAACACAAAACTTTGTCTACACTCAAAATGTAGCTAAACACAATGCAGTGTCTACACTCACAAATTCAGCTAAATGCAATGAAGTGTCTAGACACAAAAAATCAGGCAAATGCAATATCGCGTCCACACTCAATAATTCAGCTAAATGCAATACCGTGGCTACACAAAAAAAATCAGCTAGATGCAATAAAGTGTCTGAACTGAAAATGGTGTGTCACTAGTTAACATTGTTGGGAAAATCTGACCTGTTTTAGTTGAAGGGACTGATCTTGCTGGTAATAGGCTTTTGTGTATGGATTGGCCTCAGAGCAGTAATGGCCTCTGCGGTGACAATGGGCCTCATTCAGCTAATGGGATTTGGAGAAGTAATGGAATGATGCATTGATATGGGCAGGGATGCACTTTGATCAGTAATGGGATTCAGCATGGAGATGGTGTCAGGTATGTATCTTCCTCACATTATTGAGGTCGGCCTGCGGGATAGGCCTCATAATGGCAATTTGTCTCGGAGTGGGAATGAGTCTTGGAGAGTTTGTGGAGCAGAGATTGACAGTGGATGTGGAAGATCTATGTCATCCGCGGCCGGGCCGATTGGCGGTTACTTCCGCATTGGAGGCTCCGGCGCAGACTGTAGTCCCGGCACGTCGCTTTCGCAACGTGCAGCAGCGGTCTAGTGCTGCGGCAACATGGCGGTCGCTGGGAGGTATTTCAGCCTCTTTCTCCCAGCGATCGTGGCGTTGCAACCCTCTTAGTTAGTTGATTTCCTGCTTTGGGTAAAAACGCTAGTTTTCTCTTTCCACGGATTTGTCCGTACCTCTTGTCTCGCCTCGGCCAGCTACGAGCGGGGCATCTCTCTCTCTCTCTCGCTCTCCCCTCCTTGGCTTATTCTGCTTACTGGGGTATCTTTCTGCTCTTGCGGCTCTCTCTCTCCTTCTCGCCGCCGGTCCGCCTCTCCCTCCTAGTCTGCCTCTTCAGCTGCTATACTCCTACTCCGTTCCTCGGCAGCCGAACACTGCTCTCTGCCGCTTCTGGATTCTACGTTCCAATTATCAGCTGTGAGGACCCTGAATTTGGCATCATTTCCTCCAAGGGTTTTTTCTGCCGGAAAAGGCTTTTTCCCTTGTTGCCTGCTACGGGAGAGGAGTCCCAGGACTGCTTGTTTCAAGCATTCACTGTGGCTTCCTCTCGTGGTAGACCAGCTTCATCAACCGAAAAAAGAGACTTCTGCTCCCGTCGGCATCTCAACACCAAAGAGTTGGAGGATTACCAGTCAGGTGAGGAGAGTGGGGAGGAGAAGGAGATAAAATCGGACAGTTTGCAACGCCAGAAGAACACAATGTCAGCCGAAGAACAGATCCAGGAGCTCTGGAAGGCTGTTCAGGGCCTGTCACAAGAATTACAGACAGTTAAGGCTGAGAATGCGGTTTTACGACAACTTGCCACTACAAGGGAGGTTTTACCTGCTGAACTACCGACAATGTCGTTGCCTTCAGGGAAGTTTGATGGTTCACCCAAGAAGGTCAAAGAGTTCATGGAAGCCTGTGTAGTGTATTTTACGTTTCGACCTCGTTCTTTTGCCACTGATCAATCCAAGGTAGGCTTTTTGATCTCGAACATGACTGGTAATGCCCTTTCGTGGGCCACGCCATTGGTCATCAGTGCCAATCCCATATTGCATGACTTTGCCGGGTTTCAGGCCTTACTGCAACAAACCTTTGAGAGACCAGAACTAACCTTCACTGCATGTGAAGACTTGTTGGATGTACGACAAGATTCCTCAGATGTTCTAACATATATATCCCGATTCAAGACTCTGGCGACAGAAGCGGGTTGGCCAGAACAGGCCCAATATGCCATCTTCAGAAGAGGCCTAAGAGAGGAGATTAAGGACGAGCTTGCCAGGTCCTCTCGCCCACCGACTTTCGCCGATCTACTTTCTTCCTCATTGCAGATAGAATATCGTCTCCAAGAACGTCGAGCAGAACGCCGCAAACATCGAGCAGCTGCAAGTCCTCAGACATTCAATACTTCTACTTCTTCTTCTTCCGCTACCTCCCACTCCCTCGAAGAACCAATGCAGATCGGAGCTACCAGGGGTCCGCTTTCATTTGCTGAGCGAAGAAGAAGAAAGGAAAAGGGCCTGTGTGCCTATTGTGGGTCTGAACAACACCAGCTCCACGATTGTCAGGTGGTTCCAACCAGGCCACCGGGAAACGAACTTCCTCGGCGCCAGTAGGGACTTGGTTCCGAGGATCAACTTGCAAGCCGTTTAGTCCCTATGTTTCTCTCTCCATCTCTGCTCCCAACTCTTTGGAGGACTCTAGGTTAATGGTTATCCCTGTACAAATCGAATCCCGGGGAAGATCTATAGAGACCCTAGCCCTTTTAGATTGTGGGGCGGCCGGAAACTTTGTGGACACTCTATGGGCAGAGAAGGTGGGCCTTAATAGAGTAGCCCGCAAAGAGGATCAAAAGGTAGAGGGAGTTGATGGATCGCCCCTCTCATCGGGTTTGATAACCCATACCACGGAGGAACTAGGAGTTACCATTTTTCAACATAGAGAAGTGCTCAAGTTCGATATCATCCGAGCAGCGCACTTTCCTATAATTCTAGGAGTTACCTGGCTCCGGAAACACAATCCTCAGGTAAACTGGACTAGCAACCAGTTGAGTTTCTCATCTCTGTACTGCAGACAACACTGCTTCTCTGGAACTTACCAGGGGGAGTCTCTTACTTCAACGGTGCTAACAAGTGATCATATGGGGGTTCACGCATTACCACAGTATTGTTTACCCTATCAGGAGGTGTTCAAGGAGACGATACCTGCGGATCTGCCTCCACACAGGCCTGAGGATTGCTCTTTGGAGCTGGTACCTAATGCTTTAGTGCCTTTCGGCAGGATGTTTTCTTTAACCCAAACTGAGAGACAGGTATTGAGGAAATACTTGGATACCAACTTGCAGAATGGCCTTATTCAACCTTCTAAGTCTCCGGCAGGCGCCTCATTGTTTTTCATAAAAAAAAGGGACTCCAAAGATTTGCGTCCTTGCATTGATTACAGAGGACTCAATAAGGTTACTATCAGAGACCGCTATCCCATGCCACTCATATCTGATATCATAGAGGCGGTACAGGGGGCATGCATTTTCACTAAACTGGACCTTCGAAACGCGTACCATTTGCTTCGCATTGCCAAGGGAGAGGAATGGAAAACTGCTTTCCGCACCCCATTCGGATTATACGAATACAAGGTTATGCCGTTCGGACTAGTTAATGCCCCGGCCATCTTTCAGCGATTCATGGATCGTTTATTTTCCGATCTATTACTGGTGACGGTTATTATCTACTTGGATGATATTTTGATCTATTCATCCGATTTGGAATCACATATCATTCACGTGACTCAAGTGCTGGAGCGTCTTCAACGTTATAAACTTCTGGTCAAACCCGAGAAGTGTGTTTTTGCAGTCCCTTCTGTACACTACTTGGGATACGTTCTTTCGGAAGAAGGGATTTCCATGGATTCAGGCAAGGTCACTGCTATACTCGAATGGTCTTCTCCGGACAGTGTTAAGGAGGTTCAAAGATTTCTGGGTCTCGCGAACTTTTATAGGAGGTTCATTCCTAACTTCTCCGAGATAGTCCTTCCCATTACCAGACTCTTAAGGAAGGATTCTGGACCTTTTCTATGGTCCTCAGAAGCAGAACAAGGTTTTAAGGACTTGAAAGGATTGTTCTGTTCTGCTCCGATTCTACGACATCCGGATCAAGACCGACCGTTCATCTTGGAGACTGATGCATCTGCTTTGGCCATAGGAGCTGTTCTATTACAGACCTATGATGGTGTGGAACATCCTGTAGCCTATCTCTCAAAAACTTTGTCTCCTAGCCAACTTAATTACTCGGTTTTGGAGAAGGAACTACTCGCCATGAAGCTGGCCTGTGAGGACTGGCGACATTTACTTATGGGTGCGCGCCATCCTTTTCTAATAAGGACTGACCATAAGAACCTCAAGGCACTACAAAACATGGAGTGTGTGAATGCAAGACAAGCTCGATGGGCTTATTTCTTCGCCCAATACGACTTTCATATCACCTATTTACCAGGTTCCTCGAATAAGGTCGCTGATGCCCTATCTAGGAAGGAAGTTTCTGGAGACTGTAACTCCCAGTCTCGAGAAGCTATGTTCGGAAGAAACAAGATCCTGGGACTCGTCAATGTTTTCTTCCAAGAAGTGAAGACCGCATTGGCTTCTGAAAGGTCGAAACTTTCGAAGCTAAAAGGAGGAAAATATACTCAGAAGGAAGGTTTCGTATTCTATGAGGACCGACTATACATTCCAGAAGGCCCTTGGCGTAAGAAGATCATTCATATGGGCCATGACCCACTTACCTCAGGGCATAGAGGAATACAAAACACCACGGAATACATTGCAAGAAGTTTCTTTTGGCCTGAGATGAAAGGAGAGGTGAAAGAATACATCAAGGCCTGCCCAATATGTGCCAGAGCAAAATATCCATCGGGCAAACCATTAGGTTTACTTACTCAACCTGAGATGCCTACACGCCCTTGGGGTCTTATCTCTACCGATTTCATCGTGGAGTTACCAGAATCCGAATCCTGCACTTGCATCATGGTGACGATAGACACTTTCACGAAATTGGCACATTTTTCCCCCCTACCTAGCTTACCTACCGCTACTCAGATGGCAGAGACCTTCACACGAGATATATTTCGACTGCATGGATTACCTGACAAGATCATTTCCGATCGAGGTAGCCAATTTATCTCAAACTTCTGGAAGGCTCTGTGCACTAGAGTGGGCATGGAGAGAGCACTGTCATCTGGTTACCACCCACAGTCGAATGGTCAGACAGAACGATTGAATGCCACCTTGGAGCAATACCTGAGATGTTACATCAACCGACACCAAGACAACTGGGTGTCGTTATTGCCCACCGCGGAATTTACGTACAACAATTCTACTCATTCCGCGATAGGTCTTTCCCCTTTTTTTTGCACGTATGGAGTGCATCCTCGATCCATTTTTCCCATTATACCGGTTTCTTCGAATTCTCCCTCTGCGGAAACTGTACTGCAGTCCCTAGCAGAAGCACATAGGAGTGCGGACTTAAGTCTAAAAAAGAGCAGAAGCCGGAACAAGGAACAGGCGGATAAACATCGGCAGAACTGTCCCAATTGGAAGGAGGGAGACAAGGTGTGGCTCTCTACTAAATTTCTGCCTCGATGGGTTCACCCTTCCAAACTCTCTCCTCGCTTTTTGGGACCCTTTTCTATCCTATCGAAGATCAACCCTGTCACTTTCAAATTGAAACTGCCTCCTACCCTTAGGCGCATACATCCTGTTTTTCACTCCTCCCTTCTCAAACCTTTTTTCCCAGATCCTCACCTGCGATCTCATCCCCGTCTGCAGGTACTGGGTTCTGGAGGTAGTAAGGAGTACGAAGTTTCGGCCATCCGTGACTCTAGATTCTACCGGGGAAGATTGGAATATCTGGTATCGTGGAAAGGTTACCCTGAGTCGGAGGACTCTTGGGAACCGATCTCCCACATCCATGCCCCCCGGTTGCTGAGTTGTTTCCATCGCAAATACCTGGGAAAGCCGGGGGGGGTGCGCTTTGTAAGGGGGCATACTGTCATCCGCGGCCGGGCCGATTGGCGGTTACTTCCGCATTGGAGGCTCCGGCGCAGACTGTAGTCCCGGCACGTCGCTTTCGCTACGTGCAGCAGCGGTCTAGTGCTGCGGCAACATGGCGGTCGCTGGGAGGTATTTCAGCCTCTTTCTCCCAGCGATCGTGGCGTTGCAACCCTCTTAGTTAGTTGATTTCCTGCTTTGGGTAAAAACGCTAGTTTTCTCTTTCCACGGATTTGTCCGTACCTCTTGTCTCGCCTCGGCCAGCTACGAGCGGGGCATCTCTCTCTCTCTCTCGCTCTCCCCTCCTTGGCTTATTCTGCTTACTGGGGTATCTTTCTGCTCTTGCGGCTCTCTCTCTCCTTCTCGCCGCCGGTCCGCCTCTCCCTCCTAGTCTGCCTCTTCAGCTGCTATACTCCTACTCCGTTCCTCGGCAGCCGAACACTGCTCTCTGCCGCTTCTGGATTCTACGTTCCAATTATCAGCTGTGAGGACCCTGAATTTGGCATCATTTCCTCCAAGGGTTTTTTCTGCCGGAAAAGGCTTTTTCCCTTGTTGCCTGCTACGGGAGAGGAGTCCCAGGACTGCTTGTTTCAAGCATTCACTGTGGCTTCCTCTCGTGGTAGACCAGCTTCATCAACCGAAAAAAGAGACTTCTGCTCCCGTCGGCATCTCAACACCAAAGAGTTGGAGGATTACCAGTCAGGTGAGGAGAGTGGGGAGGAGAAGGAGATAAAATCGGACAATCTACCAGCAGGGATGGGACTTAAAGCATGGCTGGAAATCAGGGCATGAATGGTCATCAGGGCAGGGATGGTATAGATAGTGCTGGATGTCCCTCCACCATGGGAAATGATTACTATACATTTACATTTACACAATTGGTATCGTAATGATGCTATTCCTGCCCCCCGCCCCCAAATAGCATACATAATATAATTGGAATATGCATTATAATATGTAACTGAATACAAGGGGTTATGGTGGTAGTGGTAAAAACATGTGCCATTCTAAATTTCTCTTGTTCTGGAAATATGGTCAAACTATTAGTGTGAATGCATTATTTATTGCATGGGGTACATCGAAAAACACTGCTTGGAGTACCCAATAGCGATAACATGCAGTCCGTTTTATACACCCAATGCAGCAAATGCCACTTGATTTTACCATTACCACAATAATCATAAAAAAAGGCCTAGATATTATTAATTATTTCTAAACCTTGCATGTAATAGTATTGAAATATAAATGGTCAGCACTAGCAGTAGATTATAATGTAATAACTTGTAGATCAAAATAAGCAAGTACCTTCTAAATAAGGATATGTGATTTAATAATCCAGTAATATTGTCAAATAAAGATCTGTGACTAATCTGCTGTCACAGGCCCCACTCCTGACATGATCATCATCTTTTGGGGTCAATGGAGCTTGGAAAAAAGGGGATAGGGTAGGTAAGGGGGATATCATATGTAGAGTATGTTCTAAGCATGTGATTTCCATCATGTTCGTCATTAGATTTAGTAAAAATCAGTTATGACGTGTTTTGGAATTGTCAAGCATGCTCAGCCACTCCAATAAAGAAACGCTCCAAGCATGCTCACAGGTCTGCTTAAACCTTTGAATTGAAGTTGAAGAATTGGCCTTAAATGCATTCCAATCGTCCTGTATTATAGATCATATTGCATCATTTAGTGTGGATGTTTGAGCTATGGAAGGCTCCAAAGCTGCATGTTTCTAATTCTGTCGGCCAGGTGTTTTCCAGTTTCCTTAGGCCACCTCTTCTATCAGTGAGGTAATGCCATTGATGTGGAAACGTGAGTACAACTGGTTACATCCAGTAATTGGGTAACATAGCTCAGTTGCTTGAGCACTTGTTGCAGCAATCTGTGTTTGATCTCGAGGTCACAGGTTTAAATCCAAGCAAGGTCAACTCAACCTTTCATCATTTCGAGTTTTATAAAGTGAGCACCAACCTAGATTAGGTAATAATGTATGCAAATATGTTCTATGTAAAGCACAACATAAGTGACACGTTATCATTCATTGAGACTCACAGAAAAGAAGGAAGTCCCAAACAACCTATAGAAACCCAGGCACAGGTTCACACCCAGGAGTGCCTAGTAAGTCTTGGAGCATGCAAGGCTTCTTCACCCTTTCTTTAGTTAGGTATCTATGTCGGTATCTCACCACTAAGCCAGTCCACCACTGTTACCTTTTATTGTGTTAAATATTGGAGGACCAAGCCCCAATCACAGAGCTGCGTCCACTGAAACATTTCAGCAGCCACCTACTCAGACATTGTTAGTTCATCTGCTTTTTACTGCCAACAGCACGGGATGTCGGTTCTTTGCAAGCATCCTCGGTGCACTGTCCAGAATGGATCCTGGATCACCATTCTTTATTGAGACGAGGCTCACAGTTTTCTTCAGGTGCCTTTTCCAGATTATAGGGACATTTGATTTCAGAGTCACCTTTACAAATCTAGCAGGAGAGTTAACATCTGTAAATCTAGAAAGGGGCTCCATTTCAACATTCCAAGTTAAGCCCACACATAAGCATCACGTTAGCCTACTTAATACCATTACCTCACCTAGAATATTCGCAGATATAAATAAGAAGGTTATACATATTTTAAGACACTCTTACTGTAGATCACCACGTGCTCCATCATGATAAAACAGCTTTCAAAATAACCTTTGCCATTTGTATTTATTTACATGAACCAGAACCCCGGAGTGCACCAGCATCATTCTGCTTTGTCCACATGTATGGGCAATTGTAATATGGATATTAAAATTCTGCTTTGCTTATGCACCCATCCGAACTGAGCGGACAGTGCTTGACTTTATAATAGAGAGGCATACAGCCACACAATTTAGATTTGAAACACTTGTACCCTAATAATGTGACTTATTTCTTAATTTCCTTAACATCAGAATGAGTCTTGCCAATTGATTATCCTGTTATTCTACTCCCAAACTGCACAAGTAGGGATGTCCCTTTTGGTGAGAGTTGATGAGTCACACTCAGAAGCTTCTTCATTTGAATGGAGACTTAGGGATTCTATTCTGAACTAGATATATTGGATATTGTCTTCTGAGCATTGACTATATGTATACGGAGATCACCTTTAGGCTTACCATTACACATAGTGTGGTTACAATTCCAAATGTTAGCAGATCAATTCCACTTCCTTGTTAATGCATCTGGACTCACAAATCTAGTTTTGGAATCTGCTCTTACCAAGATCATTGCTGTTAGAATGTTCTGCACTGAGTGCCACTTTCCCCAGCCAGACTTATGATGGGGACTACAATGGTTCTGCATATGTCTGTTCTTCAGTTTTCCATTCACAACTTAAAATTGCTGGATTCCATTTGGAACAGAAATGCATTCATTTATTCTAACCATGAAGTATGTCTCAGGAGGGGTTAAAACATGGTGGGCATATTCACAAGTTCGGATGTGGAGTACAAAAGTGATGGCAGTTCGGTTACTACCACTTTTATGGTGCTAACAGAATTACTGCCACTTTTACTGCACCACTGAATTCCAAGTTTGACGCTGAAATGAAAGATTTACCTCTGGAAAGATGCAGGAATTAAAGCTTGCACTTTCAGGACATGACACAGTGGATTTACGGTGCAGAATTACTGCTCACAGTAAATCTGGCAAAACATCCCCATGGATGTGACAAGGGACTGTTGGTAAGGGGGCAGCCCCATCGCCCCCACCGTAGGTGCTTTAAAGTAAGGCGAGATGCATTTGAGGCACTGTAATGACCCAGGAGGTAAGAGGGGTCAGTGAAAGGGGCACTTTCCCATCCAGTAGGACCCCACGCTATCCCCCTCAATTATAGCAGATTCATATGGTGTGGCCCAAGGGGCAGGCGGCTTCACTATTTTGCTTAGATATGAATCCTAGGTAGACGAGAAGACTTGCGCAGTAATAGCTCCCATGAGGACAGTTTACACCCCCACCCACCATGCTGTTTGTCCATTATGCTTGAGAGTGTTTTGCGAAGATGTGTCTTTCACCAGCGGGAAATGTGCCCTAAAAGGCCGCGATCAGAGGCCAGCTCCTGCTGGGCATGTTATCTCACTTTGGCCAAAGCATGACCCGGCACATTCCTGAGTGACCACAAGTTATAGCCCATTTAACAGACTACATTCTAAGATCCCTGAATTCCATGACACCAGGTGCCCTTTGAATATCAACCCCAAAGTAACAAGTCCTGAAATTTTCAAAGAGGGTGGACAGGATGTAACGTTGCAGCGACAATCACGTGATTTGTATTGCAAGGTTCTGGGAGGGATACATTATAGTTCAAGATGAGGGCAGACACCTTGGAGTCGGATGGCAAGGAAGGAGTGAGTGAAATATCCGGGTGAAGGTTAGAGTGCCCGGGATCCTCATGTGTGTCTATTTTCAAGCCTTCAAAGTGTAGGTATAAGTAATAAACAAGCTGTATTGTAGGAGTATACTTAATCTGTTGTCTGACCTTCTACGTGAGAAGAAGATGAGCCCTCCCACACCCACATGATGGAAGGTGGACAAACTGGGCATGGGCCAATAAACTGCCATCCCATATGGGATTGTTTTGCTTTCTGTGTAGCTTTCTTTGGCAGAATGTTCTTGGCAGCAGAGTCCTTTGCTGTTGCTCTCATCTGCGCATGAGATTAAAACGGGTTATCCTTACAAGATCGACTTGGGCATTTCTTCCTTAGCAGGTTTTATTCTCTCTGGTGTCAACGTTCAGATGCTTAATTTTAGGACCAAGTGGCGGCTATGGTAAATGGTTTGGTGCGAAATTAGTGGATTTACCACTAATTTACCATCAAACTCGTAATCTGGCCCAAAGTTGTGGAAAAACCTCCAGCAAAGTGTTGGAAGATTTTCCTAGAGTTTACCTTTAACTTTCTAATTCAGTGTTGCAGATCATAGGTAACAATGGGGCAGTAGCACAATCACTGCCACTTTTCCCTTCACTACAAACTCATAATGAAGGCTAATATATGTATGTTCAAAATACGCATCATATTATCTAGAAGAATTCCCCTATCATATTTCCAAATGTTCTATTCTGGGTTACTAAAAGAGTACTGTGGTACTTAATGTTTCAGCTCACATTTCCCATGACAGCGGAGAAAAAATTGTACACCTCTTTACTGAAATAATTGCTGACATATTCAGACTGAGTCCTTATAGTAAATTAATTGATGACAAGGACAAGCTTTTTAGATATTGCTGTTAGAAAAGTATTCTTTTGAAATATCTTTGTTGGGGGTAGATGTCTCTCATCTATCAAAAGAATACTAGGTTTTCTATTACAATTCAATTAACACCAGGATTAGTGTAATATTTAAGCAATATGCTCCGAGCGGTGTGGGCATTGCTGAGGCAGGTAACGCCCTGGGGCCCATAGTGATATAGTTATAGGCTACCGGACTCGGTAATGCCCCAGCCGCGAGGGGCATATTGCTATTAGTACCACGGCCCAAGACTGGGGTCCGAAAAGCTTTTTTTCTGTCCCGAAAACGCTGCAGCGTTTTGGGACAGAAACAAAAAGTAATGGCACAGAAAATTGCTGCCGGCAATGAAAAACAGAGTCCATTTTCCCTTTCCATTGCGGCCATCGGAAGTGGACGCGCTGGGAACAGAAGTGTTCCCAGTGCATTCGCTCCCGTAAGACGACAGAAAAGAAGCTAAGTGGGGTTGGGGGAAGGAGGGCGGGAGGTAGGGAAGGAGGGAAAATACATTTTCTTTTTAAAACATGCCTGAATCCTCGGCGGGAGACAATGGCAGCCTCCGGCCATCCCCCCACCCCACCGTGGACAAAGCGGCTGGAATCCTGACCGAGAATCGAGGGATTCTCGTCCGGGTAACGACCCGGCGAGAGCCAATCAGAATGTGTGTTACATTCTGCTTGACTCTCTCCGGGGACTAATTCAATATATGATATACTATTCTGAAAAAAAATACTGTCACTCAGATGGATTCAAATTTAAAATGAATAGTTGAATGAATCATTATAGCCCTACCTGGCAGGCCAGAACATATGGCAATGGCCCAGAATCCCAAGTTAACAAGGGCCCAGGAACATTACCACCCAGTGTGGCCTACTGGGGAGGGCTATAATGATATCAGTACATCTGAGACAGGCTGAATGTGCACTTGTTTGTGTGCAGTGCACTTTTTTCTTAAGATGCAAATGTATGAGGTCCTCTTCACAGACTTTGTTTTTATCTGATTGTCAGCCATTTCCTCATGAAAAAAAGCATTGGCACTCAAAAAAGAAGCATAATCGGTTGTAATAAATTGCCTGGTGACCTTGAAGGTCAGGAAAGTAAGAAATAGAAACATGTCAGCCAAGCTTAATCAGAAAAGTGTGCTATAAATTCAAGCTTTCTTCTTCTTCTTCTTCTTCTTCTTCTTCTTCTTCTTCTTCTTCTTCTTCTTCTTCTTCTTCTTCTTCTTCTTCTTCTTCTTCTTCTTCTTCTTCTTCTTCTTCTTCTTCTTCTTCTTCTTCTTCTTCTTCTTCTTCTTCTCCTCCTCCTCCTCCTCCTCCTCCTTCTGGCTCCACAAATACAGGAGACAGTGATTTCCACCTGCAAAGATGATGCTCAACGTAAGTCACTATGATCAGCCGAGCACTGGTGCTAAATCTCCAGCCACTTCCCTGTATCCCATACATACTGTAGGAGGAACATGCACTTATTAACCTTTGTCCCTCTTTTCATTTGACACAGAACAGTGAGCCTACTCACTTCCACCACAATGCTACTCATCCTGGCTTTAAGCAATTCTCTCTGCATTCCGAACCTTACACATACCATCATATAATGATCAACCATCTCTGGGCTGTCAGATGCCTCACAATTCTCAGATGTGGCTCTGCCCAAGATGAAGCTTCACCCCATGCAACACACTTCACCCCATGGAAAACACATTGCTATGTTGAGCAATTATTTCTGCTTCCAAGCACATTTGTGTTTATTTTTGATAGACCGAGTATGTACTGGGAAAAGCACCTCTCTTCATTGTTCCATCGCTCTGAGAGTTTAAATCCAGCCGGGGCAATTATAAATGTGGTGATGTGCTGTCAAGAATCTTAGGAGTCCGAAATCTCTTTATGCCAGGCATCAGTATTAAAAAAGCCCCTAGCGAATACGCTATGACCGTTGTGCTGAGCGGTGAACCTGATGCCCATTGGCTAGTACTTGCTATTTGAGTAGTTTAGAAATCTGCTTACACATCGAATGTAGATGCAAACTGACAGTGGGCCTCATTACACGGATGGCGGTAAGGGTTTACCGGTACCGGTATTTTACCGGTACCGGTAAATCCTTACCGCCTTACTACGAGGTCCCTTTGCAGGTTGGGGAATTTAACGCCTGCTTTTTGCAGGCGGTAAAAACCAACCCGCAAAGGGACCAGGGAGCTAATTACGGTACCGCAATTTGCCTACCCCATTCTCATAGAGCCCTATGGGGCAAAAATGGGAATGGGGAAGGGCAATGGTGGAAGGGGGAATTACTGCCCCGCCAACCTTGGAGTAGGGCGGTAATTCCCCTTTCCACCAAGGCGGTGCCGGTATTTTACCGGCATGAACCATGGCGCTAATAGCACCATGGTTCACCGCCATCCGTGTAATGAGGCCCAGTATCTCTGCTATGTGCGTTCTGTATGCACTTGCAAGGAATGTCACTGTTACTTGACCAGAGGTTTGAGTGAGTCTTTGCATACTTTTTGCGAGGTTCAATGTATCCAAAGCACAGGTTCACATTATTAAGACTACCCTGGAAGTACGACTTTAGAAAATTAATCATTTGATCTACGTGCCATTGACCTTTCTTGTGTGTACATTCTGTGAATGTTGAAATTCTAATTTTCTTTGCATTAAGGGAGAATATTTTTCCAAGGGATCAAGAAAAAGTTCAGTCAATATTGGTGCTGATTTTGGATTTAGTCTCCTAAACTTAATGTTGAAATAAATTCCTCCTGGGAGAGGGCAGCCATCTGATGCTATTTCCAGCACCCCACCATGCATAACCTTGGTGGTCATTTTGTAAGAACTGGTAAATTAGGGGACCACCAATGCCAGTCCCTATGTGCGATTGAGTCTCCTACGTGCAATTTTCCACATTAACAGAACGGAGTGCAAGTAAACTATACCAAAACGAAAATGCCTTTACACCTTGCTTTTATACTCCGTTTTGTAAAGTGTACATGCAACCTGCCTTTAATTCTTGACTCCATTTCCAAGTGCTAAAATCAGGCTGTGACGAATTTCATTCTGCCTCACAGGTGTACAAGGATGAGTAGGGGTAAAATGGCTCACTCAGCTCTGACAGTTTTACAAACCAAAACACAGTACAATCATAGAGGTAAACCAGGGACAATCAAGAGACATACCTCCTTCGCCTTTTGTGGTAGCGCAGGCTCAGGAATTCTATATTTTTAAAAGGGGTATGAAGGTGAACCGTTAGTGGCTCAAAAACACAGTATCACTGTTCAAAATAAAGGGAATGTCCAATCAAGGTTCAATAAAAACACAAACACTTTAATAACAGAAACCATCTGTAAGTAGAACGAAATATCCAAAAACCCACACCAAAGGAAACAAAAGACACAATGCAACAGACTGGGGAAAGTGGCACTTTGACCGTAGTTCCAGGGGTCGTAGGTACAGTACTATCATTACAAGCATTATTTTTTTTTGTAGGCATGGGAATGTCACTTGCCAGGCACAGCAATAATGGTATTAACTCACCATTGATGGTAGCAGGTGCAAAATGGTGCAAGTAGCTGGGCATCTTATAGCAGTGTCTGACAAAAGCTATTACTTATAGACAAGCCACAATTGTTGGCCTTGACAATGTTTATTTGAAACAGGACTTCAGTGATCGACACTCAGAATGTTTATAAATCAAGTGGCTGAAGACAGACCCAGTGAGACATGTTTATTACACCAGTAGCAGGTTTGCAACTCTAATTACATCATTAACTGTGAGGCCTTTGCAAACGGCTTGAAGACAGAATGCTCCAGTTCAAGGTCTGATCTTCTGGCACAGTAGATCCATTGCAGAATGATTAGTTCTGGTCCACAGCACTGGTCAATCCTGATGTGCCCAGGGAGTGGTTAGGCGACAGAGATTCTTTCTGTCTTGGACATCTTCTTCCTCACCTCCTGCATGGGGCTTTGACAGTGCAATTGTCCCAAAGAAAGTCCAGGTGAGAATGTTCAGTACATCTCTACGGACTTAAAGGATCCTTGAGGAACTGAGGGAATGCTGGTGAAGGGGTGCAAGATGCCGTCTTTTAAGGGCACGATTTCTCAGGTAATTGGTCTAAAGCTAGTCTGCTTTTGGGGACTAATTCCTGTTCCTGGCTGGAGTGGACTTTGCCCTATTGATTTTGCACCCAAAATTGTTTGGTGCAGAGACAGATTTGGCAAGGATTCTTCCAGTATCCAGATCATTCCTGCCTATTCTATTCCCAACCCCCCCTTCACTTCCCTCCTATTGACAAAAAAGACAGTTGGATATGCAGCACCCTGGTGTGAGGCTACTCCTCCTGAATGGGTGTGATCCTATGACACCGGTGCACAGGACAGATGCCTGCTGTGCAGCTGTCTCTGGGGGAGAAGATTACTGGACACCCCGCAAAGAGAATCAATGAGAGGCTGGGTTCTCTGGGATTCTGTCCTATCGTGGCAGTTTCAGCCCGTCTGACCCTAATGCACATTCCCTTCCACAGCAGAGCTGACTCACAGGAGCCGACACATGTGCAATATCAATTGGCATGTGGTGACCATGCTCATAAGTATCACCATGCACTATGCCTAATCTCAGGCATAGCTTATTCTTAGATGTTACCCTGCCACCAGGATGGGGTACTCACGATCAGTGTAGTTTGGGCACAGGGGGTATATCTTAAATGCCACCCCTGTGTTGTAGTGACATTGCTGTCGCTGTGGTGGTCAAGTGGGCATCTTGTGACCTTTGAACCTGCTCTGTGTCACGAGCAGAGCGGGTGCTACAGATGCAGCTTGGCACAAGTGCACTATGCTTTTGGCATGGAGTTGTGACAAAGGAGAGCAGATTACCCTTTTGGAGAAGGAATCACCCGCATCATTTTATGTCCTAAAATTTAAAAAATCCACGGTTTTGCACCCTTGTCAGAAGGAAATTCCTCACACACTCCCGATCCAAATTGTTTGAAACCCACTCTTCTAAGGGTCTGGCTCATCCTCCTGGTGAAAGCACCTACTGAAGCCATATGCATTGAAGTGCTGCACTTTGTGATTGTGTTGGATGTCCATGTCCAATCTCTGTAGGGATACTGCCCAACACAGTAACTTGGAGTTCTCTCCCTGCATGGCCATAAGCCACCTCAGAGGTCTGTGGTCAGTTTGAACAGTGAAGTGAGACCCAAAATTGTAAGGCTTGAGCTTGTGTACTGCCCACACTACTGCAAACACCTCCTTTGCAAAGGCTGCCTAAATGCGCTCTTGCTTGGTGAAATGCCTACTTAGGTAGGAAAAAGGTTGTTCTACCCCTTCAGAGTTCAGTCATGCTAACACTGCACCAATGCCAAATTCACAAGTGTCCATCTGTATGATAAACTCTTTTCTAAAATTCAGCATCATCAAAACGGGGGCCTGGGTCAGGCCATCCTTCAAGCTCTGGAAGGATGACTAACAGGTTGTGGTCAAAATGTTGGCAGCTTCTCTGAGGTGATGTTGTTCTTATGTTCTTCTTACAAACCAACTTGGTGCCCTTGGTAAGTTACAGTACTCTGGGCTATCTGCAATTTGGAGGCTTGTTAGTCAAACTAGCCTTCCTCATGACTTGAACTTGAAGCATCTGTTCGATGTGGGATAGATGATCTTCCCAGGTGTTGCTGAATACAGCAACACTGTTGAGGTAGGTGATGCTGAAGTCTTCCAGCCCTGTTATGCATGGTTTACCATCTCTGGAAGGTGGCTGAGTCCGAATGGCATAACACTGAAGCTATAGTGCCATCCAGGGTGGAGAATGCCAACCTCCCTTTTGCAGGATTGGGCGGACTTAGCTGCCCGTATCTGGCTGTGAGGTCAAATGTAATCATGAATCGGGCAGCCCCTATTCAGTCAATTAGCTCTGCCAGAGGGATGGGATCTGCGTTTCACTCCATGACAGAGTTAAGCCCCAGATAGTCAATGCAAAAGTGGATTTCGGGTTTTCCTGTTATTTGAATTCTTTAGGGACCAGTATCACCAGGCTAGCCCTGGCGATGCAGCAAGGCTCAATAATGCCCAAGGCCAACATCTTGGAGACCTCCTCCATGACGGCATCTTTGACATTGTCCAACATCCGGTGAATCCTACTCTTCACCGGCTTATTGGCTCCATTGTCTATTTCATGGATGCATGATTCGATTTTCCAAGGAATCAGGGAGAACATACCTGCGTACTGGTCCAGCAACTGCTGGCAGTCTCACCTTTGCCGTTTGGTGACATCTGGGATGAGTTTAACTCCCTTGAAAGACCAATCAGTGTGTTCTGCCTGTAACAAGTCAGCGAGGGGATCGGTCTCCTTCTCTGTCTCGTCACCCATGACCAGAGCCATCACCCAGTCATCCAGCTGTCATGGGGTTTTAGCCAGTTGAGGTGAAAGACCCAATGTGTCTGCCTCGTGGTCTTCATATCAATGAGGTTGTTAGACTCACTGATTCTTTCCAGCACCACATAGGGACCAGTCCACTTGTCATGCAAGTCACTGGGTTCGACGAGTTACATGATCCAGAATATCTGTACTGGCGTGTTCTCTGCCATACTTGGCTTCTGGCCATGCCAGTTCTTCATCTGCTACTGGCTGGCCATCAGGTTCTGGGCGCTCTGTTCCCTGTACTTGGCCATCCTGGATCAGAGGACAAGCATGTAGTGCACTATGTCATGGGAAGGAGTTTGGGGATTGCCCTCCCATCCTTCCTGCACCAGACTCAGCGGAACCCTAATGTGATGACAAGAAGGAGCTGGAAGGGACTGAACCCGACACTGCTCTGTGGCACCTCGCAGTAGAAGAACAGGAGGCATGGGAGGAGAGTATCCCATTTTCTTCTGAGTGGCTCTTCCAAACCTTCTATCGTGCCCTTCTGGGTCGTGTTCGACTGCTCAACAAGCCCCTTCGTTTGTGGATGAAAGGCTGTGGAGAACATATAGTTAACTCGCTAGATGCCACCTGCCCTCTTCCTCTCCGCCACCCAGTAGAGATGTACCTGTTCTCTGTGCCCCTCTGCATCCCAACCCCCCGCTGTATACGTGTTCTGTTGTTACCTCTGAAAAGCACTCTGTTATGTATCTGTATTGTTGTATACCTCTGTAAATTATTCTGTTGTTCTCGAAGCTAGGTCCTTATTCAATAAATACCATAATAATAATTAAAAAAAGAATAACTCCACACTCATCCCACATTGCCTTCATATACACATATATGAAGTTAGATACCCTGTCAGAAATGACTTTATTAGGGAATCCCACATGATAGAATATCCTTATGAAAGCCTTTGCAGCCACAGGGGCTTTTATGCTCCTCATAGGGACTGCCTCAGGGTACCGGTCGGCATGATCAAGCATGAACAAGATGCCCCGGTTTCCAGAGGAGGTTTGAGGATTCAAAGGACCCACAATGACCTTGCTTATTCTCTCAAAAGCCTGCCCAACCATGGGTAGTATAATTAAGGAGGCCTTGGTGGATTTGCCCACCTTACCAGAGACCTGGCAAGTTTAGCAGAACCGGACAAATGCTTTTATCTTTGATCCCATCAGGGACCAGTAAAAATGGGCAGGCATCCGGCGGGCTTTTTTCGTCAACCTAAGGTGACCGGCCAATGGAATATCATGAGCCAAGTCCAACAGGACCCTTCTGCAGCACTGGAGAACCACCAAACGCTGGCTGGCCCCCATCTCAGAAGTCTTGGGCTCACTGTACATGAGTGCATTCTCCCAGTACACCTTGAACATCCCAGAAGCAAACCCCTGGACTTGCTTCTCTGCCTGCACAAGCAGATCTGCCAATGTTTCACAGTCGTGGTGCGCCTGGTATAAACCAGCCTGGCTTGGGACCCCAGCTAAGGGCAAATCACTTAGCTCTGGGGAGACCAGTGAGGTCTGAACCTACCATGTCCTCCACTTCATGTTCGGGTTCTACTTCTGTAGGCAACCCTGAGCTCAAAATAAAGGGAATTTATTTGGGAATTTCCAATGAAGTTTCTATAAAAATATAAACACTTTAATAAAACACACCATCTCCAATTAGAATGAAAGCGAGTATTATACTAAAACCCACCCCAAAGAAAATAACAGAGAATGTGCAACAGACTGGAGAAAGTAGCACTCTGAGCGTAGTTGCAGAGGTGATAGGTAAGGTACTACCATAAAAAGGATAATTGGAGTGATCATGACCTAACCAGTCTCTAGCATCCCAGTGGCCCATAGGGGCAGTTCAGTGTCACAGTACCTGGATCCAGTTCTTGGTGGGCTGACGCATCAGACCCAGGCACATTCGGGCACATAGGATCATGGAAGCCCTGGCAGCAAGCGGGCATTGAGTAGGGTTGAATGTGGGTGCTCTGTGAGGTTGAAAGATGGTGGTAGAATAATGCAGGTCATGTCGGTCCCAAGAACGCTTCACAGTTCGTCATGCCAAATCGTGCTTTAGCCGCTGGGAGAGGTTGGCAAGTGATGCTCCAGCGGTACAAGTCGGCAGGTGACAGTGGTAGAAGTGGTGATCGACGGTGAGTTGATGTGCAGTCAATGAGGCTGTGGTTCTTGAGCTGGCCCGAACCGTGGTTGTAACCCCCGGGTTTTATTGGCAAGTGACATTCCAGAGATTCACTTTGGGTTCCAGCATTGAGCAGATGTTTTGGGCCTAGAAAGTGACGTGCTTTGCTAGGACATGATGCAGTGTTGAGCTGGTTTAGATGCAGTGCAAACATTTGGCTGGAGGAGGTAATCAGATAACAGCACCAGCACTTTCCCTATTGTTCAGGATACAGGGAACATGGAGTGACCGGTTTGGTGTGAGTAAACAGGGAGCTTCGGCTGATCTGACACAACGGTTGCTGTGAGGCCTTCAGAAAGGACTCGAGGAGAGAATGCTCCAGTTTAGGTCTGTTCTACTGGCACAGAAGATACGTTTCAGAATGGTTGGTCCAGGTCCACAGCACTGGTCACTCCTGATGCTCCCTGTGAGTGGTTAAGGGACAGATCTTCCTTATGTCTTGGACTGCTCCTTCTTCACCTCCGGCATAGGTCTTTGGACAGTGCAACTGTCTCAAAGAAAGTCCAAGTGAGAATGTTCAGAAGCTTTCTTCAGCCTTAAAGGATCCTTCAGCAACTGATAACATTCTGTTGAAGGAATGTGAGACACAATCTTTAAAGGGCACAAGTCCTCCGGTGATTGGTCTAAAGCTACCTTGCTTTAGGGGACCAATCCCTGCTACTGGCTGGAGTTGACTGTGCCCTGTTGAGGTCTCACCCAAAGTGTTTTGCTCCAGAGGAAGTGAATGGGACAGGAAAGGGAAAGAGAGACATCAAGCAACAAGATAGTGGAATGCGTCTTCCAGTGACCAGAGCCCTCCTGTCAATCCTTATCCTGCTCCCTTCACTTCTTACTGACAACAAAGGCCTTTGGACAAGCAGCACGCTGGTGTAAATCTACTCCTTCTGAATGGGTGTTCTCATTTGATACCTGGGACCAGGGCTGCTTCCTGCTTTGCGACTGTCTCTGGGGAGGGTGTTACCAGCCCAACACAAAGGGGATCAAAAAGAGTCGGAGTCCTGTGGGTTTCTGTTCTGCTGTTGGGCAGTATGCGCTCGTCTGATTAGAATACGCATTCACTTCCACAGCTCATAGGAGCTGACACATGTTCAATATCAATTTGGATGTGGTGGCCATGATCATTAGTAGTGTCATCCACAGTGCCAGATGGGCATATCTTATTTTTAGAGATGACCCTGCTACCAGCATGGGGTACTCATGATCAGTGTAGTTTTGGTATAGGGGACATATCTTAAATGGCACTACGACGCGCATGCGCCGGGACCAACGCTAAGACACTACGCCATCGCGCATGCGCGGCCCGAGAGGAACGTGAGTCAACAAACAGCTTATAATGGCGGCACCCAGCGCGGTGTGCAGAAGCAGCAGAGCACCGCCTGGGACGCCAGACAGAACACACAGGTGAGCTTCCCAGCCCATCCCAGAGACAGCAAGTCTTTGCCCAACCAAGGGATATAGTTAGCAATTAGCACCAATCCTAAATTCTCCATGCTCAGTTTCCAACAATAGGAAATGTATTACAAATGCTATCTATGGCTGGGTACACACAGGAGCACTCTTCTAAAGAGCCCCTGATGTACATCCAGGACCATCTAATTCACCAACCCCAGCCGTTTTCACTACCTGGGGCCAACCATCAGGAAGTACACGTTTAGAGGATATTATTACTATCACTATTAACACGCTCAACAGGTGAAAATACACAAGGGCTATTCAAGTAAAGCCCCTGATGTTTTCCACCTGTTACATGTGCAATAACCACAGCCGATAAAACTCAAATAAGACGAATGGGATTATTAACGCACCCTTGGGGGGCTCTCCGGTTGTGAAAGCTCCCACCAACCATCCCTTAAACTTTTTTCTCTCCCAAAGGGCCCAACAGGAGCCGGAACTGCCGTAAAGGACAGTTCACAATATAGAACCCTACTGAGGGCACACAGCAAACCATAACTGGGTAAGAGGGAACTACCTCAATCTAATATACCACAAGCCCAATAATCAGCTACTTACCTTTCTTTCTCTTCCTCCCTCCCTTTTCTTCCAATGTTTTTCTTACTTTTTTCCAAAAACTGTTATATACCGATACAACAATGTATTTTGATGCAATGTCACCACCTTTCACTATATGTGCACATCACCTAAAACACCACTGCTGTAAATAATGCAATACTTCACTACTTGATCACAAATTGAATATTGTTCAGCCTTGAGAACGACCGTAAGGTCGAAACACGTGTCGGCTGACCGAAAACTTGCTCGTCAAAATTCCCATAAGTGTTTCTCACAAACACATGTATCTAGAGAAAATCACTAAGAAACACGGAATGAATAAATGAATCAATTCATATGAACCAAAGTGTCATAGTATTCAATTCACTAACTACAACCAAGATAGCCGGGAGCAACAGACCTCTGATATCTTAAATGTCGCTCCTGTCCTGCAGTAACTGTGCTGTCACTGCAGCAGTCGAGTGGGCATCTTGCGTCCTCTGCGCCACAATCATAGCTGGGGCTGACAATCAGGTTGCTGATGCAACAGGGCACACATACACTATGTTTCTGGCATGGATTGTGTGACAAAGGGGGATCTGTTAAGCAGATTACCCTTTGGGGAAGAAATTACTTGCACCATATTATCTATTAATAAAAATCAGAAAGCCAGGGCTTTGCACCCATGCCAGATTTCACGTCCTTACACTGTGATCGACATGCAGTGATGCAAAATGACAGTAAGTGCTTGGTGATCTACTGTGCAGGTGAGAGGCCAAGGATGACCATGGTCAGTAATTGTTAGGGCCTTGTCGATCAACTTGATGGTAACCATTTCTGTGCTGTATCTAGGTCTGAATCTAGATTGATAGGTGAGTAGGAGGTTTTTGATGTTAATGTGTTGGAGGAGTTGCATGGAAACTGCTTTGTAGAGGATCTTACCTAGGACGGCAAGATGGCTGATTACAAAAACTGGCTGCATGAGACCCACAATAGGGTCACAATAGGAGATGCCAGGATGACGCACCGGCTATGTTGATAGCCATGCGTCATAATAATTCTCAGTCCTTTTGGATGCTCATCAATAACGCTCCTGAAGTGGCTCTGCAAGTGGCTGTTTTGTCTGGGAACTCTCGTCTTCACGTCCCACGGATACAGTTTTGCCGGCCATGCCCACTTTGTCATTAAATTGAGCCAGCCGCACGCTCCTGCGCGCGCGCTCCTGAAATGGCTCTGCAAGTGGCTGTTTTGGCTGGGAACTCTCGTCTTCACCTCCCGCGGATACAGTTTTGCCGGTATTTGGTTTCACTTCAAGGGATACATATGGATACATATGGATACAACTACTTAAGGACTACTACTGACTCTCTAATATAATTATACGTGTTCTAGTATAATTATAAGTCCTAATATATATCTTTTATATATTTTTTACAGGCCACGCCCACTTTGTCATTAAATTGAGCCAGCAGCGCGCT
The DNA here is from genome assembly GCF_040938575.1 of Ambystoma mexicanum. NCBI lineage: Eukaryota > Metazoa > Chordata > Amphibia > Caudata > Ambystomatidae > Ambystoma > Ambystoma mexicanum. Next base: position 1,353,871,455 of record NC_090931.1, read on the forward strand.
CCTGCGTGCGCGCTCCTGAAGTAGCTCTGCAAGTGGCTGTTTTGGCTGGGAACTCTCGTCTTCACGTCCCGCGGATACAGTTTTGCCGGTATTTGGTTTCACTTCAAGGGATACATATGGATACATATGGACACAACTACTTAAGGACTAATACTGACTCTCTAAAATAATTATACGTGTTCTAGTATAATTATAAGTCCTAATATATATCTTTAATATATTTTTTACAGGCCACGCCCACTTTGTCATTAAATTGAGCCAGCCGCACGCTCCTGCGCGCGCGCTCCTGAAGTGGCTCTGCAAGTGGCTGTTTTGGCTGGGAACTCTCGTCTTCATGTCCCGCGGATACAGTTTTGCCGGTATTTGGTTTCACTTCAAGGGATACATATGGATACATATGTATACAACTACTTAAGGACTACTACTGACTCTCTAATATAATTATACGTTTTCTAGTATAATTATAAGTCCTAATATATATCTTTTATATATTTTTTACAGGCCACGTCCACTTTGTCATTAAATTGAGCCAGCCGCGCGCTCCTGCGCGCATGCTCCTGAAGTGGCTTTGCAAGTGGCTGTTTTGCTGTTCTGCTGCTCGGCTAGCGAGCAAGCGTGCAGCGTGTTAGTGCGTTCTTTCCTTTGTTTATTTGTTTTATTTTCTGTGCTCGTTACTGGTGCACTTAGTCCCCATAGACCCATAGACCGCCGTCTCACTGCCTTTATTAGCTTTGTTGCAGAGAGTCAATTTAGGTCTACGAGTGGCCCTTTCTATTCCTTTGCACCTCGTGTGTGAGAATGTGTCGATGTGTCATTGCTGCCATTGCTGCTATCATAGTGCTCTCATAGTGGAGCAGTGAAGTTAACACGGCAAGTGCGTCCTGGTGTAATCTATGGTATCTACGGTATCAGGAACTACGTAAGCTCATTGTCTGTTTTTGCAACATTGTTCATTATGAGTTTATGAGCATTGCTATCCTATTGCTCACTGTAAACTTGATTTCTTATCCTGTTTAGGTTTTAACGTGTTGGGTGTACAGGTGCATTGAGGGGCTGTGGATTAGTATTGCCTCTTTATAATTTTAATTTACTCATATTCACTCATTGGTACTGCTCCAGATTTTTACATTATCAATTACTTTTATCTAGTTTTGTTCTACTGTGTTATTTATTGTATTATTTTCTTTGACTATAAGTGCATTATTTTGACTGAGTCAATAGCATGGATGACTATGATAAGGAACTAGCGATGCACAAAAATCTGTGCAATCGTCGCATTTGTGTTCCCAAAATCATCACTCGCCCAAATAAAGGCATAATTCAAGGGAACTCGATTAATAACTATTTTGGAAAAATGCAATGTACCAAAGTAGATGCAGTTGTTGATGAGACTGTTTCCCTCAACTTAGCATCTGCCGATTGTTGATGTTGAGTTGTGTCCCCCAAATGGCAAAAGTGAATAATTTGACATCGGATACACTGCCGCAATAGTGCATAGGGACCCTAATAGCCAAACAGGAAGTGTTATTGATATATCGAATTCTGAGCTCGATGAAATAGACATCGAGTATATGGGAATTGACCCTGAACTGTCCCTATTGAAGCTGTTGCTACTCCTATGTTTTTTACCCCTCCCTCTAAGATGGCCGTGGTCCCTGCGTCTAATGTTAAAGAACAGGTTCCGAAGCAATCATCCGAGTATAATTCTAGTATACCCCCAGTATTTAGCTTTACCTCAAATGGAAAGCCTGCAAACACGGTATGTCCACCGAGAAATGTGATTACTGTTGATGGGGAGGGTGTCAATGAAATTGACGCAGATACAAGTATGAATTCGGATGACATTTTTAATGCCCTTGAAAATCTACTAATGCAGCTTGAGAAGTGTTCTCACCTAGAAACCAAAATCGACGTGCAATCTCTGCTAATCCATTCTAGACTAAAAGAGCTATGTTGCAAAGAGTACTCAAGCAAGTGTCCACAATCACAGGCAACTATTCCAGTAAAAGAAAATATAGACAAAAAAAAGTGTTGATTTGAACTTGGGGAAGAAGCACATTTCTGCTAAAAGAAAACCCCTGAGCGTTCATCAAGCCATTATGCATAGTAAGAGAAATGTAAAAAAGAAAAGGTCTGCGCATGTTAATTCAAACGTCATCAGAAATAGTGATAATGGTGCAATTACGGCGCCATTAGCTATAAGTAACGATGATGAAAACATCTGCGAACAAGTGGGGGCCAAAATTAAGGCAAAATTCTGGCATGATAACACCACTAATACTGATGCCATAAATGATATAATATGTGTGCCTGATGAACCCGAAGGGCACATAGTTGTGATTAACACACCAGCAATGAAGCAGCTATGTGTGGCTGTGCATGCCCAAAACAATGGCGTTGCAGCAGCATCTCTGCAAATGACATTGCCAGATGCATGGGTATTGAAAAATTCTGGCAATGCGACATCCGGCAGTTGTTTAAAGGAAAAATCTACGGTTGGAATGTTGCCTGCCCTACACATTACCCAGGTGCAAATGGACAAATCTCCATCTCTGTTGAATCGTTCAGCGATCCTGAGTATTTTTAAATCCATTGTGCCTCTGCAGGTAATTACCTCCAATGATATCTGTATCGTTGATCAGTTAGAGATAATTAATAAATATATCTCTAACATATGTTTTGAGGCAGAGGGTACTCTGAATTATGTACTAAGCTATGAGGTTGATCTGCTACGTATGGGGTATGCTATACACAAAGTAACGATACCTGCTGTGAAACCACTAATTAATCTTGTACAGCAAAAACCTTCTCTTATTGCCCAAAGTGTCCCTGTCCGTCCAAATGTGGAACAAGAGCCAATGGTACCTTGTGGAGAATGTCCATCTGCTCCATCCATAAGTAATTCCACTGTTAAGCAAGTGGTCAACGGTAGTCCTGATAGCATCCCAGAAGGATATTGGCAATGGTTACCATTGTCTTTTAAATCCCACTTTGCAGAGTCCCGTAATTGACTGCATTCTCTACACTTGTTGTACTCATGGAATACGAGAGGCCATTCACATTTGCTTGAGGCGGGCGGCCTCATTGAATATCTGTCGATTTTCAATGTGGTCGCACTTCAAGAAACTTGGTTGCTAAGTGAGATTCAACTGGATCATAGAAGCACTGTTCATCAAGTAGCTACCAAGGGTCCTTATGGCCTCCCTAAAGGAGGTCTTCTTATATCGGTACAATCCCCTTGGATGATCACAAAGCTTCCCTCGTCTACCCAACATGTGCTAGTTGCTCAAATAACCTGTCTACTAGAAGTAATTATAGTTATCAATGTCTATGATCCACCTAACATGGTAAACACTATTGAAAATGTGCATACTGTCGATACTGTACTTGTACTAGTTATCGCCACCCAATCTGGTTACTAGGTGACTTGAATGCAAAAATTGGTACCCTTAGTAATAATCCTGAAACTAATATTGGGTTGACAAGCTCAACTACCATCCAGGAATCCAATAGGCAAGGCCGTAAATGGGCTGCTCTTACAAATAGCCATTGTTTAGTAAAATTAAATGGTCTGACTCCAGGTGACACCATGATGAAATACGCTAGGGTTGAAGGAAGATCAGCTGCAATCCTAGATTACATTTTTACTAACAACTTGGGTGTTCATTCCATTAAAGATATGAGTATTGTGGAACGTGAAGAAAGTGATAACTTTCCACTATGCCTTTTATTTTCACTCCCGGGTAAATGTGATGTTGGAACTGATTATGATGAAAATGGGATGATTCCTGTGAATGACGGAAAAAACAGAATTGTGTGGAATAATCGTAATCTAGAGAATGTAACTATGGCTGTACAGATCTATTACCTGTGTTTATTGAGGAAGGTGCCTCAGGTCTTATGTCTCCAAGCACTATTCTGTCCAAATTTAGCCAGTTTATGCAGGACCGTATATGTAAACGTAGGCAGTATAAATCTGCCGGTGAATTAACAAATATGATGATACCCCGTAGGGCGGGCAATGATAAAATAATCAGTGCAGCAACAAAGCAGCTTCGCAATGCAATCCGAATGGCAGGGATGCAATATGCTCTGTTAAGCAGAAAACCTGTGCAGTTCCCTCTGGGACCACTGCAAAAGATTTAGGCTTACAGGTGCTGGCAATAAACCCACTTGGTAACTGTCTGAACCACACAGATTCACCTGGTAGCTGTGGCTGAGCAGTCAGACCTCTCTCAAGAAAAGTTAGGCAGTATGTGGAGTATACAAAATAGGGCAATTTACACAGTAGAACAAGCAAGCACAGAACAGAGCTTGGGTGTAAAGATATATAGGTATTTATTTATAACAACACATCTATGGAAAACACTCTTGCACTAATACGGCAAAAGACTCCAATTACAATTACTATAAGTAAATCAATCCCCCTAACAATAGTTCGACAAGTCTAGGTTCAACGGCACCACTTATTTGCAGACAGAGTTGAATGCTTTAACATAGATGGCACTCTAGTATTCGTTAGGACGGGAGAGAAAAGGCAGGGTCTGAAATCAACTCGGTACCAACACTTTTACGAACAAATGCAAGGCAAGTAAGGAAGGGTCTACTGTAGATCAGAAAGTTCAGAGGCCAGGCCCGCTCGGATAGAGGCAAGGTGAAATGTCCCAAAAAGTATCACAGCGGAAATGCACTTCGAGTCTTTGGCGCAAAATTGTCACAGAAAGATTGGACCAGTTCAGAACAGAAAGTTAAGAAGGCTTGGAGGCGACCCAATGGAGAGGCGAGGATTAAGACCGTTTTACCAATCCATTGGTTTGTGGGTGGTAAGCCGTTGAGAACTTGTAAGTAACTCCACAGGTTTTCCACATGGCTTTCATGTAGTTGGACATAAAGTTTGACCCCCTGTCAGAGATTACCTCCTTAGGAAACCCGACCCTGGTAAAAATACCAAGGAGGGCCTTAGCCACAGCCAGAGCTGTAGCAGTCCTCATAGGAATTTCCTCAGGATACCTAGTAGCATGGTCTACTACAACAAGTATAAACCTGTTGCCTGAGGAGGTTGGAGGATCAAGGGGACCAACAATGTCAATCCCTGCTCTCTCAAATGGGACTCCCACAACTGGGAGAGGCACTAAAGGTGCCACATTCTTGGCGCCAACCTTACCAGAGGTCTGGCAGGTGTGGCAGCTCCTGCAGTGTTTTTCTACTTCGGCCCCCATCTTCGGCCAATAAAAGTAGAGAGAGAACCTTTCCTTAGTCTTCTTGAAACTCAAGTGACCAGCCAAAGGAATCTCGTGGGCTAACTGCAAGAACTGTGGTCTGTTCTCTTGGGGTACTACAAGTTGTTTGTAGTCTCCAGGTGCAGACTCGGTCGGTTCACTGTAGAAGAGGTCATCTTCCCAGTGCAACCTGTATTTCCCTGGCTCTTGCCCTTCAGCCTGAGCTTCGGCCTGGTAGCAAAGACCTTCCAGAGTTGGACATTCCCTCTGTCCCTTACTGAAGTCTGCCCTGTTGGGCCCACCTTCTGCCAGTAACGACTGCAGCTCAAGATGGTCAACAGGATCCAGATCTCCATTGAGTTCCTGGCCTTCCATTAGCTCTTCTTCAGAGTCTAATTCTACCACACAGGGTTGTACCTCCCTCTCAGCCGCAGCTGGAGGTGGAGTTACGGGTGAAACTTTGGACAACCGCAGGAAAGTCCTTGTTGGCTGCACGGAAATGCTGGCTGCTGGTTTCGGTATAGAAGTCTTAGGTTTCCCTTTCTCTTCTGATTTCTTTGAGACAGCAGCTGACAATTCCAGTGGAGCAGGAGTATTATATTTCTTCATCATCTCCTGGAGAGTTCCTCGCATGGTTCTCTCCCTTGAAGGTCTTGTTAGCTCCTGTAACCGTTTACTAGGAGGTCTGGGGGTATGCGAAACAACTCCGAGAGTTTTCAAATCGGTACCAAACTGAACACGTCCTGGTACCTCACTCTGTATGCTGACAGGGATCTTAACAGTCATGTCGTTACACTGGATGAGAACTGGTAATTGGGGAATCATCTGCACAGGCACTGCAGCTAACTTGGTGAGGCGTTTGGGTGCCTTAGCAACATCCTCGGCCTGAAAAAACGATTTATCCACCACAGTTATGCTGGCCCCAGTGTCCCTAATGGCAGGAGTCTCCTGACCATTCACCTGGACACTCTCCTTATAATACTCTTTAGTATTATCGGGGATAGAATTATAGACATCTGAATTATGTTGTTCCCACAACCCCAGAGACACTAAAGAAACACTGGCTGAGACTCTGATGGGTTCATCAGCCAGCAGTAGAAAGATTCCACTTGCCATTTGGACTTCCTCCTCTGGAGCGAAGGCTAAGGAGACAAGCTGGACCCCTGAAGGTTTACCCTTACATCTGGGATCTCCTTTCACGTGGTCAGTCGAGCCACAAACAAAGCACTTACTGAATGCTTTTTGGAATGGTGGCTTGTTCTGGCCTCCCTCCGGTTTGGCACCAGAAGGCACACTATTCTGCTGCGGTTTTCCTTGTGGCTTACCCTTATGGTTTTGTTTGGGGCCCTCGTTGGAATTTGAGTTATTAGAATTCTCTTTTGAGTCTTTCTTAGGCTGTTTTCCCTCATCCTGTTTCTGAGTTGCCTCAGAATCCTTATGAGTAGCTCTGTTGGCAACCCACAAGTCAGCAGCCTTAGCTAGCTCCCTGGAATCCAATTCCTTTGAATCAGTCAAGTGCTGTCTGAGCTCAGGAGAACAGGCATCATAAAGAGACTCCAACATAAAAAGATTCTTCATACCCTCATAAGTGTTCACTTTGTAACCCTTATTCCATCCCTCTAAGTTTTTCAACCCTTCACTCACCCAGGTAGCCCAAGGGGTACCATCATGCTTTTGGAGGGTTCTAAACCTCTTAAGATACTGGGAGGGGGTCTTCCCGAACCTAGCTATCAAAGCTAGTTTCACACTTTCGTAATCCTTCTTATCCACCTCCCCCAACTCCATTACCACATCAGTCGCAACAGGGGGAAGCCTAGAGGACAACAAGGGAAGTAGCTCATTCCCTGTGATGCTCTGGAGCCCATGATTATACTCAAACAGTTTTAACCAATCCAACACATCCAATCTCGGTTCATACATACCCACTAATTCCTTAGGCATCCGGGGTCTTTTGGGACTGGAACTTCTAGAGGAACCAGAGGAGAGCGAAGCACTTTCCACAGATAACTTTTTCATCTCTAACTCATGATTAAGTTCTATTTCTCTGAGCCTTAACTCAGCTTGCTTCTGCTCAGCCTGGGCATTCATCCGTCTGAACTCGAGCTCTTGGTTTTTTTCAGATAAACTAAAAAACGCTTGTATTCTAATTCGAGCTTCATTTTTTCAAATTCAAAATAAGCAGGGTTACATGTGGGACCTGGTATGGGCCCCGTAGGTACAGTAGGTAAGGCAGACAGAGGCTCAGAGTGGCTAACTTCATTAGGTTCACTTTCCTCTTCTGACTCATTATCAAGACTTTTATTCAGATCAATACCATAACTGTGTTCTACATTCGCTGGAGAATTTGGTTTCTCTGAACCAGTACCCAGACTTTGGTTTTCCAGCAATCTCGCTATCAGTTCTACTTTCTTGCCTCTTACAGAAAGATTCTCTTGTCTACAGAGAGCTCTCAAACTCTCAGTATTTTCACCTGACAAGGACTCTTGACTGTAAACTTCCATAGTAGACATGTGTTAGGCGGAAACCTGTGCAGTTCCCTCTGTGACCACTGCAAAAGATTTAGGACCACAGGCATTGGCGGTGAACCCACTTGGTAGCAGTCTGTACCACACAGATTCACGTGGTAGCTGTGGCTAAGCAGTCAGACTTCTCTCAAGAAAAGTTGAGCAGTATGTTGAGTATACAAAATAGGACAATTCTTCACAGCAAGACAAGCAAACATGCAACAAAGCTTAGTGTAAAGATATTAAGGCATTTATTTATAACAGAACATCTATGAAAAACACTAAAGCAAATCAAGGCAAACAAATCAAACACAATTACTCTACGAAGTCGACCATCAATCCCCCTAGCAATATTGACAACTCTAGGTTCTACCAGTACCACTTATTTTCAGACAGAGGTGTATACCTCAACCCAGATGACACTCGAATATTAGTTAGGACGGGAGAGAAAAAGATAGGCAGGTCATGAAATCAACACAGTTCAATCCTAGCGGATAAAATGCAAGGCAGGAAGGCAAGAATCACAATAGATCGTAAAGTTCAGAGGCCAGGCCCACTCGGAGAGAGGCAAGGCGCGATGTCCCAAAAAGTCTCTAGTGGAGATGCATTCAAGTCTGTATAGCAAATTGTTATCGGCAGGTTGAACCAGTTCAGAACAAAGGATGAGAAAAGCTTGGAGGCGACCCAACGGAACGGAGAGGATTAAGACACCTCACTCGAACCGATCGAAAGGGAAGCCAGGCAGACACGATACCTTGTTGTGGAGGGCAGCTCCGGCGGGGGCAGTTGTTCCTGGTGGTGGATGCACGTCGGGTCTTTGCCAAGAGTAGAGCTGATCTCGTCGTCGAAGAAAATGAAGTCCGGTGCACCACCAGGGAAGAGACCAGCCGCGGAGTGCTCCGTCACAAGGCACCACCTTTTGGTCGCGGTTCAGGGGTAGTGGCTATCCAGTTGCCGGGGTGCTCTGCACGGGCAATTCGACCACTGCGTCCTGAGGCGAATAAAAAGCAAAGGGGACTGGTTGTTCCCACCAGCCAGGGGAAGAGACTCTCCGGCAGGGAGATCTCCTCTGTCGTCGGGAAGTGGTGAGTCGGTTCCGCAGGGCTCCACCGGAGGTGTCGTCGTGCAGGTCGGCTCAGCGTTACCCTCGTTGGATTCTTAGGTCCTGTGGCGACTTCTGAAGATCCAGTCCCAAAAGCCCTGCTTTTATGCAGAAAACCCCCATTCATTCAGCCTAGCTGTCAATCAACACATGCTAAGTGGTGAGCGGGAACGCTCACCACTTGGGCCAATCACTCCAGAGTGCGACCTGAGTTGGCAAGGCAACTCGGTCCAGGGTGCCTAAACCCCCTCCCACACCCTTGAGGTAACCCAGACAGAATGGCACCACTTTGGAGGGTCTCTGTACAGAGGCCCGCCAAAAGTGGAACAAAGGGCTCAACCTTTGGTTTAGGAGTCACAGAGACGAACACAGACGCCTTTTTACAAACCGAGTTCTGGCAGAAAATACCATCCGATAAACTTATTTAAGATAAGTAGATCGGTGGTACGTTAGAGATTAACGAGAAAAAGTATCAATCTCCAACAATGGGACGAATCCCATAGGGTTATTCTCGGGGTCGAACATAACAAGTAGTTTCCACTGCCACCAGCCAAAACTCGACGAGGGGGGACGGGACAGTGGCCCCTTGAGTAACAGGTCTAGGAGTAATCGAATTACCCCTACTAGTACGTCCACAATAAGATGGTTTGTACTAGTCCTGTTAGTAAATTTAGGTCTAGTAAAGCCAATGGTGACTTTACATGCCCGGGGAGACAGTAGTCAGTCCCCGGGTATGGAGTCTATGGTGGGGGTCTGCTAGGACGCCCCAGTGTTACGGCACGTAGGGTGCGGTGTAACACACATAGAAAAACATATGAGACCCTATGGAGTAAAAGACCCCATAGCCCATCGAACACATTGACATTTCAAAGGAATTACACACACATACATGTCCAAGAGTGGGAGAAAAGAGTCTCACTCTTGGCAGGATGGAAAAAACAAACTCCAGAAATCCAGCAAAGCTGCTGGGGGACTCACTAGGTTAGGAAATTCAGCCTAAACAGGGAATTCTCCATAACAACATGTTTTTTGAAAGTTGCTTTTTAGTGCTAAGCTTTGTGGTTAGTTATCCTAAAGTGTTGAAAAGCACTCTAAACTGTATACTCGATACAAATCCCACCGCTGTACACCAGTGTTAAGCGGAAAACCTGTGCAGTTCCCTCTGGGACCACTGCAAACGATTTAGGCTTACAGGTGTTGGCAGTAAACCCACTTGGTAGCTGTCTGTACCACACAGATTCACCTGGCAGCTGTGGCTGAGCAGTCAGACCTCTCTCAAGAAACGTTAGGCAGTATGTGGAGTATACAAAATAGGGCAATTTACACAGTAGAACAAGCAAACACGGAACAGAGCTTGGGTGTAAAGATATATAGGTATTTATTTATAACAACACATCTATGGAAAACACTCTGGCACTAATACGGCAAACAACTCCAATTACAATTACTATAAGTAAATCAATCCCCCTAACAACAGTTTGACAAGTCTCGGTTCAACAGCACCACTTATTTGCAGACAGAGGTGAATGCTTTAACCTAGATGGCACTAGAGTATTCGTTAGGACGGGAGAGAAAAGGCAGGGTCTGAAATCAACTCGATACCAACACTTTTACGAACAAATGCAAGGCAAGCAAGGTAGGGTCTACTGTAGATCGCAAAGTTCAGAGGCCAGGCCCGCTCGGAGAGAGGCAAGGCGAAATGTCCCAAAAAGTATCACAGCGGAAATGCACTTCTAGTCTTTGGCGCAAAATTGTCACAGAAAGATTGGACCAGTTCAGAACAGAAAGTTAAGAAGGCTTGGAGGCGACCCAATAGAGAGGCGAGGATTAAGACACCTCACGCTAACAGTCACAAGGGAAGCCAGGCAGACACGGTACCTTGTATGTGGAGAGACAGCTCCGGCGGGGGCAGTTGTTCCTGGTGGTGAATGCAAGTCGGGGCTTTGCCAAGAGAAGAGATGCTCTCGTCGTCGAAGGAAAGTTGAAGATCGTTGCACCACCAGGGAAGAGACCAGCCACGGAGTGCTCCATCACAAGGCACCACCTTTTGGTCGCGGTACGGGTTAGTGGCTATCCGGTTGCCGGGGTGCTCAGCACGGGCAATTCGACCACTACGCCCTGGAAGCGAAGAAAAAGCAAAGGGCACTGGTTGTTCCCACCAGTCAGGGGAAGAAGACTCTCCAGCCGGGAGATCTCCTCTGTCATTGGGAAGTGGTGAGTCGGTTCAGCAAGGCTCCACTGGAGGTGTCGTCGTTGCAGGTCGGCTCAGCTTTACCCTCGTCGGATTCTTAGGTCCTGTGGCGACTTTTGAAGATCCAGTCCCAAAAGCCCTGCTTTTATGCAGAAAACCCCCATTCATTCAGCCTAGCTGTCAATCAAAACACGCTAAGTGGTGAGCGGGGTGGCTCACCACTTGGGCCAATCACATCAGAGTGCGACTTGAGTTGGCAAGGCAACTCAGTCCAGGGTGCCTAAACCCCCTCCCACACCCCCTGTGGTACCCAGACAGAATGGCACCACTTTGGAGGGCCTCTGTGCAGAAGCCCGCCAAAAGTGGAACAAAGGGCTCAACCTTTGGTTTAGGAGTCACAGAGATGAACACAGATGCCATTTTAAAAACCGAGTTCTGCAGAAAATACCAACCGTTAGATTTATTTAAGATAAATAAGCCGGTGGTATGTTAGAGATTAACGAGAAAAAGTATTAACCTCCAACAATGGGAAGAATCCCATAGAGTTATATTCGGGGTCGAATATAACAAGTAGTTTCCACTGCCACCAGCCAAAACTCAACGAGGGGGGACGGGACAGTGCCCCCTCGAATAACAGATCCAGGGGTAATCGAATTACCCCTACCAGTACGTCCACAATAGGATGGTTTGTACTAGTTCTGTTAGTAAATGTATGTCTAGTAAAGCCAATGGTGACTTTACATGTCCTGGGAGACAGTGGTCAGTCCCAGGGTATGGAGTCTATGGTGGGGGTCCTCTAGGACGCCCCGGTGTTACGGCACAGAGGGTGCATTGTAACACACATAGCAAAACATATGAGACCCTATGGAGTAAAAGACCCCATAGCCCATAGAACACATTGACATTCAAAGGAATTAACCACATTCATATCCAAGAGTGGGAGAAAAAGAGTCTCACTCTTGGCAGGATGGAAAAAAACAAACTCCAGAAATCCAGCAAAGCTGTTTGGGGACTCACTAGGTTAGGAAATTCAGCCTAAACAGAGAATTCTCCCTAACATGCTCCTGCATCATTTGATCAAGCAGTTGCATCTCATATTAAAACACTTAAATTGGAATATAGAAAGTGGATCAGCATTCATAAAAGAGAAACTGAAATACACCTATGGAAAAAAATCGCAATACTAGCCATGTCTAATAATAACCAAGACATTTGGCACCTTCTTCGAAAACATAAAAAGCGAGAATTGTCGATTAATTGTATTTCAGAGGACACCTGGGCCCTTTATATTAAAGACACACTGAGCAAAAATGAACAATCCAATAACATTCTTTCATTGCGGCAAGCTATATGGGAATGCAATGTATCTGTCCTAGATATCATTAAGATCATAGATAAATTGAAAAACTCTCAGGCGGCAGGCCCTGAGGGTGTCTGTAACCTAGTTATTAAAAAACAATCATCGGGTGAGGTGTTATTGCTGTTATTTAAACAAGTTGGTAGGTCAGGTGTGATTCCCCCCTCATGGCAAACAAGCCATATTCTAACGGTATATAAAAAAGGATCATGGGACAATCCTGCCAACTTTAGAATGTTGGCAATGCTTGATGTTTCATCCAAAAATTTTACTAAGGTTCTGCTTCAAGAGTTGAATGTATGGATTGCCACTTCCAACATATTACCAGGCAATCAAATTGGCTTTCATGACAAATCAAGCACCACACATAGCTTACTAATATTAACATCTGCTATTGAGCATGCTTGGACCAAACGGCACTTAGATGTATATTGTGCCTATATAGATTTCTCCGCTGCATTTGACACTATTCTAGGCAATAAATTGTGGCATAAACTCAACTCTTGGGGAATCCCACAAGGCTTACTGCAGATGTTAATGTTACTTCATACCGACACCGGTGAGAATAAGACTCAATGCAGCAGGATGATTATCGAAAAATATGGCAACCCATTGTGGGGTGGTGCAAGGATGCATGATAGCAGCAATACTTTTCAATCTTTATTTGTCCGATATGATGAATGCATTTAATCTAACTAAGGCCAATCCCGTGAAAGTAAATGGTGTAATTGTTGGATGGCTTGCCTATGCGGACGATCTGCTGTTACTGGATTATACTCCAGCTGGCCTCCAGCATATGCTTGATTCGTTGGTGGCTTATTCTGCCACAAATGGTTTGACCATTAATATAGAGAAAAGCTAAATTATGGTCTTTTCAAAAAAACGAAGACCAAAGAGATATTTGTGGAACCTAGATCCAAAAAATTTGGAACAAGTAATATCATATAAATACCTCGGCATTATTGTCAATGAGAAGCTAACATGGGAATCCCATTGGTCCACACTGCAGAATCGGTGTATTGCGTCTACGAACGCATTAAGTGTATTTATTGGTCAAAATGGTGGCTATTGTGCCATCTCTGTTGTAAATATATATTTGGCCAAAATACGGTCTATGATTCTGTATGCAGCAGAAATATGGGGCCACTCCTTTGTTAAACGCATGGTAGTGCTTGAGTCAAAAATATTGAGGAAGCTATTTCGGTTACCATGCAATCTTAGTATTGAATATTTATATCTGGAGTTTGCTATTAAAGGTATTTGGTGTGCTTATACATGCCAATGTGTGCTGAGCTATGAAAAGGTGGTTACTTTAGCAAATGACACGATTATTGTACCATATGTGCAAGTGCATCTCCGTTTAGAAGGCATGATGCTCGTTGGTATCCGTGGCATACTACAAAGAATTTATAGAAAATTGTTGCCTGGGTGTACTCCAGGTTTGTTAATGATTGTCACACTAAAAAGAGATATAAAAAAGAAAGTGTTTGATTGTTGGAATGAGCAAAATGTAATTAATATTGCCTCGAAGTCAAATAGTAGTCCATATCTCAAACGGTATTTAACCAGAACAACGCCTCCAAAATATATTGAAGCATATCCTAGCACTAGCACTTTTCGTACATATCTTCTAATGAAATTTAATATGACGGAAGCATTAGCTACCAAAGGAGATATTGTTGGTATTCCACATGAAATGAGGAAATGTCGTTTATGTGGCAATGATGTTCATGAGTCACTTTATTACCTAATTATGAAATGTGAAAGCTTGACTGTGATAAGAACTAAATCTTTTAAATCTTTTATTAATGCTATTGACATGATGCATTTACTGAATTATGGATGTCTTTTATGAGAGGCAATGATATAAATCTAATCTGCCATCTAGTCGTATTTTATGTAAAGATTGTGGCGATTTTAAAATGTACTGAATGATGTATTTTAATGTGTAGTTGCTCTCTGTATTTAAGAACCGTGTAATTTTAGTCTTTTGTCTTATTACTTGTATATGATGTATGTTTTGTGATATATAAAGCCTTTTGGCTATAAATATATCTAATCCAATAAATACATAAATAAATAAATAAATAAATAAATAAATAAATAACATTGATGCCTCATTATCTAGCTGTTTGTTCAACCCAGTTTCTGTGAAGGACTGGGTTCAACATTTTCAGTCTTTATATGCAAAGCCTATGGAATCCTCCTCCAACTCATTTATACAGTCCAGATCAAATGAACCACTGTACATTATAGACACCAGTTATGAGATTGTGCTTGAGATTATACTTGCGATCCATTTGTTACATGCTCCAGGTCTGAATACATTTTCAAACCTTTTATTTAAATTTGAACCAAAGAACTGGGCAGCTATTCAGCCCATTTTGATCACTGAGGTGATTCGATCAGAGTATTTTCCTGTAACTGGTCCCAAGCGCACATAGTCCCAATTTGTAAGAAAGGGGCCAGAACTAATCCATGTAATTAAAGGCTGATCTCAATTTTGGATGTGGATTCAAAGGTCTTTGCTGGTATTCTTCTCTCTCTTTTAGAACTACGGGTATCTTAAACAGGTAGAGTTGAAAAATGGCAGGTTTCAGACGCAACTTGGGTAAATCCCTTAATGACCTATTGATTAAATGTTTTCAACATCTTGGGTGGAGGAAGGGTAGTAGCCAGTTGTGTTGGCTTGAGTGGATCTCACAGCGCTTTTGACTCTGGTGACCACGATCTTTTATGGCAAAAACTTGACAAGTGGGGTATTCCCAGGGTCCTGCTAAGGCTGATAATAGACCTATATGAGAATTTCACCATGTACGTGTGTCTAAACCAGGAAAACAAAAGATACAAATGAATAGGTCCAAGGATGCTAGGCTCAGAACAACACCTCCACATGTATTATCAAACTCTGCATTGCTAAGGAAGGAATCACTCTTCAATAGTATGTTGTAGAGATAAATCTCATTTTTTTTATATTAGAGTTGTGTGCAAAAAGACATAAATCCAACATTTAGAGAAATTAAGACATCAAAATGGTTTGCTAAAACAGAACAATCAGACAAAAAAACAGAAATATATTTACAACACACAGTGCCAAACAAACATTTTTTGGGACAATCTCCAAATTGTGTGTGTGCAACAAACCAGACTCCTATTAGGATTTGCCAAGAAATTCACATATTACAGTGTACATATTCAAGTCAACATTTGTGGAAAACACATAGAACAATGGTGGGTACACAAAATTATTTTTCTTGCGTAAACAGCATTAATGTGCTGTAGTTTTGGGGGGAGTAGGGCGTCTACACCAGGTGTTTCAGCCGTTTCTAGGTGGGCTAGGTGTGCCTCATCTTTAACACGGCCTTCATCAGGACGGAGTTCTGTGTAGATTGACATCTGTGCTATGGGTTAATAGATTTCACAGGCGCTAAATTTGAGATCTGCTAGCCGAATGGGCTGGTCTCTGTATGATTCGTGTGTCTAAACCATACTGGATTAATGTCACAATCTATTCTCATGTCCAGGGGGTTTAGGCAGGCACATGCCCTGGCCCCTTCTTTGTTTAACTTATATTGTATATGGCTGACATAGGAGACTACATTTGACCTAAAGACTTTGTTACACCAAACCTGCACAAGTTAATACCCTTATGGTTGGCCTACGTTGATGATTTTTTCATGTTCGATTGTACACCTTTTGGCCTCAAACATCTGCTGCAAGGTTTTTCCACTTTTGTGGATGACCACTTTCTTACTATTAATCCAGCTGAGACCAACAATATGCAATTGTCCAAGGGTAAGAAGAAGGTGGCATTCACCTGGCGAATTCAGTCTGAGCCAGTGACCCCAGTTTACTCAATCCTATACCTCGTTTTCTACATAACCTCTAAAAGTAATAACACAGCAATCTGCTACTGGTTGTGATCACGGGTGATTGATTTATCCAACCAATTATGCAGAGTGGATTTGCTGTATGTCAATTTTTCCCTTATTGCTTGTATTGTTTTTTCGAAATGAACATTGTTCCTAAACTCTAATATGGAATTGAAGTTTACGATCTACCCATAATTGAGTATGTATCAACCGTTGAAGATTTGATTTGGAGGAAGGATCTGCGAGTCCCTGGCTCAATACCACTTTTTGCAATACAATACGAACTAGGTATTGTTTCCCTAAAAGCTAGGGCCGCGTGGAGGTACATCTCTTTGTATAGGTAAAATCTGCTACCCTGTGAACAATAGCTGTTTATTCTGTATGGAAAATGGGTCCAGTGCTTTGCAGGAAATTAAAGAAACATGTTCTGCCTTAATAGGTGAATGTGGCTGTTATGAAGACGATATTTTGTTAAATCTGACTAAGGTCAAATATACACTCTATTATTATGATAGGCTCACACTGTGGATGGATTGCATCAATATGCCTCATTGTGTCATCTTCAGGGAGATCACAAGAAGAGGAGCATGTTAGCCCCCTTCCTGCTGTTCTACCCTGATAGTTATACTGGCCGTCTCTTTCTAATGTTCAGGTGGAATTAACTGCATGCTAAAGAAATCCTGGTACGATAAGGATTTGAATTGGCAGAGCTTGCTTTCTGCAGGTTCTGTAAAGATAAAGAGTATCAAGAAACTATCAAACATGTATTAACTTGCTGTACAGCTGTCCATGGTATGAGATGGAATGCTTTTAAGAAGTATGTTCATGTGTTCGAGGGGGCTAGTGATTAATTCATGTGGAAGAACTGTTTGGCTGGGTCCACCACCTCGATGGTTGTGGCTGTTACATCATTTGTCAAAATGTTAAATATTGACATTTATACTAATACCGAGTTCCTAATTTGAATATTTCTTAGCTTTACATTTTATGAAATTTTGTATCAAATTGTAAAAATTATTTTGAAATATCTCGTTGTTAAAGGTGAATTTGCTTTTAACCAATTGAACACATTTTTAAAAAAAATAAAAAAGGAAAAGATGGTTCATTTGGCAGCAGTTGCTGAGGTGTTCACAGTTGAGTGATGGTTTCGAGGATATTTTTCCAGTCTTGAATAAGTCTCAGTAAGGCACTTTTAGTGAGTGAGCTGGTGATGATTGCCAGTTAAGGGATGAGTGCTTCAGTCAGAGAGATCCTGAGTACAGAGACAGTGTCATCCATTTACAATGTGGCTTTGAGGGATGTTTGAATGACAGTCAGGTATTCCATGCTCAGTGTCCGGAATGTTGTCACAGGGGTGGCAGTTTTTGTGAGATTGATATGCAGTGTGTTGTCAGTTGTGGCATGGGTATCCTAGCTGGTAGGGGACAGGCGGGGACAACAAATCCTAACACCGAAAACTATTAGTTTGTACTTTCCAGGAAGTTAGCACATGATTCCATATCAGAAAGGCACACAGGTCCGTTGTATAGGTCAAGACATTTCCACATGTCCAATTAGCCACTATACAACATAAGACACTGACCATTCACCCTCAACATGGGGACTGGCATCATTAAATATTGGTTCTTTTAAACTTCCCTGTAATGGACTCCTAATTTCATATGTTTTGTAATCCGTGATAGGGTAGGTACCATGTCACAAAGTTGATGCATGTTTCTTTAAATGTCCTCACTTCGTTGCTTAGAGGAAATGTAACAGGGTATCCCAAGCTACGCCCCTCGTCTTGTTCAATTTGAAAATCGTCTTTGCTTTGTCAAGGGGCCAGATCCGTGTTTGCACACTTAGCATACACATTCCTAGCCGGACTGTCTGTTTTGGCAGATCAGAGGAATATCCTTCCCAGATGGTAATGTCTTTAAGTCCCGGGCTCACTAGGCTCACATTAGTGACATATGACACACCATGTTTAATTTGGTGAACGCTTTAAATGGTTTACATTGGCCTAGGTGCTTTGAGTATCATAGAAAGGGGCTCTAAGCTGTGATCTGGGCCTACACAAGATGAGTGATGTACTGATTTGTGTTCACATTTTTGTTTTATAAATAAGTCCATGTCTAAGTTTGTGAGATGTTTGACTAGAGAGTTTGTCGAGGCAGCAGAACATATTGATAATAAAATGACAAATGCGTGTCCCCTGCTCCCCTTGTTCGACATTATGTTAATTTGGGGGTTGCAAGGGTGTTCCCCATTTCCATAACAAAGAAAGTGGAGGAAATCAAAAGTAAAAAAAAAAAAAAAGAAAAAGACAGAAGCAGCAATGTAAAGGTTTACACTGTGCACTTTTCTGCCCCGTCCATTTTGGCAACACACATTTCACGTTTATCTGAGTGAGTGGACCCAGGTGTAAGGAAGTCCACACACCCTGCACTGCCCTAACCTGAGACTGGGTGGTTTGCTTCACACCGCTTGCTGTTGATATTCTTAACCATGATAAGACCAAGCGTCTTATGTGGGCTTTGCTCGCCGGTTAAGCTCCCTGGCTCTTTCATACTCTTCCTTTCCTATCAACGGAAACATCATACAGGTCTCCAAGCATGTTATTACTCTTGGGGTCTATCTTGATGCTGAGATAAACATGTCCCGCCATTTCAATGCCCTAGTCTCATCTGCCACCTACACGGCTAAACTCATCTGCCTGAGTAGGAAATGTATTTCCCCACAAACCTGCCTGACTCTCACCCAAACCATTATTGCCAGTAAGCTTGTCTATTGCAATGTGCTATTTTCCTGAATCTCTGCAAACAACCTTGCAAAATTGCAACTCCTGCAAAACAAGGGCCTCAGAGCAGCCCTGGGTTTAAACCACCGATGTCTGCACAAGAATGCCCTCTCCTACCTAATCCCACGTATTTCAGCTAAACCTGTGAATCCTGCTCTGCGCTCCTCCTCCAGCCTTGCCCTGCTTACACCCAAAATAAACCATAAGCTAGCAGGGGGCTATGTATTATCACCCCAACCTTGTGGAACTCTCTGCCAGAACATATCCAAAACAAATCTTTCCTTGACTTCAAAAAGCTCTTAAAAACCTGGATTTGTGACAAGTGTGTTTAAACATGCTATGTACCATGTTGTTCATTTGTTGTCTGTAACCACTTACTATGTACAAGCGCTGTGATACCTCCAGGTTTGAGCACTTCATCAAATGAAATAAATAAATACATAAATAAATACATGTTCACACACTGGCTAGGATGGCACAGCATTCTAGAGACAAAGTCATGTGGTCCATGGTAGTGTATGTTGGGAAGAATGATGCAGAGTGGAAGTAGCGTGCACAGAATGCGACAGAGTGTCAAAGTTGTCTCAGCTGTTGTGGGAGTAGCTCTTGGAGTCACCGTTTTATTATTTTAATTATAGTAGCTGTGGTTTTGCTTTATTCATTAAACATGAAATACCATAGCTCAAGAACGGTACAAATAAACTAGGACTGAATTTTATATTCACACAGAACATGAGACATTGTGAGATTGCTGTTTTCAGTGCAGCATTGCAGGAGTATAGAATGCATGTTGCAAGAACAACTTATACTTCTTCGTTTTCTTGTGTTGTGATTTCCTGCTATGGTCATTCTTGTAGTATGCACTGGTTCTGCTCCACTTTTGACATATGTTTATGATCTGGTGTTGCAGTGCCAAGACAAACATGTTACAGTACAATAACGTATTTAGGCAAAGGCTCACTGCCATGCAAATCAACGAGTCACACTTCCAAATATTGTCTTTATTTTATATTTATTTAAAAGGAATAATTAGTATGAGGTGTTTATCCATTTAGATATGGAACGGGTTTTTGGAAAACGTGTCTCTCTTTTGGATAGGACACTCAAATGAATATCTGTCCCAAATCTGGATTATGCTTCACATGGTTTGCTTCAATGGCTTGGGACATGGTGTTGTTATTGTTACCACTGACAGGCAACTATGACCAGGACACACTAACAATCAATAAAATCTACGTCATCATACAAAACTGGATGGCATTAAACAGCCTATGTCTTAACGATGAGAAGACAGAAGTTCTCATCGTAGGATCTCCAGCCAAAATAGCAACCCTTCAGCCAGAATATTCAATCATCAATATCGACGGTACCAATATTCCAGTGTCAAAGCAAGTAAAAACACTGGGCGTGTACATCGATGCCAGCCTGACCATGACTAAACAGATCAATGTACTTTCCTCCTCCACGGCCTACACCTCTAAATTAATTGCGCTCAGCCGACAATTTCTGACCCCAGCAAATTGCCTCACCCTAGCCAGAGCACTGGGCCTATCGAAATTGGATTACTGTAATGTATTACTACTGGGCACCTCTAACACCAACCTAGCCAAAATGCAACTTTTGCAAAATAAAGTCCTGAGGGCCGCTCTAGGCATAAATAAATCAGACCATATATCCAAGATCAGGAAAAATGCCCACTGGCTCTCCATCAAAGCCAGAATTATCTTCAAAACATTATGCATCACCCACAAAATGCCTTACCAAAAAAGGACCTATCTACCTCAATAACACTCTGCATCCCAAATCCGACATGAGGCTACTTAGATCCAATGACAAACTCCTCCTGGACCCCCCCGATTCAAAAACACAAGAGCAGGGGGCAGCAGCTTCACCACTTTAGCCCCTAAACACTGGAACACGCTACCCATCCACATCAAAAAAGCATCTTCCTTCACGATCTTTAACAAACAGTTAAAAACCTGGTTATTCAACCAATATTAGCACCCAAAGATAGGACCCCGTCCATCTTATACTGCTGTGAATATTTAGGCTATTGTATAATGTTGTGAATATTCTGTAATTTATATCATGTAATGGAACGAATGTAATGTTTGAATTTTACTAATTGCTAAGCTGTCTTATAACCACGCCGTGACACCTGAGGGTCTGGGCGTGTAACAAATAAAATAAATAAATAAATAAATAAATAAAAATAAATTGTTGCACTTGAAGGTACACTCACTCTTATGCCATTTTTTCTCGAGACCCAAAGCAATGGTGTGCAGACAGTGCCTTTACTGAGTTTCAGTTAGAACGCCAGCGTTTTACATCTCTTGCCCGTGAGGTATAGGTCATCAGGTCTGTTCAGAATCCGTGATTTTTGAAATTGAGTCCACACACACTGCATTTCACAAGGTCTGCCCAATCAGTTCTTTATTTCAAATGCATAACAATATAAAATGAAAGTATATTAGTTTTTGCTGTGCCATTTTGATCGCTGAACGGATTGCTGCATGACTGCAATAGCGGTGCCTCTGTGAATATTGCACTCATTTGAACCTGTAAAGACAGATTTAAAGGTCCGTGTAAACATAGGAATGTGTTTGCTGTTCGAAGCAGGAGCAACACATTGCTTAAATCTACAATATTCTGACAAAGAAAGAATGAGGTCTAGGGACATGAAACCCCCATCATTCCAAAAAACAGAAGTTAAAATACGGCACCTCTGAGGTGCCATTAACATCTACTGCACACCCCTTCTTAATTAAGTCTTTACAGTCCCTCTAGTGAATCACTGTATCGCAATGGAGCTTGTGAGTGATACATTGAAATGGAAAGTGTTACTGCAAATTCCGACACCCCACAATGGAGAATCAGCTACCAAGTAAGCATACGCCAAAGAACTATGGTTGATCTTCTTATGCAATTCTGCAGAAGTTGGTCTAAATGAAATGGTGGACTGGCAGAATATTTAATTATTCTTAGAGTCTCTTGTCAATTTGGTAATGATTTGCAAATGATACAACGACCTGCTAAGAAGGACATATGTGATCTATATGGTAGTCATATACTGGGTTGGAGCCACATAGAGGATTCCTACTGATTACTGGTGCTTGAGAGGGCGTTTATTTTCACCAGTTTATTCCCAGCATTAATTGAGTGTGACTAATAACCAGAGGGCCGTTTGCTTATATATGCAGATTGTGGATAACAAATGACAGGAAGGAGTGCGTGTTACAGTCACACTTCACTAGTGAGGTTGTTTTACTGATGCGTTGCCTTTAAAGGCGGTTCGGACATTGTTACGGACTGTTGTGGAGTTGCTACGCTTTTAATACACTTCCATTACAGCTTTGTCATAGTTTTACTGAAGGATTGTCAGTTTCATTTGTATCAAGGCGAATACTTTAATCCTTATGTAAGATGGCCGCGAGAGACGGTACATTTTCTACTAGAATGCAAAATAGTTTTAGGAGTCTTTTATACTCAATTCACCTGATTACACTTAATAAACGCTGTTTCAAGCACAGCACTTAACGTGACGGTTTTGCTTGGTGCAAGATTTTGCGGCGCCAGAAAGGAATTCTGTGACCATATGAGGTGAGTCCCACGTCCAGAATGGCGCAACAGTACTTGCTGTTAGGTGTGTGGAGAGCATTTGGCTATTACTGGTTTTTTAGCGTTGATATTTCGTTATTTATGTCATCACGAATGCAAGGAAGGGACTGCAAGGGGATTATACCGGCAAAGCCCTGCTTTTGCACAGGGACGTCATTTCACCAAAATGCCAGGGGTAGCGGAAGTGACATCACATGACCCTTGACCCCTGGTGACATCACAGGAAGTGATGTCATTTGATCCCACCCCGAAGTGATATCGCGGGATGCGATGGAACGCGACCTTTCACCCGTTGACAAAACAGGAAGTGCTATCGCATAGCATTGTACACTACAAAAAATATGGTTACGATATCACTATAATGTGATGTACATTTCATACAAGAATGGATCGCCATATGTATCGTTAAGATCAGTGTGTATAGGCCCATATTACCAAATTACTGTGAATGCAAGCACCATGACCAAATGATGATGTGTTGTTATATAGCACTTATACTTAAGCGCTTTAAATAGAAAAAATATACACCCAATATCACCCAACCTTTGTTGGTACTCATGTATCGACCTCAGAAGGATGAAAGGCTGATTTGAGGCGTTTAAGAACAGACTAAATCAGTGACTCACCCCCTGAAGTGTGCCTGAAATAAACCTTTAATGAGTATCAATTATTGTATAGAATTCCAGAAAGACACTTTATTTGGTATTCCTAATCTTTCTTATTTAGGGTCAGTGCTGAAAGTGTTAGACTTGTGTCACTCCTTTTCTTCTTTTTCTTCTTTTTTTAAGGGGATTTAACAAGAAAGCCAGCCACTCCAAAACTAAAGAGCCACATGGTGCTGGCCACAGCCCATGAGCATGCATTACAAAAAAAAAGGTTTTTAAAAAAAAGTTAAAAAAAAACAATCTTTTTTTTTCTTTTCTTTTCTAGAGGTCGCAAGGGTGACCACAGAGGTCACAAGGGAGACCTCAGAGGTCGCAGTTGCGACCTCTGGCGACCCCCAAATGACGTCCCTGCTTTTGCATGCCAAAAAACAGAAGTTAAAATACGGCAGCTCATAGGTGGCATTAACATCTACTGTGCATCCCTTCTTAATGAAGGCATTTCGCAGAGTGCAGCCATTTTCTATTTTACTGAAAGCTAAAGGACTCTTTCGTAAATTAGGGGTGGCAGTCTTCTGCAC
Organism: Ambystoma mexicanum; assembly: GCF_040938575.1. NCBI lineage: Eukaryota > Metazoa > Chordata > Amphibia > Caudata > Ambystomatidae > Ambystoma > Ambystoma mexicanum. Next base: position 1,353,895,280 of record NC_090931.1, read on the forward strand.
TCAATGCTCCCACAATGAGGGACATTAGCAGCGTCGTTGGCTCGAAGGCACGACATCTCCCTCCAGTCTTTCCACCCATCTCAGGATGGTGATGCTGAACACTGGAGGGGAGTTTTTAACCCAAGCTCAGAATTGGGCCCTAAGTGCTTGCCGTCCTGACCAGAATGCTGCATCCCACACACACACACACCAATCATGAATACGTCAATCTTGGCGTATTCCCCTAAGGCCAGAGTGAAATGTGTTGTATACAACATCTAGTATCCCCAAGTGAGCGGCAGAATTTTGCAGCACACTTTGCACCGGGTTTATGCATTTAAATGGCTAATTCATAAATGTGATTTCAGCTTCAGATTGAGTGTACATTTGGTCAGAAGGCATGAGACTGCAGCAACTGTTTGTTTCATTTTTTTTTGTTTTTTATGTTTTTTTTTAAAGAGAAAGTGTATATGGGCAAAGTTGTACCAAAATGTGTGCGTGTGCGGTGTTTCTATTGTTTCCAGTTATTCTTTAAACAATAACAAGGACACGTGCTCTGCCAGACATCATTGGAAAGTATTTCACGTTTGAAGCAGTCTTTTATAACAAAAATGCAAGAAACGATTTCTGGCATCTTGCATGGCCCCCCTTTCCTTCCTGCTTGCAAGAAACATTGAGTGTGAGTGATGTCATGCACGAATGACGTGAGAATGGAATTTTGTAGGTGGGAACCGTTGGCATTTTAAGAAAGTCTGTAACACTTGACGGTTGGATGCTATTCTTGAATGATGAAGATGGCATCGGGAGGTACAGAAGGGTCTGGACAGTGTTGTTAAAATATGTTCAGGATACAACTATACATGGAGGCAGGTCTAACAGTCTTTCTGGGAACACTAACGATGGGAACACTTATCAGATTTCCCTCACACATTATACACACAGAAAATAACTTAAACTCAACGTCCATTGAAAGTAGAAAGGGATTTGGACAGGCGGGATGCCACACACAACCCCTCGCATACACATACCCACACAACACACACATCTAGGATGCCACCGATTTCGGATGTCACTGGTGTATCTTGTGTGTTGTAATGTGTGTTATTTTGTATTCTTAGTTGGGGCGGGGAGCTCAGCGAGTTAAAGCTTTGCCTCAGATATCTGTGTATACTAGGCAGAAACTGGTTCCAATCCTACAGGTTCAAATCAATTGATGTTGGTAGTCTGAGTAACTTTAAATTGAGCATCAATATTACTTATCCATACATTACTTCGAAGCAGGACAATTCTACATAAGGCTCAACATATGAACGGATATCCTATGTTTGTCTAAGGACTGAGTTGCGCAGTATTTAACCGTGGAAGTGAGATCTATTCTCTTCTAGGTGACCACCCAACCCCGATATCTCTACAACTAATAGAAACATATCTCATAGTTTTACCTCCTAGCTTCCCCTCCCACTAATGCCAGCTTTCTAACATATTTTACAGGGTAATGTGACGTTTTCCTGCTCTAGCCAACGCATTGTGCCAATCACATTTGTGAGCTCCGGCAGCAGCTTCCTGCTCTTGCCCGGCACCCCCCAGATCGACGGGCTGTCAGTCAGTTTCCAGTTCCGGACGTGGAATGATGATGGGCTGTTGCTGTCCACCAAGCTGTCTGAAGATTCGGGAGGCCTTCTTCTCTACCTCCATACCGGGAAATTGATACTCGTCATCCAGAAAGGGACAGAAAATACAGTGGAAATCAGAGCAGGTATATTTATTTAAGTATCTGTTGTAAACTGTGACACATCTATTCTTGGCCAAGATTAATGTTAGCTACATGTCGGTAATCCAACACACATTGCCCTAACTTTGCAATGGGACGTAGGAGGTAAAGTATCAATGTTGTAGTCTTTCGAATGAGATATTTCATGATTGTTACACGGTGCTTCCAAACAGTGCTTGATGATTAGCACATGATGTGTAGGTGGCTATGCATTGTCTATCAGTGTAGCACATGGCCTCTGTTCTTAGACAGAAACAGATTCATATATATTCCACTATAGCATGTGTTATGGTATCAATTAAGCAATACATCCTACATATTCTAGACATGATTACATGTTGTTATTAAATCAATAAACAACATAAATCAAATACCAGCCATTTAAATTAGGCACTCACCAACGTGAACACATGCATCACTATAGGTCTTCCAATGCATTTGCCACTCCAGATGTTTTGGACTTCACATCCCAGCAGCTCTAGCAAAGATAGTCAATGGTGTGGAAGCATGGGTATCATGGTCCAAAACATCTGAGAGCCACGTGTTTTAGACTCACAGTTAAATGCAGTCACGCTACACCAAAATGGCATCAACACTTTTCTTGAAAAAGATGCTGTGCTTGGAGAGTCTATTGGCTTAAATGTCAGCATAAAAAATAACCAAAAATCATAGAAGGTCCTCATGGCCCCCATTTCAATTTCAAAGCAGCAAATGAATGCAGAATGAAAGGGACTATGGAGGTAACCCTAATATATTTGGGTACAGAATACAATTGAAATTCAGAAACATTATTTGGAAGTGTGCGCATAACACCAAAACATTCATAAAATAAGGCATACAAAATACTTTATTTTGACATGGTTTCTATTTTTGTTATATGGTTTAAATTAAACCTTACACAGTACAAACAATATTTGCTAAAATATAGCAAATATTCATACAACACATGTATGGTACATACATATTATGGCAACACAGACACTGACTAATTAGTGTTCACATCCACTTGAACTTTATTTCAGAATGATAGCTCCGCTAATATGAAGCCTATCTGTTCACTGTTAATTATTCTTAGGCAAAAAGATTCTCGGTTACGTTCACTAACACAGTAACCATAATGCCCAAAACATTTTCGTACTCACAATTGTAACAAACTGCAACTTTGCCTTTGCAACATTTACAAGTTCTTACACACTCTGCATGTTCTCATTTCCTCTGGAAGATTCCTACGTGCTACTCGCACCTCTAATGTCTACGGAATCTTTGTAAATATGTTGGCAGTTCTATTTTGGAATACATGTAATATGGTATTCTAAAATGCTTTTAGCGTTTGTCGTGAAAGAAGTGTAACATAATTGACCTATCTCATTGAATGCTGAACCACACCGCCAACAACACATGTCCTACCATCCTGCGTTCCCACAGGTGTCCCGACAAAAACGGTACCTCACATGTGTGGGTGCACCTACCTGGGCGCAAAGGGAAAAGGCTAACCCACTGGTAACCCCAAGCCTTTCGGCAGAGCAGATTTTGCTCATGTGGACAACATACAGATTTGGGCCTAGGGTGACGAAGCCACCAAGGAAAACAGGGAACCCCATGCATTTCCAAAAAGAGGACACCCGTGGGAATCCACAGAGGTCTGACTTGCGCAAATCTCCCCAGAATGTATTACCCACAATCCCTGGCAAACTCTGAAATTTTGTGAAAAAACTACAATTTGCAGACATTTCACTCTTGCCACCCAACGAAACACGTCACCAACTCCACATGCCCTACCTTCCCACGTTCCCACAGTTGTCCCGACGTAAACAGTACCTCACATGTGTGGTGCACCTACCTGGGAGCAAAGGGAAAAGGCTTAACCACTGGTAACCCCCAAAGGGATTGGGGAGACCACCTACAGATTTTGGCCTAGGGTGTCAAAGCAACGAAGGAAAACAGGGTACCCCATGCATTTCCGAAAAGAAGACACTTGCGGGAATCCACAGAGGTCTGACTCCGCGAATCGCCCCAGAATTTATTACCCACAATCCCAGACAAAGTGAAATTGTGTTTTTTCCACCAAATTTCAGACTTTGTCAGGGATTGTGGGTCATAAATTATGGGGCTATTCTCCTTTTTGGTTATTTTCTCTCACCCCCCTACAGCAAACTAGGAATCCTGGGTGACGTTATGACCACCTACATGCGGGAAAAAAGGGGCTATTTCATGTAACAAAGAAGTTACAATGGATTGAATGGCGATATACCAACATCAGCAAAAAAGGCCTTGGCACTGGGGGGAAATACCCATGGCAGTTAAGGGGTTAAGACGGTAAAGTCCCAGAGGAGATATAATTTGTAAGGTAGCTCAGTTAGTTGATGCTCCAAATGCAGATTGTGCACAGGAATATGTAACACCTGTGTTCACTTCTTGGCTTAATCTTCCAGTGGGATAATAGTCAGAGTGAATGCATTCAGCTTCCGATTTTCCAGGTCAATTGGTTCAGAAAAAGTGGTTGAAAACACTATTACTGTTGCTTTTTCTAATTAGCCAGATTTTCATGCATTTTCTGCCTGGAGTTCGGGAGCGAGTGGACATACCAGGACCCCCTGTATTTCCCGCTCCACCAGACAAATGCCGCCTTACTGCCAGCATGGATTCTCATGCTGGAAATAAGGAAAGGGATTCCTGAGGGATCTGCTTGGAAATTAAACCTGGTAAAAGCGGGCGGAGTCCAGAGGAAGCCATTGTCAATTCTGCCAGCAATCGCTAATTGCGCGAGGTATTTACACTCTTCCAAAGTGGAAAAGCAATGTGATTTCACCTGCCTTTTATGGTAAAGTCTTCCATTTTGTGGCGGAAAAGTAAAAACATTCGCCAATGGAAGTGGTCCACTCCATGCAGTTTACTTTGCGCCTTGATGCTTGGGGGTTTTGCGTGATGCTACACATGTAATAAATACATAAATAAATACATTTAAAATGACCCCAGATAAATGGCAATTTGTGATCAGAATGATTGAGCATGGCATGTCGCTGGTAAGAGGGTGTCCCGTGGGTCTTGAGTGCGTTGGCAAAAGCCCTTAATTGCCATCTCGTGTTAAGCAGGTGCTTAATCCCATCAGTGTGGATTGCGCAATAATAAGTCGACAGAGGTATTTCAAATGGCCAATTTTGCTCTTTGGGTGAAATTGTCAAAATGGGAGAATGTTACCCAGCATGTGCCAATTTCTCTGCGCAGTGAATTGTGCCCACCCCGAGGAAGATGTGTGAAAAACCCACAAGGGCACTGCACCCTACTCTTTCTGCGTATGTCTTCCCCACAGGGCGACAGATGCCAACTCAGACATGGGTAAGTCTCAGGTACCAAGCTGTACCCAAGTTGATGTGGCAAAGGACTCCACACTTCTGAAGCTGATAACATTAGTAGCATTGAGTTACATACCACCTGAGAGGTATGTGTGATAAAGTTGCAAAGCAGAGCTGTTAGGCAGCTAAAGCAGGAGGCAATGTCTGTCCACCCTCAAAGGGTACGTACAACCAAAAGTAATAGGCCCCTAAATGGCTGTAGGGGCCAGGCTCCAAACCAGGGCAAGAATGCCCTCCAATCATCCATGCCCACGAGTGTGGTACCCCTCGTGCTCCAGGAACCCTGTTGAGCAACCTCTGTGCTTTCCAGGTGATACTAATGTTATTTAAAGCCAGACCTCTAAAAGATAATCGCTTAATTGCAGCTGGAAATTAGATCATGGCGTGATCAAAATGCCTTAACCAAGTGTGACATCATCCCCTTCATTTATAAGCAATACGTGTGTGTTCTCGTGTTTCTTCATCACTGAATTACTGTTAGAAACAAAGGCAAGAGTTGTCTCTTGTGTAGGCATTAGGAAGGCAGTTGCCAGCATCTGGCATAATACGCCCATGTTCTTCCAATATTGGCTAGCTGTTGCCCTCTTATGGCCAGGTAGAACCATCATGGCAGTGACTGGCACATGCCTTTCCCCTGCAGACAGAAAAGCAGAAATAAGAGGCCAATTCAAGATACGGAACAAATAGACGTTAAGACAGACTGCAGCTGCCATTGCTGTCTTAGGGAGAATATGTTGAGTGTTCAAGCAAGGAGGTATGTATTAAGCAAGCTAGCAGTGAGACAAGGGAGAGGCAAGGAATGGCCAGAGGGGCTCTTTGAATGATGTAACAGGGCAGAGGACCCATCCTCTGTCGTCCTAGTAACATATGAGATAATCAATAGATCAGGCTTTGCAGCAAATGTTAAACGAGAAAGGAACAGAGTCCAGCTCTGCATTCAGAATAACAAAGGCAAAGAAAGGCTAGTCTCTGAAGCCAGCATGAGATGGAATAAGAGGGACCCGACTCATCGTGAGAGGCTGGCCAGCCCTCGCAGGGGCACTAGAGGAGCAGCCCACATAGCGGGCTGTCCCTCTGGCCACCCCCCTGGGTCAACATACACCCCACCTACTAGGCATCCTCTGGGTCCGACACATCCAGCCGCGGACCTCGGGAGAACTTATAAGGGGGTGGGCTTGCGATCGCACATCCTCCTTGTTTGCTGTACCCCCCCGCCCCAGAGGACAATCAAATCAGCAACATCACACACCTGGTCCCTCTACTCCCATAACTAGGCTTACTCAGAGGTCCAAACAAGATTTCCTCTTTCTTTGAAACCTCCATCTTTCCATTCCAAGAGACACACACGTCTCCTTGACCCACACAAAATAAGTAGCAATTTACAGTTGGTAGAAAAGGCTGCAACTCCTTTATTTGGCAGGAGTCCACTTACAGGTGATCTGCCTCTTAACGAGCTGGCGTCCCAGCTGTGGCCCACTGGAAGTAGTTGTTATTTCCTCTCTCTTACCATGAGCTCATAGTCAGATGATGAATCCAGAAATGCAACATACAAAGACATGTTCTTTGCTGCTGCATCCTTTAATTTTCTTGTAATTTAATACGTACTGCTATTTTAATTCTAATTGTGTGAAAAGTCGAGTTCTTTGACTAAAACACAATACATAAGTAAATAAATAAAGCAAAGTCCCCAAGATGTCCTCTGTCCCCCCCAGAATGTATGTGTCTCCTACGCCCCTGGAAATTGCTGTGGGTAGCAGGAGATTTAGAGGCCAGTCGTTTGGTTGGAAAAAGAGGTGTTTTCGGACAAGTGATAACTCCAGTATATAGTATCCATGATTGGGTTTTAATAATGCTGCTCTCTATTCTATATGATTCTCGTCATTCCAGGTTCCTTTTCAAGGGAAAAGTAGGGGAGACTGACCTTACTTTGTCTAATCTCCCCAGTTAATCGATCAAACACAGTCTTGGGTGAAGTTGTAAGCCATGCATTGGTGGCAATAACCCAAAAGAGTCCCGGCTCAACTGCAACACACTTTGCCAGTATTGTTGTTCTTGCTGTTGTTGTAAAGGTGATTTCAGAGCCCAGTCTCTGCTGCTCTTCTGTGTTATAGTGTAGCCTTTGGGTGTGTGTTTGTTTATCAGATTGTCTCTGATGGGCATTTGGTTCTTAGGTGGATTCTGGTTGAGAATAGCTTGGCCTGGTATGCTTATATTTAGTCCGCTAGTTCAAGCTGCCAGTCTAGTTGGGAATGGTCTTGTAAATATCCACGTTTTGAGTGATTTCCTGAAGGTCTCCCTCTCTGAGGAGACAGCGAAGGACTGTACATTGATACTGACATGCACTGAGGTACCTTAAAGACTAGAGTCTAAGAATCTAAACATAAGTAGATGTAATGAGCAAGTTTAGTGCATTTGCAAAAAAAGACACACCGTTGCAAAATATCTGGAAGAATACGTTTACACGTCGATCAAAGACACAATAGCGAGAGCAGCTCTGAAAGAATTAATCTTGCGGCCATAATGACTTGTCGAGAAGCGCTTTTTAGACTGTGAGGTGTGGGAGTCAAGGTAGATGTAAACCAGATTAGCCGACGCAGATCAAATGCGTGTAATGAAATCACACGTACAGACAGTATCAGGGTCTGATTGCCTTCTGCTGCACCATAGAGTCATATTGCCGAGGTATCCCTTCACATCCTAGCAAAGATGAATGTAGGCTCTCGGTAGCTGGCGGCAAGCAGCGGGCCTCCATCTATCCAGGTGCGGGTTCTTGAAGGTAATTGGAAGGTGATTAATGAATTTACTTCCATCGCCAGATGTCTTATGGGATAGAGCAGATTCTGCCACTTCCCCGCACACCGATTATGCAAATAATGATTTGCAAAAATATCAAACACGAGCACTATTCAAGGGAATAATGGGACGACATGATGCGCCAGAAAGCATCGTGTGGTTCTCGCTCTCCGTTTCGATTATGGAACTTTGATAGGAAGCTGTGAAACTGCTGTTTGACAAACCTTCTGATCTTGGTTACACCTTGTTTTCTTCATGTGCCTTGAGATTCTGAAATATTAATTGTGGGTTGACGATTCCTCCCACACGTTTTCCAATGTAAATGAGAACGTTTGAATCCAGGCTCATTTACAGTCCAATTCTACATCAAATATGTTAGCTGGTTTTAGTATAAATCACGCAGCCACAAATGTTCAACATTATAAATACATGAGATAAACACAATTGAATGTCATTCCATTAGTGGGCCTCGGAATGACTACAAGCCTGAGGCTTCCTACCGGCGTGTACATGCGATGTCGATGTGCACGCAGGTCTCTGAAGCAGACGCATGAACTCATTGAGCTTTCGTGCCATAGCTACTGCACTTGTATTATAGGCCATATCATGTATATAGGTACAGACTATTAAGCTTTGGTCCCGCAATTATCTATATTAATGTATTGCGCCGCTTAAAATAGGGATGTTCACTCATATAATAACCTCTTTTCCGTGTTTGAAAGCTGACATACCCCACAGTTTAATTAATGACCTTTCACTACTAAGTGGAGAGTGTATTAGTCACAATGTGGTCCTGATTATTAGCTGGTTGCTGTTTAGTAGCATGTATCAATTAAGATTATTTTGTGCCAATATCCAGTTCGAAACAGGACCATGCAACCCGCCAGCAGTAAATATCACTATTGAAAGGAAGAAACAGAGAAGGATTCATTTTACAAACAAACGTGTTGTCACGCCCTCTTCACACTGCCCGCCCACCTAAACCCCACCCTCCCCAGACTGGAAATATTTGGAAATATTTGTTAAAAAAATGAAAAACATTAAGAAAGCAAAAAAACATTGTTTTTGGGCCTACTGCCATTTGTTTCGTTTCGCCATAGGGAAAAAGTCCAAACTTCTGCCCAGCATGCAACAAAAACCACTGGACAGAATTGGACCAGGCATGAAAAACCTTGGGCAAGAAGAGTTGACTTGATTTCCAGGAGAGGACTGGGGTTATTCCTTCCAGTAGTTGTTAAAATATTTGAAAGAGAAGAGGGTGCCCCCTCCTCCCAAAATTATAGCTTTATCTCCTGTGATGCTGTAAATGCCTTGGAGGGACACGAATTTCTTGTCCTTGTCCCCCTACCACCTTTGATTGTCTATGGTACTCCCTGAGCCCACCGTGACTGAAAATGAGTGAATAAAGTGCATGCTCTGAAAGGCTGGGAGCCTCCAATCAACATCCTGTTGTATGCGTGTCTTGTGTTTGGTGAATGGGCTGAATGTCTGTGAGCATGATTGTGAGCATGATTGGTAGCTGCAAGAGTGCACTTTGCATGATTGGCTGGCTGAGCCTGTCTTCACCTAAGTGAATGGGAAACATTTGTGTATAACTAGGAACGCCTCATGTACCTCAGTGTCGGAAACTGAAAATCAAAACCGAAGCAGAAGCTGAAGTCTCAAGAAGCTTGCATCCAATCCAATAGATGCTTTGCTGATTCGAGGACTGAACCAGAGAGGACTTGGACAGGCAACCTGTTCCTGTAGCTATGAGGGGACTTAAACTGATTTTCTTTGAAGTTTCCTGGAAGCCAGTACTGTGTGCCTGCCTCCTGAAGAGGTGCTCACGTTGGTCCAGAAGAGTAATCCTGGACATCTTCAGCCCAAGAAGTCCATCTGAGTCATCCAGGATCCAGAGGAGTGTGTGTGACCCCTGGAAGTCAAGTTGGAGTGTATGGCCCGGAAGAAGGGGCATCCCGGCTTAGTGCTGCTCGACACTGGGAGCTGTCAAGGTGTCACGACTCGCTCCCTTCGCTCCCGTTCCCGCCACTTGGGGGCATGTTTTAGGGTTTATTCCCTACTGGACATTTCCTCCGAACCTAATGCTACAGTGCTGTGATGAATTGGGAGCGCTAAAACCTTATTTTTCAAGTTACTTCCATTCCGGATCCATTCCAGGTTTTTGGCAGCCAGCATGCTACTTTGATCAAATGACTATGCTTCCCAGAATGCCTGGCTCACTGCTTCACCTTCTCCCTTGCAGGACACGGTTGGGTGGAGGATAGGCAACACCTGTGGCTGCAGGTGCAGCAGGCGGCACACCTGAGGGGTGTGCTCGTTAAGCAGCTTTAAAAGCCTCAGTTTACTTCAGTCCAGCGCTGGTCATTGTTGCAGTGTTTCCTGTTGTGACTAGTCCCTTGTTACTTGTTCTTAGCTTATGTGCCTAGTTCCTAGTTCCTGTTTTCTTGTTCCTCCGCCCTGGATTTCGGATTCATGCGCTAAATTGATTTCTGCTCCCTAGATTCCCTTTTTTGTCTTCCTCTGTTTGTAGGCAGCATTTCTCAGTGCTTTCCCCTTTTAGATGCAGCCCAGTTTGTCTGTGTTCTATATTTCTTTGACTTTGTCCTTTGCTGCTGTAAACCCGTATGCCTTAGCCTTCCTCTTAGATTAGCTTCCTGTCTTTTCCTTGGAGGGGTAGGGGGAAGTTTGCCTTGGTTATTTCGTTTTTTCCCTGCTCCTGATCCTTACTTTCTATTGGGATCCATTCCATGTTTTCCATTGCACTTCTGCATTTATTTACCATTTGATTATTAGGTGTGGTGTGCTGTTGTAGCTAGCTCCTGTGTGAATGCTTATGTTTTCCTCACTATTTTGTAATCACTATTCCAACTTAGGTATTTAGTTATCCTCCCATTGCTGTTATAGCCTTGCTGGGTCCCAGTTTGATCAACAGGGTTCGTGGGCTTGCTGACATTCAAGAGGTTTTTCTCGTCCTTGTGAGTACTGTTTTTTAGTTCCCTTATTTAATACCATCAAGAGTGTTAGTTCACAGATCCTGTCATTGCTTGCCCTCTACGTGGGTTTAGCGCTGTCAGTACCTGTAACAGCAATTGGGGGTAAGGCACTTGCCGACTTTCCTCGCGGTCAGGTGCTTACCCCACATCCCTTTTCATATATTGGTTTTGTTGTCACACTCTATTTGCACTCCTGGGTTTTAGCATACATGAGTCTTGGTTCCTGTGTGCACATAGTTTAATTCAAGGCTATTCACTGTGTGATTTAGTGCACATTTCCCTTGCCATATTTGCTGCCTTTGTACTCGCCTGACTAATCCTGACAGAATGACCAGCCCAAAATTCCCATTGAATATGGCAAGTTTAAGAAAGAAAGGCAGCAAGGCCTCTAACAAGTTTGTACAGAAATCTTCCCCTACATTTACCTGTGACAATCAAATCACTAGTCCTGACTTAAATGAACTCCTTGTCACGAATGGGCATTTACGTGCTAAGTATTTTTCCCACAGGATGGCACAACCTACATTGCCTGATCCTAGTTCTGTCTTTTATTTAGATCCAGATTCTATGTCAGCGCAAGCCTTAGCCGCAGAAAACAACACACTGTTAGACTTATTATACAAGAGTACCTCTGTTGTTGAACCCCATGTGCTTTACCTCAGATTGAACAGTTTCATGGTACAAACATAAAGAATGGAGGGGTTCCTTGCATAACTTCTGTTTTCTACCCTTAGTCTAAAGCATACTCTTCCAGTTGTGCTTCACCTCAGATTGAACAGTTTCATGGTACAAACATAAAGAATGGAGGGGTTCCTTGCATAACTTCTGTTTTCTACCCTCAGTCTAAAGCATACTCCTTTGCACAGGTACATACTGTAGTCCCTAATGCCAAGAGGTCTAATGTCAATAGTTTGCTTAAGGAAAACACAGACCAAGTTGGTAAGAGAAAGTATAAATCACAGAACCTGCAAACAGTAAAGGACAATGTACAATCGGTGCACATCCAGACTGCTAGTGCAGGATCCAGCCCTGATGTCACTATGCCTCCCCCTGTGCCTACTGATAGTGATGTACAGTTAATGCAGGGCATGCTAAGAGCTAAGCTTGAAGAGTTAAGACAAGAATTCATTTCTTTACAAGAGGAGAATAAAACCTTGCACTCTTTACTGAATACACCTCAGACTTTATCCGTTGATGTTGATGAAGTGAACACTGTTCAGCCCCTGAGTGCAGAGACTTTGGTAAACCATGATATTTGTCAATATGTTAGATCTATAGGGAGTGAAAGTCTTTCTTCTAGCACAGCGCTTAATCTGGGCACAGTTTCTAACAATTGTTCTGCTGTTTGTCAGGGATTGCAGTTAGCTGAAGATTTACAAGCCACTCCTTTTCCTAAAATCTCCTGTGTAGCAGTTTGTCATAATTCTGAGCTAGCACACATACAAGCTTCTGATTTCCAAACACAATCCACAATGGTGGCATACACAGATTCAGTCACTACAGTAGGCTTAGGCCCTGCTCTTGATACAGCTGCTGAGACTGAAGTAGATGTTAAAGCTGATGTGGAAAACGATGTTACCTCTGGGTTCATTCTTCCTTTTGCCAATTCTGATCAATACGAAGAGTCAGAGGCAGTACAGATTTCATGTTCTGATGGACTCATTCCACAGTATACAGAACCAAAAGACTGGCAGGCGATTCCTGAACTGTTGATAGTTAATCTGCCTCTTTCAGAAGCTAAAACAGAGGAATGGACAATTGACGAAATCCTGATTAACAGAGACTTTACTATGGTGATTCCACTGGTTGATTTTGACTTCTACAAAGAAAGAGACTCTGTGTCACCCACTAAAGAAAGGGACTGCAAGGGTACAGCTCAGTCTTTGGTTACTGGTGCCAAGGAGTCTACTGCCCTAAAGGTGCCCTCCATTCCTGAGCCACTGATGTGTCTGTCAACTTCTGAGACTTCTGTCTGTCCTCCTACAACCATTGACTCTTCTATGATCCAACCCACAGCCCTGCAGTCATCTTTGGCACACGTGTCTTCAACCAATGAACCGCTGCCATGTCTGCCATTTATTCAAGAGCCAGTCCCAAAGACCTGGACATGTTTGTATCCAGCAACCGAGATTGCTCCAGCTTGCATGCCTTCAGCCTCAAGGTTTCCTCTGGCCTGCCTGTCTTCAGCTACAGTGACTCATCCTGCAGATCATCCTTCAGCTATAGAGCCTCCGGCAGTCCATCATAAGTGCATGTCTTCAGTCCCGGAGTATACTGAGTATTTGCCTTCAGTTCATGAGACGCCTGTATCCTGCTTAGCCTCGCTGCCAATATCAGAGGTATACCTGTCTACACCATCAGATCCTGCTGTATTTTCTTCTGCTCCAGCGTTTCCTCCTGAATCCCAACCATTTACTGCCGATGAACGTCTAGCCTGCCTTTCTTATGCTTCAGGGGGATCATCAGAATGCCTGCCTTTTACACAAGACGATTCTCCCAACTGCTTCACTTTAGCATCAGAGCCTCCTAAATATGCAGCGTCAGAGTTTGAGACTTTTGCCAGCTCCCGCTTCAAAGTCATCAAGCCGGACCAAGTGATGGGTCAGAACCACTCACCGGGGTGTGCACAGGGGGTGGTACGGACCGGCGTATTACCTACAGGACTTGTGCAACAGAATTCCGCCAAGAAGCACCAGTTGGGTGCTAGTAGCCAAAGGAAGGGAATGACTGCTGCAGTTCAAGATGTGTCTGTTATTGCTCCTCCTGCGAGTGTGCCTGAAATAGCAAGTACTGCGTCTATCACTCCTATCAGTATGCCAAACGTCCCTGCTGTTGTATCCCACGTGCAACAAAGTGGCTACACGACTGTCACCAGGAGTACCAGCCTTGTACAACCCATTGGACTTCCAGGCCTCCAAGGCGTAGAACATGTGCAGTCAAACCTTAGTCACTTTCAACCACAAGCCTTTTCCCAGATGGATGACAGAAGAAAATCCGAACCTCTACCTCAGCCGCCACCTTCTCTAATGGCTGAACATAAACATTTCCTGAAACCAGCAATTTCCTCACCTCCCGCATGTCCACTCTCGGCAGAAGGGCTAACAGGGCTTCTACCATTGTCTAAGGCATGTTGCACCAGCCTGCCTCCCTCCTCAAAGACTTATAAGTGTCCACTCCCAGTGACTGAGCTTCCTGGACCTTCCAACTCTGCTACAGGTCCTGCAAGTCCTTCATGCCTTTCTTCGAACCATGAGTCTCTTCCTCACCAGAAGCCACCGTTTCCATCAGTGCCACCTCCAAAGACCAAGCGCTCCTATCATGGAAGGAAGAAGTTTTGTGCGGGTGACGGTCGCCTGGAGGCGGCCGTGGGAGGGGGCATACTGTCACGACTCGCTCCCTTCGCTCCCGTTCCCGCCACTTGGGGGCATGTTTTAGGGTTTATTCCCTACTGGACATTTCCTCCGAACCTAATGCTACAGTGCTGTGATGAATTGGGAGCGCTAAAACCTTATTTTTCAAGTTACTTCCATTCCGGATCCATTCCAGGTTTTTGGCAGCCAGCATGCTACTTTGATCAAATGACTATGCTTCCCAGAATGCCTGGCTCACTGCTTCACCTTCTCCCTTGCAGGACACGGTTGGGTGGAGGATAGGCAACACCTGTGGCTGCAGGTGCAGCAGGCGGCACACCTGAGGGGTGTGCTCGTTAAGCAGCTTTAAAAGCCTCAGTTTACTTCAGTCCAGCGCTGGTCATTGTTGCAGTGTTTCCTGTTGTGACTAGTCCCTTGTTACTTGTTCTTAGCTTATGTGCCTAGTTCCTAGTTCCTGTTTTCTTGTTCCTCCGCCCTGGATTTCGGATTCATGCGCTAAATTGATTTCTGCTCCCTAGATTCCCTTTTTTGTCTTCCTCTGTTTGTAGGCAGCATTTCTCAGTGCTTTCCCCTTTTAGATGCAGCCCAGTTTGTCTGTGTTCTATATTTCTTTGACTTTGTCCTTTGCTGCTGTAAACCCGTATGCCTTAGCCTTCCTCTTAGATTAGCTTCCTGTCTTTTCCTTGGAGGGGTAGGGGGAAGTTTGCCTTGGTTATTTCGTTTTTTCCCTGCTCCTGATCCTTACTTTCTATTGGGATCCATTCCATGTTTTCCATTGCACTTCTGCATTTATTTACCATTTGATTATTAGGTGTGGTGTGCTGTTGTAGCTAGCTCCTGTGTGAATGCTTATGTTTTCCTCACTATTTTGTAATCACTATTCCAACTTAGGTATTTAGTTATCCTCCCATTGCTGTTATAGCCTTGCTGGGTCCCAGTTTGATCAACAGGGTTCGTGGGCTTGCTGACATTCAAGAGGTTTTTCTCGTCCTTGTGAGTACTGTTTTTTAGTTCCCTTATTTAATACCATCAAGAGTGTTAGTTCACAGATCCTGTCATTGCTTGCCCTCTACGTGGGTTTAGCGCTGTCAGTACCTGTAACAGCAATTGGGGGTAAGGCACTTGCCGACTTTCCTCGCGGTCAGGTGCTTACCCCACATCCCTTTTCATATATTGGTTTTGTTGTCACACTCTATTTGCACTCCTGGGTTTTAGCATACATGAGTCTTGGTTCCTGTGTGCACATAGTTTAATTCAAGGCTATTCACTGTGTGATTTAGTGCACATTTCCCTTGCCATATTTGCTGCCTTTGTACTCGCCTGACTAATCCTGACACAAGGTTCCAAGTAAAGTACGACATCTTTAAGTGGCATGCAGCCTCAACATCTGTCCATTTTTCTGTTCTGGAGAAAATCCATGGTCACTGCCTGCAGAGGAGGGCCAGCCAGTGGATTTCCCACCACCAAACATCAAAGAAAGGGTACAGACGGTCCAGACTTTGCGATGGTCTATGGGGCTGTCCAGTAAGCAAGTAACCAAAAGCCATCCAGTCATTTCTGCTTTACTTTAAGTTATTTGTATAGCACAACCATGGACCCATAGGAGTTAGGGTGCGGACAGAATACAAAACACAATAACAAGGGAAGTCTGAGAAAGAGTCATAGTCTAAGATCATAGGTCAAAACTGGATCATAGTTTAAGAGAACAACCAAGTTTTAAAAGGTCTAAGGAGACCTGGCCTTACAAATCCGAGGGGAGCAGATTGCAGGCCTTAGGGGCTGCAGAAAAGAAGCCTCCATGTTCTTACCTTCTTTGTTCCACGTCTGGGAGGAATGAGATAATTCTGATTACTAGACCTAAGGGTTCTGCTGTTAACCTTATTAATGATAAGGTCTTGCAAATATGAAGGCATAAGGCCCAGTCTACATTTGAAGGTAATAATCAAGAGTCAGAACCCGGCCCACGCCTCCACAGGAGGCCAATGCAAAGGACATCTGGTTGCCGAGACATGGTCACGTCAAAATAGTCCAACGACCACTCTAACCGTGCCATTTGGAGTCTATTGGTATCCACTTTACAGAGTCCAACCAAAAGACTACTACAATAATCTATCTTTGCACCAATAATTGCTCTCCCAATGGTCTCAGCATTGTCCTGCGATATAAAAGGTCTGAGATGTGCCAACAACTTAACATAGTAGACTGCTGCCGAGACAAGATGACCAACATGAACCTTCATCTTGAGCAGCTGGTCAAAAACCACTCCTAGAATTGTAACTTTCATCTGAGGGATTATTTTAACTCCCCCCAATTCGAATGCAACTGTAGGAGGGGTCAAGCTTTGCCAATGTCGATGGAGTAACTACGATCATCAACTCTGTTTTTTCTCTATTTAAGGCAAGATTGTTGCTTACCATCCAGTTCTCTACCAAAGTATAAACTCTATTTAGTTCCTCTTCATTTTGTGAGTGAATACTGATCATATCAATGACACACTGAGTGTCGTCTGCATGGTTGGAACACATTACCCCCTCCTGTGCCAAAAGGGTGATAAAAGGGGCCAGACAGATGTTGTGTAGGCAGGGAGAAATACACGCTCCCTGTGGCACCCTAAAATTAACTAAGACCGTTAAGGCCTTTGCCTCCTCAAAGAAAACCTAACTTTCTCTGTTGTCCTTGAAAGAACTCATCATTGAATGCAGATGGAGAGAAGTTGTCCACCTCTGCCATTCTGGCAACCAGAATGGCATGGTCAACCAAATCGAATGCGGCCGACAGATCTAGTCATATTAAAAGAGAAGATAGGCCCTTGTCAATACGGTTCTACATTATTTCGCCGTGGTATTTTTCATCGCAGGTTTTTTCATCGCCGTTTTTTTTTCAAAAAACTCATTGTTTTTTTTGTTTTTTTTGGGGGGGGTTACCCTCCCAAGCCCCCCTTTTTTTAATTCCCTTACACCCACAACCATATATTTAATTTTTTACCCCCCCCCCAAAAAAACTAAAAAAACAATGAGTTTTTTTTCAAAATAAAATCAAAACGGCGATGAAAAACCCACAATGAAAAATACGTGTATACCATCAATACGCCCCAACAGCCTCAACTTCAGCTCCAACAGACAGGTCTCGGTTCCAAAGCCTTGTCTGAATCCTGATTGATAATGATTAAGGATAGGAAACTTGATCAGATGTTGCGAGATATGACTGAAGGCAATACGATCAATCATTTTTAACAAAAAAGGCATATTTGTTATGGCCATATATTTAAGTGTATCCTTCAAATCTAGGCCAGGTTTTTTCAAAATGGGAGTAGCCCAAGCTTTTATTTATATCAGCTGGAACATAACCCTCCTGCAGAAAAGAGTTCACAAGTTTACATATAGCATCAAGAAGTACGGGAGGACACAATATGATTATCATGGAGGAGCAGGGATCTCCCTTATGTCTGGTTGCCTTCATCTGCTCCACCACCACCGCCAGATCCTCAACCGTGATAGGGGAAAAATTAAATTGGGGAATCAAAGAACATCTGACAAAAGACTCCGTCCCACTGCTACTGGATGCTGAGGGTTGGAGTTGTTTTTAAGGGGTATGTCAGACCTAATACCATTAAGTTTATTTTGCATCACATTTTGAATGTCCTGGCACCAGGATGTATCCTTTATAAGTGGGTGCGCCAATGGCTTGGAGATGTTCTCTTGTTCTTTTAATATTTTAAAAAGTTCTCTGACATCGGATTTGGCATTCTGGATTCTTGAGTTATGGAAGTTTTTCTTTGCTTCCACAATCGCCAATTTATTAGATTTAGCAGCTGCTTTATAAACTGCCAAATATCGAGAGCACGGGTTTGCTTCCATGAATGGAAGACCTTAAGAGTAGAAGATTTTAATTTGTGAAGATCTGATGAAAACTACAGTTTACTTTTCTTTCCTCCGATATTATGTTCTCGGTTTCAGAGGAGCAAGAGATTTAGTGATAGAGTCCAAATTGCCTACAAGAATATGGGACATGGCAGCCACTAACACGGAATCAACAGAGTTATAGCAGGATCAAGCAGAGGTTCAACTTTTTGTCATGAAAGTTCTTAGGAACAACTGCCATAAAGGAAAGGTGCACAAAAGCATGATTGGACCAGAGACAGGGAGAGACCTGAAAATCCTGGCTAGTAATACTGGATATCGAAACCCAATCTAAGGTCTGACCCAATTGATGAGTGGGAACATGAATCTTTTTTGTTCGAACTCCAGGTCAGAAAGGACCTGCTCTAATGCTGCCGCCATGTCATCTCCTACATGACCCAGCCAATAATTAAAATCTCTTAATAGAACAAAACAGGCATCTAGCTTAAGATAATTAGAAAGGGACAAAAGAAAGTTTTCAGTTAAGGAGGGAGGCCCATATATTAATAGAAAATGCACAGTGGATTCTGCGTTAAGACCCGCTTTAATGTGCATTGATTCTATGCCATCCATAACTTGGCCAAACACTTCCCAAATACTCAAGTCAGCTTTAGAAATCAGGACAACACCACCCCCTCTACCCTCTAATCTGTTCTGTCATAACATGGCATAACCCTCAGGTATAACTAAATTGAGGGAAGGGCCTGCAGCACTAGTACCCCAAGCTTCAGCCAGTGCGCAAATATCTATATCATTCTGTTCTATGTATTAAGAAATCTCATGGACGTGTTTAACCAGAGATCTGGTATTCAAAGCATGCACAATAGTTTAAAACTTGGGTAATCAAGCATTTAGTAAGCTTGTGTACCGTGGTTCTCACCACTGGCACTAGAATAACAGAGGCATTGATAACAATTGAGGACAAGGTGGCATCCATCAATATCCCCCCGCCACTCCAAGAGCCACCACTGCGTGATGAGGAGGAGGAGACTGTACACCCGTCTCCACATCACCAATTGTAATATTAGGAAAAAGGTTATGGTCTAACAAGAGTTCATCTTGAGATACGGGAGCCCAATTCGGATCTAAAGCCAATAACATAGGACATACCAAAACCTTCTCATCAAGCCTGACAACTGGAGCATTGAAAACTTTTCAGGCAGCCAATATTTCAGCCAGAACTTCGGTAATCCCCATGACATATGAATACACAGGCAGCGCAACAAGCCCATCATGGCCCGACCACGAACCGGCACAGACCGGCTTGACTCCTTTGCGCCGGCACGTTCGCGCCGGGAGTAAAGGGATATATGCAGTAAAACAACAAATGCTTATGGGCAGTGTTGCTTTAGATCACTGAGTGCATGTAGAGTAACAAAAGGTCTCTGCTGCTACTACTACTGTCACTGCCCCGTCACCATCAAAAGTTACATATGAACACCAAGAGTTGGATCTACATTTTCCGAGACTTGTAGAGGTCCACAGCAAGTTTCAACTTCTTTGGACATCCACAGCCAGCATAGTAACCCGACAAAGGAGACCACCACTACAGACCTGCATTGCTGCCTTTCTGACACTGCTTGGTTCCCATCTCTTGCTCGACACTGACATCACAGTGACTCCTTCTTCCAAGGGGGTCCGTCCTCAAGAGCCATCATCGATTAAAGCAAAGAAACTCTGACACTTAAACTTCTAAGGCACCCAAGGGACTGTGACGAGGAAGAACATCTTCCTTCCCCAGGATTCATCCAGGGGTCCCAGATTCATCTTGGACCCTGTGCTCTTGTGGCTTCCCAGGTACTTTGGGGGTGGTGGACCTGTAGAAACAGAAGCAGACTATTAATGAACACATTTGGACTGCACTGTAGTGTACATCATAATGTACACTTTAACCTGTCCTTAATGGTTGCCCAGGTGGGGGGATCCTCACACAGTATTGCATTTTCTAACCTAAAGATAACATTATGCCTATGTGCTAAGTATTACCTGGCTTTATACAGTAATGTTTATGAGGTTAACCTTTGCCTAATAATGTAAATGCTTTTTTAGTAACCGTAGGCAGTTGGTGCATTATAACTGAATTTAAAGGTAACCGTGGTGCTGCAATAGAACTGTATATATTACATTAAGTTACCTGAATAGATTTCTAGTTCAAAGTGAGTCTTATTTATGTATAAATATCTCCCTGACTTGTGATCCTTTAAGTAAAAGACTGTGTTATCACCTGACAATATTTGTGGACATTCCATTGTGGGGAACTTGTGTATTCACTGTACCTGAGAAAAAGCCTGCATCAAATACTTTGTGTCTCAGCCTTGGTTGCTCATCCATAACTACCTAGAGAACCTTGGATGGGGTGCTATCTGCCTCTACCCCAACCATATAGTGGGCAGGAGTACATATACCCCCTCCAGTCTTTACATCTCCAATGGTGCTTTGCAGCAGAGATGCTTTTCAGAAATGAAAAAGGAGCCTTTTTTTTGTTTGATGCCAGAGATAACTGCGGTTAAAAGGGGTATAAACGGGTTAGCCAAAAACGAAATGTGTAAAAAATGCCATTTGGAGGAGGAAAAAGGATGAAATTGCATCAGGCCAGAGGTGGGCGAGGAGGACACTATGTGAAAGGGTAGTGTTGGGAGGGATATGGAATGGAAAATGGAATACACTTAGTGCTGGCAGAAGCAGTGTTTGAGGTTGTAGCAACAGTGGGGTGACACTTGCAGTAGTGACTAGTTTTTAAGCAGCTACATTGGAGGCATGGCAGCAGTGGTTCAGTGACTGGTCCCAGGAAGATTGCAATCCCCAGTTTCATGAGTGGACAACTGTGCCACGAGGAAATGGCATTCAATCAATACCTATACAAAGATTCTTCACCATGTGCTTGGCAGTCCAGCCATTCTTTTCTCAATCAGTAAAGATAGCCAATGAGATGTAACCTCATGCAGGTTTGCTGTGTATTCCGTGCATCGGGATGCCATGCTATTGTGCCTGATTGGGGTTGGCATATGGATTAAGCCATCCTATGGAGTCCATGTTGCAGAATGCAATTGGTATACATGTGTCACAAGAAAACGTGAGATTGTCATAGATCTATGCTGGGAAGGCCAGCAACATGGGAAATACACATTGTGTACCTTACACTTCAATTGGGTGAACCTTACATTAAGTTGCATATATACTCACTAGTCACTACTCACCTCCTCGTTCCCTCATTCACTCCCCTGCTAAACCACACAGTTGCTGAGATTGATGACCAGGGCCCTTATGTGTCCACCTGGGTCCTGGCCTCCCACACCCAATCGACTTCAGCCTGTGCCCGCCCCAGCACTTGCCTTGGCACCCACTGGCCTGTCCCATCACAGTAAGCACAAATGTGATGGGTGGAAGGTTTTGAATGAATCTGAACCACTGGAATTGCTCTGGGCAACCTTCCACACCACCGTTTTTTAGCCCATCTGCGCCATTGCAAAAGGGGACCAGCCATATGCAAATCAGTCAGGTACAGCCACCAATGGTAGCAGCCCAGTCCGAACTGCTAGGTCAGGTCCCCTCTGCACGGAAACACAAGCAACCCCAGACATGTTTCGGCCTTGTTGGGCCTCTTCAGTGAGGTGCAGCTTGGTTCCCTATGGCACAGCGAGCAAGGGACCCACGTCTGGGCATACCCATCACAGGCCTGCACTTACTTATTTATTAGCAGCTGACCACTCTCACCAAGTCACTTAACAGCTGCATTCTCCCTAGAACTTCCCCAGTGGTAATCCTAGCACTTACCCGCCATTCCAGTATCCCTTCCCTCTCCCTGCACTTGCACGTTCTGAATGCTCACAAGGCCTAGTAGGTCTGCCTCTAGCGTTCATTGTTATATTTACATTTCATTCCGATGTTCCCTCTCTGCTGCCCCGTGGGCGCTTTGAAACATAATTTACATGATGAATAAGTGCCTTACACATTTACAATAATTAAACAAATAAATAAATAGATTCATAGATACATAAATAAATAAATGAAAGGAACTGACTGTGCACGTCATTGTTTTTTTAGCACATACTGCAGGTATTTGAAACTCAGGATGAAGGTATAAGATAATGTATTTCAACAACCCCAAAACCTTCCCAGCTAAATCGTCCTAACTGAACAGACCCAGACTAGAATTTTAACCAGATAGCAAAACATAAAATGATGAGATGTCAGGCGCAGGGAAAGGGAAATGCACTTACCTACACACAGGCATTTGGAATGAAATCCCTACCACTCAATGGTTTTCTTTGTGTATAATGTGTTTCTGAGCATTTTGCGGATGTACATGCATACAGTGGATGCCAATTGGCCTGCATGATCAGAGGGATGGTGCATTTGCAGTACGAGCATGGAGGTGCAACATAGTATAAGTGTGTGTGTGTGTGCTGGTGTGTGTGTGCCCATTGTGTAGATTTAAGTGCAGATTCAATGTGGATAGGCAATGCGAGGGTGTCTGTCTGTCTAAAAATGTATGCATTTTGTGGATGTGTGTGCATATTGTAGTTGTATGTGCAATGTGAACATGAATGAGCAATGTGTGTGTGTGTGTGTGTGTGTGTGTGTGTGTGTGTGTGTGTGTGTGTGTGTGTGTGTGTTTGAGTGTGCAGTGGCAGAGTGAAGGTGTGAGCTCTGAGGGAGCATATTGGTTTGAGGGTGCATGATCATTGTAAAAAAGATATGTGTTTGTGGGTGTGAGTGTGTATTTGGGTATGTGTGCAGTGTGCAGTTGCATGTACAGTGTATGTTTCATCATCTGTGCAGTGTGAGGAAGTATGTGCAGTGTGAGGATGTGTGAGGGTGATTTGGGTGTTGGGGCCTTGTACTCTCGGCACCACTTCTCTCATTTATTTTCCCTAAACTCTCATACAGAGTTGACAAACCATGTGCATGCTGAAGCTATGACCAACACATGCCTACCTGCATCCTTCCGACCTGGACCATGCCCATGGTCTTCAATGTTGTCTCACAGACTTGTGCAAAAGCCATTATGACTCTCTTTCCCATTAGGCCTCAGTTTGAGGATTCCTAATGCAAATGTAATTCCCAATGATGCAACATCACAGAAGATTACATTAAACAACTTGCCTCTTCTAACTATGTGCTTGATCATGTCACCATGCCCACACTGAACCTGACCACCCCTACCACCCATGTCCCCTGTCACACATTGACAATAATTTCCCACTGCCCCTTTATTGGTCTCTTATAAATGCCTGTCCCACTATATGAATGCTCAAAAGATCTCCAATATCATGTTATATCTAGGAATACATTCTTTAAGAAAGGGAGTTTTACTTAAATGATTCAATTCACTGGGTTTTCAAAGTCATGACCCATCCTTCCAAGCACAGTAGTGAAGTTCAATCTAATAATATACAATTATTTCTTCACAGCAACTGACTGTCACATTGTTTATTTATTAAGCCATCCGACTGGCTTACACCCTTTCAGAGAAACACAGAACTGTTAATTTAACCCTATATGACCCACGTCTGCCTTTGTCTTCTTTCCAAAATACTTGTGATCTAAGAAGTGACTTACTTGTCTCTCATTTCAAGTTTCTTAATTTGAGCAGCATCAATCTTTGCTTCGATGTTTCGAATATTGCATTGACTAAGACTGTCCTGGAAACCTAGATTCCCTGGTGTAACCTTGGCTGTTCATGAACCTACTAATGCCAGCCGACACATACCTTGTCAGATGTTTGGACACCCCCGCACTTCCCGTTCTGTGTAAAAAGAAAAACAACCTACTGTTTGGTCTGGGCACTACTACATTCAATTCAAAATACCCCTTAAATATAACACTGCATGGCCACAGGTTCCCTTTCAAAAAGGTTGTCCCACGCCAGGATGTGGGTAAAATGAAAATAACCATCATGCCGCCTTGATAATGAAACTATTATCACTTTTGCCAATCAAGACCCTGACCTACATACATACAATCCAAACCTCCTCACCACTATTGACTCAATTTCACTTGCTAAATAGATGTTTCCATCTTGTTGTTTACTCAGGAATGTATATCCATCTGCACTCTAATTCACACCTTGTAAACCCACATATATAAGACACAAGGATACGCTTGCACACCAATTTCTGAATGGTAATTTGATGAAAGATAATTAATGTGAATTAATGAAGTGTAGTGTCAGAGTTCAAGGTGCAGGGGAGAAAGACTCGGCCTTGGTATCTAGGCCGGAATATACTAGGAAACAGAGAAATCCAAATTATGGAAAGCTGTGTCCTCTCCACACTTTGTAAAAGGCTATAAGCCTAAATGGTATTTATCACGAATATTTTGTTGTTCTATTGATTACTCTTGTGACTTAAATATTCACAATACAGTAGATAAAGGTTTGTCCAAAAAAATTCCAGTAATTCTTTTTCATTTGAGAAGATGGTTTTATTTAGTATTTTCAAGTTGGCCCAACGCGTTTCGAGATTCATATACTCTTCATCAGGGGCATAGATTTGAACATACATTTTCACAAGAATCCTTCTTCCAAGGGTAAAAAACCCTTTAATTTTCAATGGTAAAGGAACATGGTGTGGTAGAACCAATCCATCATATTTTCAGGGGGAAAACAGTCTCTGTTCTCTTGAAAAGGAGTACAGGCATATACTGCTGCAGCGGAGATGCGGGCAGGAAGACCAGCTCCCTCTTGCCAAACCCACATATATAATCAGCCTACAAAACTGTGTCTACACTGTTTTGAATGTAGGTGGAGCATGCTGGTCTACCAAAATTGACCTGGCATCTAACAAGTCAAGAACATATTTAGAATTGTGTAGAATTTAACCAGGCTTCATCCTGGAACACTCCCCATTGTATCATCCACTTCATGACAAGATAACATTCTTCATGAGACAACATTGCTACATTCCATGCCACCTACTTAATCCATGTCCACTTTACACACTACTTTCGAACCCCATTGCTTCTTCCCTGTATCTCCGGAGGAGATTTCCACCTCGGTCCAAACTGCAAAGCTTCTGCCACTTTGCGTTATCCCTACACCACTAAGTGTCTTACCTCCATCCCCAAATCTAACTTGGGTGATCTCGCTATAAGGCTTACAATACATACTTTAAAGCTTCAAAACAGAATCCCTTGACACCACAGAACTGAACAATTTTCATGCGACCTCTTCAGCCCTTATCCTGCAAAAAATGTTCAGTCATATTATAACAGCTTAAGGATAACAGCTGAAGGATAACAACTGAAGGATTTTACTGAATCTCCCAACTCACTTCTCAATAATAGGGCCATTTTCCAACCAGGAACTGGCACATGTTGGTCTTCTATCTGGATTATCTCAGAATGGCCTCTGTTGGTGATGGTGTCACAACACTGATCCTTTTGGAACTTTCTAGGGCTTTTGACACCAGTGGCCATCAGCTGCTGTTGTCCTGCTTGCCCAGTCTTGCGATTTGTGGTATGACCAATGACTGGAATCATTCCTTAATGTCCGACTACTCCAAGCCGTGACTCTCTCCCTATTCACTGCAAAGTGGGCCCCCTACATTGTGCGAAGCATCTGTGCTCTGTTCTATCACCTACGTCACCTCTCTCACTTGAATGGTTCCATCCTTCAGTCGTCATTTATTTTATGTATGGTGATGAAACCATATTTTCCTGTGATTGGAATATGATTTATCTTTAACTATGATTAACTTAAATCCATGTTAATATTGGAGGCAGAGTCACAACAGATTACAGATCAATGCTGCATAAACGGAGGTACTTGTTCCCTTTCCTCTCTATTCACTGGTCCAGGCCAGGGGTGGACTGGCCCATAGGGAACTCTGGAGATTTCCCAGTGGGCCTCCTTTGTGTGGTTACCTATTTGTTTCCACATTTTCTCATAGGAATACGGGTTCGGTCTGCTATAACTGTATAATACGGTGCCACATCATTATTCCCAAAGCCTCTTTCAGTTCCCAGTCTGCCATTGGTCCATGCCCCTCTACCCAACCTGCTTGGGCTACTGCCTACTGCCTGCACCCGTAGCTAAATAACCTGGCCATGCAAACCGATGCCTCCAACCAATGTCTCGCACATCCCCATTGTGTGCCAGTCATGCTTTCTTCACTGCTGTTCCTTACAAAGAATTCTAAAGTTTAGTCATTTCCTGCCCAAGTAAAAATCAACAATACATTGTCATCTTGCCTACTTTAAATGTATGTTTTTCAATTTTGCCAAAACTTGTTTACATTGCTTCAAGGTGGATTCAGATTATGGCATCACATTTCATTTTTAAACCGAGACTCTGAACATTTAACAATCATCATACACACTCTATATTCCTTCTCTGTGACTGACCAAGTCATGTTGAGGGTTCTGTGCCTTGTCTTAAAAATTCTTCACTTGAATCATCTAAATTTCCTTTTGTTTATAAACCCCAGTCAGCTCTTGCTATCCTCCTCAGCCAATCTTGTTATCATTCTCAAATTGTATTTTCATCGTCTGGTTAGTGGTTCTTTGTCTGTCTAGGCCAGGTGTCTCTCGAACTCCCGAACCCCTGCCTTTCAAACTAACTTCAATAATCGTTCATAATATATCTTTCTCTTGCTTTACTTCAGAGACAAAATGTAAGCAATTGTGACAACTATATAAAATGAAATACATAGAGATTTAAATGTGGAGTGTGAATGCATATGTGCACTGGGTATTCATACTTGCACAGTGGTGTGGATGTGCACTGTGGGTGTGCATGTTCGGTGTGAGGGTGAATCTGTAGATTGAGCATGTATCTGAAATGTGAATGCGCGTGGCCCGTATGAAGCTGTATGTAAAATATGAATGCAAATGCACAGTGTGTGGTTATAAATAAAGTATGTGGTTATTTGCACCATGTAGAGCTCCTGAATATATTGTGGGTGTATGCGGATTATATGGGTATGTGCAATGTGTCCAGGTTTATGTGCAGTGTTAAAGCGTGTGTGTGTGCACTGTGTATGTATGGATGTATATGCAGTACAACCATGAATGTGTAGTGTGTGGGTGCGTGTGTAGTACGTGGGGCATGTGCCCACCTTGAAGATCCATATGTGCAGTTTTAGGTTGCTTGGGCAGTATGAGCGTTCATGAAGGGTGCAAAGGTCTGTGTGTGTGTGTGTGTGTGTGTGTCTGGTGTATCTGGAGTTTATGTTTGTGTAACAAATCTGTGCGTGTGTGTGAGTGTGTGTGGGTGTGTGCGTGTGTGTGTGCACACAGTGTGTGTTTGTGCAGGGTGTTGGACTATGCAGAGCGGAGGCTCCCATCCAAATGTGGGTATTTGTCATACGACATAAAACAATTGTCTATTGTAGGTAAGCAGAGTTTAGTCACATGTTCCCCTTCGTGTGTGAAGCAAACATGTATGTCCCATTCTATTTCGATTCAATTGTAAAGTGTTTCTTTTAAAATCAATGTTCCCAATCAATAAGACATACAAATACAAAACAGTACATGGTGGACACAGGGATGAGCCATTTTAACCTTTTTTAGCCAAATATCACCTTACATGCCTGGACGTATAAGCTCAGCCTTATAATGGGTCCCGGAATGCACACTGGTGTGCCCCGGAAAGCCAGGAATAGGGGGAAAACATAGCTGACTTTAGCTTGACTATTTCGCATTCACTAATGATCGGTACAAATTACTTGTAATAAAATATCCCATAAACATGATATTCTGCAGCACAGTAAACAAATCTGCTATTGCACACAAGAAACCATGTAATTTAACCTTCTTGGATGTTTTCACTGCTCGCAGGTACCACACAGTGACTGTGGTTATGTGTGATCATGATGTACTGAGACATACCACAGTACATAGATTGCAATTGAGCCAACAGCGGGCTATTGTGGTGGAAAGAGGGAGTAGACAGATCTGACCACTGGCTAATCACACTAATTGCAATCAACACCAATATACCAAGAAAGCATTCTATGGGAACAGAATCTTGAACTACTTAGATGTAATTTAGACTTCTTAGATGTGCCCACTGCTCCCATCGGCACACAGTGACTGTGGTAATGTGTGATCAATATCTATTGCGACATCCCACAGTACGTTTAAATAGATTACAATTGGGCCGACAGAGGGCTATTGCGGTGGAGGGAGTAGACAGAGGTGCTCAGTGGGTAATCACACATGATTGCAATCACCACCAATATACAATAGTTTGAGATCTAAGTATGTGCTATCCAGGCGATTCGTGCTCCATTCAGTGTGATCTCAATGGCATGTCAATAGAACATCCTCAACACACCAATAGACACTAAAGTGACTCGTGCGTGCTTGCCTTCTTCTCGCAGGGTTTTGTTGGAGAGAGGCAGCTGCCACTACGATAAATCTTGAAAAAGAACTAGCTTACGTTGCTGAGCATGCACAAAGGTTACAGCTGAAGAAACTGCTTTGCATAGGGTTGGTTAACCCGGAGCAAAATGCTGCAACCATGCATGGCTTCGCACTTGTGCCATCTTTTGATCCTACACTGGTTTAGCTTTCTTTTCACCACAACTCGTTCTCTTTGGTGGAAGACAAAAAGGTAGAAGGCTACTAAATATCAAAGCATCACAACTAGAGTGTTTAATGCTTTGCCTTAAGTGAAAGCATAAGTAATGGTCAAAGAGAGTGAGAGTAAGGGTGAGAGAGAATTGGTTAGTAGCAAGGTTGCAAGAGAGAGAAGATGTCAGCGATGGTGAGAGAGGGGTAGAGTTCCACCGTGTGTGTGGGAGAGAGTGAGATGGAAAGTGGAAGAAGATCTGAGAGTTAGAAAGAAAGTTAGAGTGGACAAGAAAGGCAGTGCGAGGCAGAGGCTGAGGGGGCGGGGGGGCTGGCTTAGACACACAGCTCATGGGGTGAGCGGGGCGGCAGAATAATGAAGGGGTAAAGTAACTGCAGGAGCCCTATTCAGAAATTGCACTTGCAAGATGTGAATAACAGCATCAAAGGTCCCATGGAAGGAACTTTCCAGGCTGTGTTGCGATGGGGGCCAACAATGACTTGGTGCTGTGACTGAGAGGAGTCGGGGTGGCAAGGCGAAAGTACCAGTGGATGAGAACACTCTCCACACACATAGTATGTGCTTTTGGCACACGCACATTGGTGTCAAAGTTACAAGTCAAAACTAAGATAAATAAAAAAAACGTGGGCACTTTAGTGGCACTACATTACACTTTGACAAGGTACTAGGATTGCAGAGAGAAGTGCCATTTCAGAGTCATCTGAGGTTTCCAGGGGGTGGTTTGGGCAGGCGCAGGTAAGGTGCAATTTCATGGCCCAGTGGCGGAATAGTAGTCTGACACAAACACCAATGTCCTCTGCTTATCAAGGACACCTCGGCTAACACCACAGACTATGAATACCTTTGTGAAAAACTCCAACTCGCACCCTCCATTTTGCACAGATTCATACTCATTTACAGACCCTTTGCCTACAACAAAAACTTTACAGACACACTCAGCAACACTTTGACAACTACCCTCAACTTACATTCAGCACTCACCATCCTAGGTGATTTCAACATCTGGTTTGACTCCCCTTCAAACCCCAAGACCGGCTCTCTCACAGACAATCTAGAAGCCTTCAACCTGGTACAGAGCATTTCTATGCCCACCCATACTGGAGACCACACCCTTGATGTGGCCTTTAGCGCCACAAACATAATTTCCACACTGCCTCCACGCCCAAATCACCCTGCAATTTTCTTCTCTGTACCACGCTCAACTGCAGCCCGCTCTCAAAGCCATGCCCAGCCACCACCAACCTCCACACATCTCAACCTACTCTGGAACAAAGTTGTTATCACCCCAGATCTAGCCAACTCCCTCCTCAACTCACTCCCAGCACTGTCCCTCCAGGAAGGTCCCCCCATCAAACTCTTCAACCACTGGCTCTTTAACACCATCACCGCTCAACCAAACAAAATGGCATTCTCAGGACCCAGACCCTAGGTGGTACACCACCAACTTGAAATTACAAAAAACACTTAAGCACCATCTGGAATGGACCTGGAGAAGCAACCCAACTACCCAAAACCACCCTAGCAAAACTTACAAAGGCCTACAGATCGGAAATCATAAAAACTAAGAAAGCATTCAATGGGAACAGAATCTTGAACTCTCACAACCCAAGCAAGGAACTGAATAGAATAATTTCTGAATTTTATTCTCCAGGTTGCTCTGTCACCCTTCCACCCAACTGCCAATCAATCTGTGATGCCTTATCAGAACACTTCCACAACATCGCTATCGAAAGACATTCTGCCACTATCTCTAAATTAGAAATAATGTCGCTGCCTTCTCCCCGCCCACCACCCATTCCCCGACCAAACTCCCTCACAATGAAAAACTTCACCTCTTTCTCTTTGATCTCACACCAGGAGTTCCTCTCGCTCCTAGCACAAAGCTGTCTGTCAGGTTCCCCTGAAGATCCTTGCCCGTCCACCGTCCTCAAAACATCCTAGCCTCAACCTGTTCAGGCAGCATCGTTCGATCAATCCTTAACCACTGCCTAACACCGGGAATCTTCCAGGAAGCCTTAACAACCTCCTACATAAACCCCCCCTCATTGAACCTACACTCAACCTACTCCTTCCCAAGAACTACTGGCCCATTTCCAACACCTGCTTCATGGCCAAACTCATGGACCACACAACATACAAGCAACTCAACCATTTCACTAAAGCCAACAAACTCCTTGGCCTTGCCCAATCTGGCTTCAGACCCCTCCTAGGAATGGAGTCCTCCCTAGTGTCCATTTGGGATGGCCTTAAAATAAAAGCGGATGTGGAAGGATGCAATGTACTCATTCTTCTTGACCCCTCCACCACCTTTGATACCATTGACCACACCATTCTCCTAGACAGGCTACACTCTTTAGCAATCAAAAAAACTGCCCTCACTTGGATGTCACTTGGATGTCCTCGTTCATCTCTAATTGCTCCAAAATCATACACCTCCACCCTTTCACATCTACATCCCGACCAATACCGAAATGGGTCCCAAGGGAGCATCCATATCTCCCCTCATCTTCAACATCTATATGAACCCACTCCTCAGACTCATCGGCTTCCACAATCTCACCTGCTACAACTAGCAGGCGATACAAAAATAATCCCAAAAAATCACCAAATCATCAGGCTCTACCTGCACAGATCTGTCATCATGCCTCTCGGATATTGATTACTGGATGACAACCAACCACCTCATCCTCAACCTGTGGAAAACAGAAATCCTAGTCCTGCTCAACCTATTCCCTGGCCTCTCTCCCTAATCCCCCTCCCCGGCAACCTCCACCTCAGTGAAAAGCCTTGGATGCACACTGGACATGGATATATCCATCTCCCAACACATCAGCTCTGTATCCAGAACCTGTTTCTTCCACCTTCTCATTCTCAGGCATATGATCCCATACCTCACCTACCCTCACTGTTTCTCTGCCATCATCTCCATCATCCTCTCATGCTTAGACTATGCAAACCACCTTTATCTAGACACACCAGCGCTGGAGCTAAGGAAACTGCAAAGAATCCAAAACTCTGTGGCACGCATGCTCATTGGCTTCATCCCAGAGTACACATCAGCCCTACACTAAGAGTCCTCCACTGGTTTCCTATTGGTCAGTGTACTACCTTTAAAGCCATGAGCATCATTAACTGTGCATCCACAACACTGGCCTGGAATTCCTCTAAGACAAACTCCTTCAATACTAATGCCCCCAGGACACTCAGATCCGGCACATCATCTCTCATAGTCGTCCCACATTACAACTGCACCAGATTGGGCGGATCCTCCTTCTCTGTCCAAGCTCTGACCATTTGAGACTCTCTTCCCCTTCACATGTGCAACATTGACAATCGCCAGACATTCAGAAAGGCCCTCAAAACCTGGCTCTTTCATTCCTCCTCTTGAAATCTTCTTGCTCTCTCTGCTGTGATACCCCCACAGAAGCACTGCAACAAACCCAACAATGCACTTATCCACCCAAACCGCTACAAACACCAGATGCCTGCAGCATTCACAGCGGCACACTATGATAAGCTTGCCACCTCACTCAACCCCAGGTGATCATATATAACTTCCATGTTCCTCCGGGCACCCACTCCCACTGCTCAGGTGCTCAATCTAGGGAGACCTCAGCTGGCGAGACCAGCCAATCGCGCTGGACCTAGGAAAACAACATTGAAGATGAACTCCGAGTGTGAAGTATGTATAACTTGCACCATACACAGGCCTCAGGCAGGGCCACCCATCCATGCACTATAAAATGCAGTTATGGTTATGCAAATCTGGTCTAGCAGCTTGCATAAGCGTCCATGCTAAAACCCTCAAAGAACCTCAACAACTCTGTCATTAGTATACAGCAACAACCTACAAACAGATGCTTACCCTCTGTCACTAGTGCTGTATCCTAAACCAGCCCACCTAAGTACTAACCTGGCAAAATGCATGCACGCATCTTAAAGTTAACTCTTAGAATCTCCCACACATGGATTTCGGTCACCGAGGGTGTTCCAAACCACAAAGCGCATTGAGGCTAACCAAAACAGGAAAGGGCACTATATAAATGATGAATACAATACAAAACAATTACTGTGACTATGTCCTCTTTACTCGCATTACTCACTAATTATCCTTATTTGCTTTCTCAGAACGTATATCCAACAATTATTTACTGGGGCCTGGCCTTACCAGCTCCTCCCCTATGGTATTCAATAGTATAATAAGGTGGTGAAATCATGTCCCCTTCTGCTTCTTAGCTCTGGAATGCAAGGGCCAGCCTACGGCCGTCAACGGGTGCTGTCTGATGAATCTGGTACATTTGCAGTATGGGGTGCTATAATAGCAGTCTTCTTCTTGCAATGCTGGTACCCCTCATAGTTTGGGACATGGCTCACCATTTGGAGGGAAGGCAGATAGAGTTTGGATGCTGTACTCTGCATACGGTGGGAGTGGGTGGCACTACTTGTTTTATCTGAGCACCTTCTCCGTGAATGGGGCATTGCTAGACAACACAGTGTACACAAAAGTGCATGCTTAGTGGACTCAATGATAGCAAACACAAAACTAGTGAGTGGTTGTGTTATCTTATGATCTCACTTAGCATTTTCCTTTGGTAACAAGATAGATCACAATCATAAGGCTCTTAGTTGCCAATCTGGAGGATGCAGGTATTCACCCAGAGAAATACATTGTGAGAGGTGGAGGTCCTTGTAAGTTTACCATTCTATAACCTAATCAAGATATTGCTGCTGTGGCAGAGAGGATCTAAGGGGATCACCTTGATGGCATGCAGCTAGTCCTGAATTGGAAGTGTCCCATCATCTCCTAGGATTCCAAAGATGAGTTTGACAGTATCCATCACCCTGTAAGAAGAAAGGGAAATGAAAAAGGTCCATGTCCAAATGGAGCGGAAGAGGGCCCAGATGTCATAGAAAATTACCTAGTGAAAGACCTGAAATTCTGGAGCATGAAGGGAAGGATATTGCAATTTCTGAACTGATAACTGAGAAAAAAGAGATAAAGAACAGTGGGAGCAGATATTATGCCGTACCATCTAAGTAGGTTCCTCTACCCAGGGTTGTACAGAAGACCCTTGCAAGGGATTGGATGGGTACCCTGCTCCATCCATGCTGGTCAAGAGATGGTCAAGGACATCAGAGCCTGTCAGATTGTGGCAGAAGGATACAAGTTGGAAATCAGCCTCCCTGCTCAGCCATGGGTCATTATAACTCCTCCTTTCCTTTCAGAGTGAGCCTTAAGCGGTGCTACTGTCAAGGGATTCCTACCAAAGAATGTGATTCTCCTACTTACAAATCAGTAAAAAGGAAGACAATATTATTCTTCCTTCTTTCGCATGGTGAAGGCATTGAGAGGAATATGAATAATTTTTAACAAAGGTGTGAATTATTTCCTTTTCATGATGGATACTATTTAGTCTATCCTTCCCCTGCTGAATCAGGGAGAGTCTTTACTTCAAAATAATTACTTTGATAAAACGTCCAATTATATAGGGGGTTGGGGGTTCATGGGGAATGGGGAATGGGGAATGGGGTGACCCACAAATAAAAAATACAAAAATTTAGTGTTTTTTAAAAGTAATTACTTCGAAGTCAAGTACTTTGAAGTAATTACCATCGGAAAAATAACATGGAACCCTCAAAAATGCCTATCACAACATTATGCAATTCGAGTACGCAAGAGACTCCTTGGGCTCGCTATTCAAGAAT